>NW_012149618.1:7892072-7894781 GCF_000956105.1 Propithecus coquereli | reverse complement strand
GGAGATACAGAAACAAAGTTCTTGTTTCTACCTTCATGATGTCAAGTCGCTCCTCATCACAGCGTACAAACACACTAGAGGATGATGACAGCGGCAGTGAGGTTGAAAGTGTCACAGCTTCCTGGGCAAGGCGGCGCGCTCTGGCGGCACTGTTTGCATCATTTGCATTTTTCACCTGAGATATGTAGTGGTAATTTACTTTAAAACCCAATTTCCCATCTTCATCTTCAGAAACCATTTCAAATGTATCTAAAAGAAGAAGGGGGGAAAAACCCACTGAACAAAAAAAGGAACCACAATGGGAGATAGCTGTTGTAATAACAAAAATCACAAATAGTCACTAGTCCTTCTTCCATCCAAAATGGAGAGATATTAGATATTAGATACTAGATGTACAGAAATGGAGAGGTAAATAAAGAAAAATACTTTCTGCCTATTTTGTAGACATTTAGCTTACTTTATACTTTTTCTATGTTCCTACTGTCCTTCTACCAAAGCCTCAATTTCCAAATATAACTATAAATATAGATACAAATTCAAGAGACAAAGATAAAAAGTTATGATATGCGAAAAAGGAAGTCAGAGTACATGGTATCATGCTTTTGCCATTCATCTTCTTTCAGCACTTGTGAAAAGATGACTGGAACCAGAGACATGGGAAGTAAAGAAAGTTAAGAGGCAAAGACAGACACTGGCCCTGGCCCTGATATGCTCCGAGCAGGGACAGCTCTCAGGAGCTGGCCATGTTATGCCGAGTAAGTTAGTCCCTCAGTAACTTAAGACCGTAAGTACTTCTTAACACTGCCGTGTTCCTGCCCTTTTCAGTTCCTTCTCGTATCCCTCAAGCTAATCTGTGCATGTAACCGAACAGAAGCACGAAGAAACTCATGTTCTCTTAATAAGAAGATAACTAAAACAATATTTTTGTTCAATTTACAGAGATCCTTTGTATACAATATATTGGCATTAGAAACAAAATATTTCAATTACTTTACCTTGCCATCATTATAAAGGTTTGGATTGAATCGTACGCTATGACCACCAGTTGTCTCTAGATTCACAAGAGGGGGTGAACTGGGATAATCTTGAGGAAAATATACATCAAATTCAAAGCAGCCATTTGCATAAGGGGTGTCCGCTGGACCAGTTATCAGAACCTAGTATGCATACACAAACACGCAAAAGCCAATGTTACTATTCCTAAACACTAGTATCTAGAAAAATACAATCCAACATCAAATAAGAACAACCTTCCAATGGTTGCATTATATACAACTCTACAAGAATGCATTAAAAATGAAATTAAAAGTTAAAAATAATATTGCGGTGGAAGGATCGCTTTAGGTCAGGAGTTTGGGAACAGCCTGAAGAAGAGTGAGACTCCGTCTCTACAAAAAAACAGAAAAATTAGCCAGGTGTGGTGGCACATGCCTATAGTCCCAGCTACTCAGTGGCTGAGGCAGGAAGACTGCTTGAGTCCAGGACTTTGTGGTTGCAGTGAGCTATAATGATGTCACTGCACTCTAGCCAAGGCGACAGAGTGAGACTCTTGTCTCCAAAAAAAAGAGTAAAAATAATACAGGACCAGGAAATGGTCTTGGGTTAGAATTAAATTGATTTGGTTTTGGTAAAAGTGGACTACTGAAAGAAAGATGCTTTATTGGCAGCAGGAAATTTACCTTAATATCAAATACCTTTTAAAATATTAAGTTACTTTTTTTCTGAGAACTTTCCTTCATGACTTTCTCTATAGTATTTTCAAAAATTTGAGATTTTATGTACATTCATTATTGTATCTCAAAGGTATGAGAGAATTTATCTGCTTTAAATCTTCATATAGTGACTGCTTTAAGAAATAACTTACTGTTTTATATTCGTCTCTAGGATAATAACAAGTACATATTGGAAACAAAGTTCTCATGTAACATCTTATGACAAAAAGATTTTGAGAGAACAGGAGGTATTTCCTTAGGGATTACTGGTAGTCCAACAAACAGCAGAGAACCTTACACTGAGTGCCAGAATTATTTAATGAATTTTGTTTGAGTCGATCAAGAGATGTTTATTATGCAACACATGAGCAACAAAACCTTTCATCCTTAAGAGCTGTCTGTGGAGGCAAAAGGGCACTAGAGTCTCAATTTGAAACAGCTATAATTTATGCTTTGGGGCTCTATGTTGGGATCTTTTGGGTATACCACAATGCTTAACAGAGACAAACTCAAGTTTTTAACTTGTGTGGTTTGCACTTTCTTAGGCAACGATCCTATAAAGGGTTATATTGCTTATAAAAAGGAACAGGTAAGTGTGTGGCCAAATAAGCAAGGTCCATGAGATTTTTTTCAGAAAAATTATCCCCAAAAGCAATACAAGCAAGGAAACAAAAACCCTCCCACAAGTCAATGGGTCAAAAGTTTGCTGTGTATCTAAAGAAGATAGAATATTTAACCCATGAATTAAATTATAAAAGTAAAGAAAGCTTTTTTTTTTTAGAATTTAATTGATACAGCAGTCTCCCGGAATTTAAGGCCAGTGTTAAAACATAAAAGGTACAGATTATGTATCATTGTACTACAATTCATTACTTAATTTATAGACCTTATGGATTTATAAATACATAAATTTCCTAGAGAAGAAAAAAAGATTTATCTCTGTAGAGTAATACTATAAAACATATATAAAAACTACCTTGGATGACAAGGTAGACAT
>NW_012149618.1:7890881-7891976 GCF_000956105.1 Propithecus coquereli | reverse complement strand
AAAAAAAAAACTGATATCCACAAACATTTTCAAGTATAATAAGATATAATCTAACTCATCTGGCAAGATGACTTAACTTGAATAGGCATAATATGTCACCTGAGTATTGCCTTTTCTCCTATGTTCTCTTATCTTCCCTGAGCTATAAGAAGTCACAGAGAACACGTGGCCAAAAGCTTTGCTTTGCCATTCAGGGAAACACTTGGCAGATGTTATACTGTACATCATTTCAGTCATCAACTTCTGTGTACGTGTATTTGAATACATGTGCTTGCATGTATATGTAAGCAGAGTAAAGTGGAATGTTTTAAGATAGAAATATAAGATACTGTTATTGGTAGAGTCAACTAAGATATCGTGTCTTATAGCTATGAAATCAAAGTGAGACTATAGTTTAATAATGAGTCTGGCCATTTCTTAATAAAGATATGATTCTGGTAGAGGAGCTCAAACAGATTCTCAACTTTGGCATTTGTCAATAGCTACTAACAAACTATGTCAAACACTGAGAATCAAGAAAAGTGCATAAGCTGCTTGACAGTACCCACTTTGAATTTACAAGGATTCTCCCTCCCCAATTGTATATGATTCTCTATTACCAGGGCTTGAAAAAATTCTTAAGTAATAGGGCCACTGAATTATAATAAGAAAACAACAGTAAGTTGTTTGAGAAAATAGATATGGTTACAGCTATAATAAAATATAGATGGTTTTCTAAGTCTATCATTAATCAGCTAATCCACTGTACTCTGAATAAAGATTTCACTTAAAGAAACATATCTTGCAGAGAAGGAAGATATGAAAGTGAAGCTCATTTTTCCAGAATGGGTATTTTCTCCTTGAAGAAACAAGAACCTCTGGCATGGAGAGTGAGTTGCATTAATCCAGTTTAGGGCTTCATTATATACACCACCCCAATATACAGGTTACCCTTGGAAAACTACTGATTCTAAATTTCAAGCCCTATTCATAAATACCAATTTCCTAATTCCAGTTTTTAGAAGAAGATTAGCCGGAGATTATTAAAATAGTTCAAACAGGACGGTAAATTTTATGTTTTTTTGACCACAACTAAGAAAATGTAAAAGGAAAAAA
>NW_012149618.1:7889247-7889666 GCF_000956105.1 Propithecus coquereli | reverse complement strand
ATGTAAATAAAAGTGCTTAAAATATTTATACTAAGGTATGATCTACACTACACATCACTTATTTTTTTAGTTGCATACCTACCAACAAAAGGATTCGGCCGTTATATTAAAATAATATTTCACAAAGTGGGCATGGAACCTTAGAGAACTATAAAAACAATAACAGAAGGTAGTAGAATCCTTAACAAATAATATTATGTTATCTATATACAAGTGAACCTCTCCGTATCACAAAAACAAAAATCTCCTCAGAAGCGATTCAATGCTTGACTATAGGCAGATAATAAGCAGTAAACTAAGAAGCCACTCAGGTGGGTAGCAAGGGTACATGAAAACAGTATTGTGAATGTGTTTTGAATAGTGGTTCCTACAGTATGTAAAAAAAAACTGATATCCACAAACATTTTCAAGTATAATAA
>NW_012149618.1:7874705-7876323 GCF_000956105.1 Propithecus coquereli | reverse complement strand
CATCGTCATAGCTCACAGCAACCTCAAACTCCTAGGCTCAAGTGATCCCCCTGCCTCAGCCTCCCACATAGCTGGGACTACAGGCACATGCCCTGATGCCTGCCTAATCTTTCTATTTTTAGTAGAGACAGGGTCTCGAACTCCTGGCCTCAAGCAATTCTCCTGCCTCAGCCTCCCAGACTGCTAGAATTACAAGAGTATTTTTTAAATCATGTTAAGTAATATAATAACTTGTATTGTGGCATTTGATCAAAGTGTTTTTCAGGAACCAGTTAAGGCCTAAGTTTAGCCATTATACAAGTGTGAAATCTAAGCGATTAATGAACTGTTTGGGTAGGAGGCAGTGGTGTATGAAAATGGAAATATCTAGACTATGGGTCAATCGACTTGTCTTTCTTCATAAATACTGTTTTCCATAATGAACACAATAGCATCAGGAGACTTAGATGCCAAATCCCAGCTTTATTACCTATTAGTAAGTTTTTAATGTTAAACTCTAAGCAACAGTTTCATTCTCTGTCAAATAAGGATAACAAATCCTTTCTTGCCTACTACATAGAACAGGAAAAACAAATAACATACATTTAAGCAATTCTAACACTGTAAATCTTACCCAAAAGTTAAGGTTACATTATTACCTCTTTATATATTTTACATAACTATAGGCAACTATATATTTATTATAACTTACACACAATTTAAGGCAGATTGGCTTATTCTCAAGAAACAAGAAGGGAAATCAATAAAAGCACAGAGGCTGGAACAGAAATATTACACTAATCAAAATTAAATTGGCAGAACAAAAAGAATGCAGGAAATACTTTTGTTTTCTATCTAAGTCACCAATCTCATGACAATTCACTTTCACCAGATTTTTAGCCCTCATAATTGTCTGAAATCAGATGCAGTGGCACTGAATGTGTGCACCAATAAACGCCTTATCACAGTGTGTCTTTGGCGTGTGTGTAACACTACTCACACCTGACATACATCCTTTGCCTGTCACTTCTGATCTCTCTTTTGCTCTCTTGTCCCTTAGGGAACTATTTCCTCCCTCTGTTTATAGGTCTAAACATCACAAGTATTATTATACACAAAAATCAGTGAGTCATGAAACTACAGAAGTAAGCCAAAAGCTAAGACTCTGGGGATAAAATAAATAAGAAATTGGTACATTTTTTCTGCATTAGGCAAGAAAGAAAAGGGTTTCAGTCACGAAGTGACTGAATATTGTCACCCTGAGAGCATTGAAAAAAATGAAACATTTATGGTAATAATAGTTTTCAACCACTAGCCAAGGGAATCAGTTCACCTAGAGTGTAAGTCCTTGGTGGATGAATACTAAAAGTTTTTGTTCTGCTTAAGCACCTAATATAGTAGCAGGCAAGTAGAGGAAATAAGAAGAGCTTTTTATCGATTTGGAAGCCACTTTCATTTTTCTATTGAAGTGATTACTGAGATGGTTCTTAATTTCTCTGAAATAAAGTAATAAAGAATTACTTAATATTATTCAGGCAAATAAAATTAACCAGAATGGATATTTATGGTTTAATCAACCATTTCTCCATTTTTGTTCAAACTACTATTTTAAAATTTTGATTGAACAAGAAAAAAAAAA
>NW_012149618.1:7872112-7873305 GCF_000956105.1 Propithecus coquereli | reverse complement strand
TACTGTCTATAACAGTAGTAGTAAATTCTGCAATTAGAGAACTACAGGGCATAAAAAGAATTCCCATGGTGTTGTGTCACTGTGCCAACCCAAGTTCAGTCATTCTTACTAAAGTGTTTGGATGGATAGAAAGTTCAGTAAAATGGCTGCAATATTAATTCTATCTAGTATACTTCCCAGCAGATCACTTAAAAGGAAGCACGACGTAGAAGGGAACCCAGTGATACATCTCCTCATGCAAGATACTCCTTCATCTAAGAATTACTTGGGTTACTTTTTATTGAAATACAAGTGCCCCCTTGAAAGGCTGGGGGGGTCATTTCCTCCTTTATGTACATTATAATAAAATAATTATGTACCTTATTATAATAAGAGATTCATCTTAAAAGAAAAGGGTAAAATCCTAGAACAGCAGCACAGACCTGGATTAGAAGGTATGTCAGCTAGACAAAGGGCCAAATGAGGATGATGGGTATCATTGTGAGCAGGAAAGTGAAAAATAAAGAGGAAGAGAAGCATGTTAAGTTCAAAATCAAGCTACTCTGTATAACTCTTAAGGTGATGATGAGAAACACACCACCACTCTAAATTGTAGCCACATTTAAAACTAAAATCAAGGCTAGTTTGGCTGTCTGCTAACTTTAGTTTCTCCCAATCAAGCACAGAAAAAATGGAGGAAAGGAGTAAGATGGTAAAGGTAATGAACATCTTCCCATTTCTTCTTTTTCCATTTTGTTAGTTTATATTTGCAAATGTCTTCACTTTTAGGGACTTGAGGATATATCTTACGATATAGTGTTTCCCAAAGTGAAGTAAAATGTTAAGTGGTAATTAGATATGGTATTAAATAACTGCATCATACAGTGAGAAAGATCTATGAAAGGAAAGGTCTCAGTAAGCCTTTGTTAATTCTTTAGCATTTGCTAAATCTTCCTTTTTAAAATACAGAGCATGTCTGGTATCAGAGACTATTTCTATTTTAGTTTTTTCTTTTTCTTTTTTTTTACATTATAATAAAAGTCAAAACTATAGTGATGGAAAGTACATCAGTGGTTTTTAGGTAGCATCAGGGAGATTTTTTTTTTTTTTAGGGTGATAAAACTGTTATATGTCCTGTTGTGGCTGTGACTATATGAATATAAACATGTATTAAAATTCACAGAACTCTACACCAAAAGAAAAAATATCAAATT
>NW_012149618.1:7870391-7872062 GCF_000956105.1 Propithecus coquereli | reverse complement strand
AACCCTAGCACTTTGGAAGGTCAAGGTGGGAGGATCGCTTGAGACCAGAGTTCACGACCAGCCTCAGCAATATAGTGAGACTTTGTCTCTACAAAAAAAAATTTAAAAATCAAAAATCAGCCAGGTGATGTAGTGCAGAACTATAGTCCTAGCTATTTGGAGGCTGAGGCTGGACAAAAATTGCTTCACCCAGGAGTTCAAGGTTACAGTGAGCTATGATTAGCTACTGGACTACAGTCTGTGAGACAGAACAGGACTCTGTCTTTAAAAATTGTTTTAAAAAATAAGGCTGGGCACGGAAGCTCATGCCTGTAATTCTAGCACTCTAGGAGGCTGAGGCAAGAGGATCTCCTGAGCTCAGGAGTTTGAGATTAGCCCAAGCTCTGAGCCCTAGCCCTGAGCAAGAGCGAGACCCTGTCTCTAACTAAATATAAAAAAAACTAGCCAGGTGTGTTATCGAACACCTGCAGTCCCAACTACTCAAATGGCTGAGGCAGGAGGATCACTTGAGCCCAGAAGTTTGAGGTTGTCGTGAGCTAGGCTGACACCATGGCACTCTACCCCATGTGCCAAAAATAATAATAATAATAAAATTAAATAAATAAATAAACTTTGACTTCATTTTGAGATAAAGCAGGCTGAAATAACCAGCAGGAGATGAATTCCACCAGGAACAGCATGTAAAAGATGAAGGGGTCACATCTTCACACTATGACTATTTAGTGGGCAACAGAATGAGTTTTCACACTAGAAGAAAATACTTAACTTCAAGTGAAAGCAATATATATGTACAAGTTTAAATAAAGTATTATGTTATCCATGCCACAAATGCCTTTATTATCGGAGGTAACTGAGAACTGCTTTCAAGTTCTATCTTAATCGTCTAAAATAAAATGTTGAACAATTACTGGTCATAAACAAGGGGAATGATTTGCTCATTCTTTGAATATCAAGTACTACTGTAAAAACCCTTCAGTAATTTCCTCCTGATGGAGGAGTTAAAGATATTAGAAATATGGTATAGTAAGTTAGCAATAAAACTCAGGAAATGGAAAATCACTGTTTGTTGGGGGGCGGGGGGGAGGTCTTCAGCAACATAGAGAAAATAATTTTACCACCAACACACCACCCTAAACCATGCCAGGGGATATAAAATCAGCTTGAAAAGACAGTAGAGGAAAAAATACATGCATCAATAACTAAGAAAGTTTTGAAAAAAAATGGTTATTACAATTCAATTAATTTTAGCCATTAATTGAGCAAAAAAATCATCAAATGGGTAAAGCTGACACACTCCTCACAAAGTTGCTGCCTGCTCACATACTATATAGACAACAAAGCACAATGAAGCTAGTTTATTTTGGTAACCTAGGCACAACTAGAATGCTATACAAACCTAGCGAAATACGCTGCCTTTTAATATCCCATCCTAAGATATGAAAAATTATTCCAGGAAATGAAAAGATGAGTAAAAGTAAAATATCATAAAAATGCTATAAAATACACATTACTGTATGTATTTTTAAAATTATCAAAAGCAGATTTGTTTTTTCAATTAAAAATATTTTATTTCATTGTCACCATTTAAAAATAATTTTTATATATCCTAAATACTAAAGCCAGCTCAGAAACAAGTCTACCTCCCATTCTGAATTAATCATTGATATACAA
>NW_012149618.1:7869085-7870341 GCF_000956105.1 Propithecus coquereli | reverse complement strand
CTTTATGCTGGGTTCTAATGAGAAATTTTTACTTGGACAGTCTCTTTGACAAAAACAAGGATAACCTCTAAAAGGTGAGAGTACTTTAAATATATGAAGAATACACACTACCTACCTATCAATGATTGCAACTAGTAATTTTCTGCCATTAAACTATAGCCAGTAGTCTCTTTTCTATAAAAGTTGCAGGTTACTGTCAACCCATATGTAGGCCCAGCTCACGAAAAAAGGCCATACCTTAGCTCACATCCTGAAGTCTGTGTGAAAAGCTATTTGAGTTCAAGGCACCTAGCTGGAAGTAGGTCTCTGAGACTGACAATGGATCCAACATGGTAAAAGCAATCAGCGACGGCCGCTACCATGGTATCCGCTGCTTTGTGCATACGTTGAATCTGGTTGTGATCACTGCCCTGAAGAAATACGAGGAAGCAACTGAAGTTTCTACTATTGCACAGAATTATCTGCAAACATTTCCACTATGCTGTGAATTCCAACTAAATAGCTAATAAATTAAGCGAATTTTGGCTCTGTGACATATGCTCTGAAGTAGGATGTGAGCAAAATGGGCAAATCTTTCTTTTGAAAATAGAACAAAACAAAAAAACAAACAAACCCACACCTCAACATTCAGTTATACTGAACTGCCTCTACTAATACTGGCCCCCAAATTAAGTTGGATCTTAGTAAGACTAAACGTACCACATCAGAATTATGTTCTTTTATAATCCATAAACTGAAAACAGCTTAATAGAGAGCTATTTTCTCAACGGGACATTATGAAAGATCTCTTTAATCCCCTGCACTCCTAATTCTACAGCCAAAAGTACCACACGGTTGAAATAAACGTGTAAAAAGCAGAGCCACTCTGAAGAAGTTATCTGGAGACTACATGCTGAAGTATCCACATTCAGGACTATTAAGAATAAACACCTCAGAAGAAGATTCTAAAACTATAAGAGAACGAAACTTTTACATTTACCTACAAAACAATTATTACATCGTGCTCCTCAGTTCTAAAGCTCTTTGCCAGGGAATTATAGTTTAAAACAAATTAAGATTAAAGGTAAACTGAAAGTTTTTTAAAAAAAAATTATTACTGTGGAGAAATGTTTCCTTCTAATGTCTCCAGAAAGCACAAAAATAATTCTTGGAATGAACCAGTAAATGGGGCAACGATCTCCATATGATGAATGTTTTCCATGATTAATTTAAAGCTTAGTTTTTAACTTCATGACTCTCCCTTTTGTTTTTATTTA
>NW_012149618.1:7855532-7856633 GCF_000956105.1 Propithecus coquereli | reverse complement strand
AACCTTTACCAAATATATGCAAGTTATTCATCCTTAGATTTCTTAGTTACAAAGCAAAAAATATTATGAAAATTTTCCTAGTGTGTGATACACATTATTTTAAAAGTCATAAATCCAAATCCTCATAATGCTCTAAAATATATCCTGAAAGTGATATATAAACAACATATTTTCCTTGACGACTCTCTTAGAATATTCTAGGGTATTTATGAAATACAGCTGGGGATGAGGCAGACTGGGGTGGGAAGGGAAGGAAGCATTGAGCTTTGTTTGAGACGGTGTTAAAATTGAACTAAGGCTAATTTCTGTGGGTATAAGCTCTATAAGAAACTGTACTATTTTGTTCACTTTATTAGAATTCCATTATAATGAAAAGAAATACATCCTAAGTCTTGACAGGCTCGAAAAGATTTTACTTTCTCTGTGAAGTTGAAAATTAAATTTCAATGTGCCAAACTTTGAAAGGAAAGTAGGGATGTAATAATACGTCTTCACTGGCTTCCTTTTCTAACAGTGGATGCAGAGCACAACAGATATCACAAGAGGTCTCAACTAAGAAGCACATTCAAGTCTTAATGAAAAACACTAGGGTTTCTTTATTAGTAAAAGAAGTTACTAAAAATAGTTACAGGGTCACTGTAAAGATAAAACTACCTAAATGAAATGAGCTTTGTGAACAGTCATTATGATCTTCACAAGGATGTTTTATGGGTACATAATTCGTAAGTCTGAAGTATTTTTTTTTAATTGACGTAAGAAGGAAAGAACTTCAAGAGTAATTTTCTCTAGGTAATAAAACAGAAAAATAAAGAGCTCCAATTGATTGCAAGTTAGTTATCCTCTATCTGAAATTAAATTTTCATAGTGAAATTAATACATCTTGTATAAAAATCAAGATTTATTTTGCAAAAAATTATACAGTATAAGTTACGTGAATAAGAAATATAGTAATTTAAGAAAAGCAAATACATCAAAGAGGTACTACAGGTGGCCAAATTCCATTCAATGCAAAAAGCAATTATCTTCTATATTTATCTCAGACTTCAATACTCTGTAACTCTATTTTTATAGGATCCAATACAGGTGTCCCAAAAGTCACCA
>NW_012149618.1:7834678-7855166 GCF_000956105.1 Propithecus coquereli | reverse complement strand
GATTATAGGCGTGAGCCACCGCACCCAGCCTTATTTTAATTTAAAACACTAAAAATTTGCAATGTTTTTAATCAAGGCTGTAATTATAACACTCCAAATCATTACAGAAGTTTTCATCTGAGAAACAAAATAAATACCCTTGAGTAAAAAAGTCACTCAAGGTTTTATAAATTTTCAATGTTTAGTTATAAGCTGTCATCTCAAAACACAGAAATATAAGGTACAGAAATACAGGGCGAGATTCCCCCTAAAAAGACACATGGGCAATTTCAAAGCTTGGTATGTATTATAATAATTGATTTTTCTAAAATTACATGTTTATTGTAAGGGAGTAGATGGCCAGAGTAGGGAATATAGGACATTCTGTTAGATGTTTCTCAAGGAGATGCTCGCTCAATTAGACAATTAGATGTTCAGTTCAATTATAATACTGCACTATTCTTACATAATTACACTGGTTTCCTAGGTTATCAGTCTGAAACACTTTGAGGGGCCACAAGGGATGGGACCAAATACAAATTATTCTGTTCTCTGCAACAGAAAAAATGTCACACTATCAAAGAAAATATACCTTTACATTTTCTTACTCTAGTAGCAAAGTGGTATGAACCTATAGCTTTTTTTTTTCTCTCTACCAACTTGATTTTTAAAAAATCTCTTCCCTAAGCTATGATTCTCACTGCCTGGCAGCAATCCATTAGTTTTTAAAATAATAATGACAACATATTAAGCCAACAAAGTCAGGATTATCTGATAAATTGATTTTTTCCTAGAAGGTAAAGATTGACAAAAACTATTCTTCCAGTAACCAATTCTCTGCTATCCTTTCACCTGTACTGTTTCTTAAGTTGTAGGTTCTTAAAAAAGAAGTGAGAACAAGCAAAGCAAATATAGCACAAAGATGGTAAAGAACATTAACTGACTCAAAAGGCAATTGACAAAGGAATAAACCTCCACCGGCAGCATAAATGCCTTAAAAATCAGAATTAGGTCATCTTTAAGGACAGTGACAACCACTGAAGAGATTCTGCTAAGAGAAAAGAAAAGGTTTTCTAGGCTATTTTATTAAAGTTTTTGGTAACAGAGCTCATCTTCTGAATCTACTAAGTTATAAAAAAACTAAAAATAATTTTAAAACATTCAACTTTGTTATAATTCCAACAAATAAATTACTGAATCCTTTGACTTCTAAGAAAGGCTATAGCATGAATCATATATTAAAATGAAACAGGAGTAATCCATAAACCCAGCAATTCTGCTTCTAACATTCTACCCTCCAGAGATTTCTATAAGCCCCAAAAGATGTATAGATGAGGTTATGAGAAACTGAAAATTACCTAAAATCTACTAATGGCTAAATAAAATATAGCATCTATATACAACAGGGAATTAGAAATATTAAGAACAATGTCAGTGATATATCTTTATCAATACCGAAAGATACCTCTGACATCAATATTGAGTGAAACTAGCATCAACTTATCTAATAGGTATAATGTGACAGCATTTAAAAAAAACTTAATACGAAGAGCTATAAGATCACATAGGGAGTTCTCTGATGAGCCACTGTGAATCAATGTTTCTAAGCATAGGATTTGGGTAGATACTTTTCTTTTGTATGTTTATATATTGCTTTGTGTGTCTGTATGTGTGTGAGTATGTATGTGTGCGTTTAAATGGCATGTATGATTAAAAAACAAAAACCACAGAGCTATTTAAAAAGCAATTTGGGAGGCAAGCTCAACAGAAATGAACACAGTATTGTACCTTAAACGGTTGGTATAGGTATCAACACAGGTCTTCATTTTGGCTAATAATGTACCAACAGAAGTTTGACACTCTGACTGTTCTTCTTCCTCTTCACCATTCTCTGTAGAAAGAGGCAACAACAGGGGCACCATGGATGTACAAGAAGCAATGGCCCGGAGCAATTCCAGCAGAGCCCGATAGAGTGGCACATGTCTTGCCATGTCCAGAACTATAAGGAGGAGGGGGAAAAGCACAAAATGAGAATATACGCGACATAAAAGTAAGTCCACGGCAATGTAGCTTTTACCTGGATCTTAAGATTGCAGTTGACCCTTAAACAACCTGGGTTTTAACGGTATGGGTCCACTTATAAGCAGATTTTCTTTCACTTCTGCTACCTCTGAGACAGCAAGACCGACCCCCACCTGTTCCTCTTTCTCCTCAGCCTACTCAACGTGAAGATGACGAGGATTAAGACCTTTATGATGATCTACTTCCCCTCAAACAGTAAACATATTTTGTCTTTCTTATGATTTTCTTAATACCATTTTCTTTTCTCTAACTTACTTTATTGTAAGAATATAGTATAGAATACATATATAAAATATGTGTTAATCGACTGTTTATGTTATTGGTAAGGCTTTTGGTCAACAGAGGACTATGAGTAATTAAGTTTATGGGGTGTTAAAAGTTACATGGGGATTTGTGACTGTGTGGGAGGTCAGTGCCCCTAACTCTTGTGTTGTTCAAGGGTCAACTTAATTGATTAGTTGGTAAATAGACCAATGAGCAGATGTTTATGAAGCACCAATGCACAAAGTGTAACACCCAATTTCAGAAACAAAAAAATGAGTAAGATATCAAATTAGGGGAGAATAAAAAGTGAAACTAAATAACTATCTAGTTATATTACATACATAAATATGATTAAATAGCCCAGATAATACATTATGGAAGTAAATACATTTATTAGTATGAAGTGGAAATATAATTTTAAAATTAAATTGCAATGATGAAGTCATTTTATCTTATGCAATGACAGACTACAGTTTATCAAGTCTGTTTCAACAATTCAACTTTCCTGTTAGCAAAAAAAAAAAAAAAATTGAGTATGCTAACTTTCAATTACCAGCTATGAGTCAAATGACATTTTTCTTAAAATAACATGCATCTAGGAATGGATTCCTTATTCTAGGAATATAGACTGTTGCTGCTAAGGCTCTTATAAGCCGTTTTGTTGGTTTGTGTGGCTTTATTCCAACTGGAATTTACTTTTGTGAATCATGTGAGATAAGAATCTGACAACTTTCTTCCATTGCCAATTATGGAACACCCATTCCATAAACATTTACTGAAAATCTGTTGCTAGACAGGCTGGGAATAAGCAGTGAAGAAAACAAATACAAATCCCCCTACCTTCATGTACCTTACATTGTAGGTGGAGAAGGACAAATGAGTAACAATTTTTCTGGAAACTAGTAAGTACTTTGAATGCAACACAGAAAATTAAAACAGGAGAGAAGTGGGGGAGAACCAACTAGAGGCAGGAATTGCCTCAATGCCCATAGAGCAACATGGGCTTAGAATGTAAGAAGATGAGGCATCACCCAGCATCTTGGACTTTCTGTGACAAATGATGTAAAAGGGATAAAGACCTTGATAAAATTAGTTCTGATAGTCTGGTGACAGACAGTGAGGCTGAATATTCAGAGTGACAGAGGAGTAGGCCCTCATTTTACACCTTCCAATGATGATGCAAGAGACAAGGGTAGGAAGGTTTGCTATCTGGTCCTTGCTCCTTGAAACATTACCTTCCATCTTTACCATATACAGTGCAAAATTTCGATATATAGTTGAGTATGTTTAATGCCTCTTTCCCAACCCAGGATCAAATGTTACAACATCCGACTTACTATGATTCTATAGTATAATACAGAACAGTATGTTATTCAGAAAAATTCCAATTAATCCAAAAGTTACTAATCAATAAAGCATAACATCAGTACTGTGGGAAAGCATGACTCATATAGATAGGTAAAAGCACAAATAGGTATAACCAATTTGGCATTATCTACTAAAATTTAAAATGCCTGTATTCTATAACTCGGTAATATCACTTGTTATTACCTACTCTATAACAGTATTCAATAGAATACTGTTTTCAATGCTGAAAGTTGAAAATAATCTAACAATATCATATCCAAACAACATATCCTAATGAGTCTATCCTATGTAGCATTTAAAAATAAAGTAGATCTAAGTCCCACATCTATAATTAAGTGAAATAAGTTGCAAAAATACATGTAGATGACATTTATATAAACTCAAATATTATTTATTTTTTATGACTGGGGGACTACATACATATGCTTAGTGGAAAAAGGTGAATTTCTTTTTCTTTCTTTTTTTTTAACACATGTTCCAAAAAAAAGGTGAATTTCTAAAAATTAAGTTTACCTACATGAGTAATATCTCAAACTGATTAACCTGATAAAAAAGTAAAACATTCCTGATAATGCTACAGCTATAGTCTCTTTTGACCATTTCTCTCTGCCCCCACTTTTTACCAGGTACATCATTTTGGTATACATCCTTTTTCTATATGATGACATTTCTTTATTCTATGCAATAGCTATTATCCCTATTGTGTGTATGAGAAACGAAGATTTAGTAAGTTGCACAACTAGCTGAGTAGAAAGCAGGAAGATCAGCACTGACACCTAGGTACTTTGTATTTTGTTTTATATACACAAGCAATGAAAAATACATGGGTGGTCACATATGATGAATATTCTTAGTATACTTTCATCTGAGAATGTTAGTATTTCACATTCCTTCCTGAAGGACATATTCCTGGTTGAATTCTAAGTTGACAGTTCTTTCATTTCAGCCAATTTAAAGCTGTTATCCCAATGTCCTTTAACTTCTATGGTTTCTCATGAGAAGTCTGTAGTCCCACTTGAATACCTCTTCCCTTATATGTGTCATTTTTCTCTGGACACTACCAAATTTCTTTCAGTATCTCTGGTTTTCAGCAGTTTCACTGTGTTGTTTCCAGGTATAATTTCTTTTGAGTTGACCTTGTTTGGTATTTGCCAAGCTTCTTGAATCTCATTAAAATTATGTCTTTTACCATATTTGCAAAGTTTTCAAGATTTCTTCAAATACTTTGCCTACACTAATCTCTTTCTTCTTTCCTTCTAGGACTGCAGGGACAGGAATGACATTGTTTCATGGATCTCTGGGGCTCTATTCAGTTTTTCCCCCATTTTTTAGATTGTATAATCAAGTTTAATGCCTACTTCCTCTGTCATCCCCATTGTGCTACTCAGTTCACCTAGTGAATTTTAAATTTCAACTATTTTATTTTTCAGTTCTAAAACTTCCATTTTGTTCTATTCTATGGTTTATATTTTTCTGTTGAGAATATATTTCCATTCATTTCTTTTTTTCATTTCAAAAGTGCTCACCTGTACCTAATATAACCATTCATTTCCAGCATTCTTCTCCCTGGCAGGGTCAGGGATTGATCTCAGGGGCCCCGGGGACAGGCCTGCAGGCCAGATCCCATATACCCAGGTCTCAATTGCATTGCCCGGGGGCACAGAAGGGGTATTTTCGAACAGGTCTACTGAGGTGTGTGTGCCTTCAGGGGCAGATCAGAGTGGGCTCTCACAGCAGCGTGCTCGAGGGGCAACCCTCCTCCCATGGGAAGGCCGAGATCCCAGCTCAGGCTAATCCTATCCTGGGCAGGGACCCCCCACACCCCCCCAACCGCTTGCATCACATTTGGGAGCTCCGCAGGCTTGAGGATCTGCCTGCCAGCAGAGGCCCAGAAGAACCCACAGAATAGGGGAGGGTGGAAAGGGGAGCGAGGCCTGCTCCTGACTGCCAGACTGCAGGTCTCAGACAGTTCTGCCTCCACACCCAGACTTTTTGGCTGAGTGGGGCCATTTCAGCCCCTCCCTGGCAGCTCTGCTCAGAAGCAGAGAATAGAACTTTGACCCCTGCTAACAGCATTTGTGGAGCTTGAGAGCAGGCTCACCCAACCCAGCCCCACCCCACCTCACTCCCCAACTTCCCCCTGCAGAGGGAGGACACACCTGGAAGTCCCAGGGCCCCACCCACCACCTGAGGCACTACAGTGCCTCTCCAGAGGAACAAGAGCTGGTTACAGGACCCAAAAACAACACTGCAGCTTGCTCCTCCTGCCAAGCACCACCTACTGACAGGGAGGCCAACGTGCACACCCTTTTACTGCATTTATTGACTCATTATACAGCCTGTGGTCAAATCTTATCCACAAACACCACCCACTGGTGCAGAGACTAAATTGGGCATGTCATAATCTAAACGAAAATCCAAAGGTAAGAAGAAACAGGTGATCCACATGGGAAGGAATCAGCAAAAGAACTCTGAAAGTATAAAGAGTCAAACTGAAAGGATAACCCCAAAGAAGAACACAGCTCTGTAGCAATGGGTATCAACCAAATTCAGAACACTAAAATGACAGAAGAATATCGAACATGGACTGTAAGAAAACTCAATGATATGTAAGAGAATATGAATACACAACACAAAGAAACTACAAAAAAATATAGGACTCGGAAGAAAAACTCGCTAAAGAAATTGAAATACTAAAGAAAAATCAAACAGAACTTCTGGGAATGAAGAATTTATTCAAGGAATTATAAAACACAGTGGAAATCCCAAGAATAGGGTAGATCAAACAGAAGAAAGAATCTCAGGGACTGAAGATAACACCTTTCAATTAAACAAGTCAGTTGCAGAGACAGAGCAGAGAAATAAAAGAGCAAAACCTACAAGAAACGGGGGATTATGTCAAGAGGCCTAACATGAGAATTATATGCATCCCTGAGGGTGAAAAAGAAAATACACAAGGGTAGGATAAACTATTTGAGGATATAATGGAGGAAAATTTCCCTGGCCTTGCTAGAAATCTAGATACCCAGGTAAAAGAAACTCAAAGGACTCCTGGGAGACTAAATGCAAACAGGAGACACCACAACACAGTCATCAGACCAGCCAAAATAAACATGAAAGAGCCCCTCATATGAGCGAAAGGAGCAGGTAACCTACAAAGGAAAAACCATCAGATTAACTGCAGACTTCTCAACTGAGACCTTACAAACCAGAAGAGACTGGGGCATCATTCTGACTCTTCTCAAACAGAATAATGCCCAACCTAGAATCTTGTATCCTGCAAAACTAAGTTTTGTATACGAAGGAGAAATAAAGACCTTCTCAGACAGGCAAAGACTCGAGGAATTCATCAAGACAAGACCTGCTCTCCAGGAAGTACTCACAACAGTGTTACACACAGATCAGCATGATAACACTCACCAGTATAAAATCACCCAAAAACTGAAGGTCAAAGGCCAAATACCACAATAGCTCAAGAGAGAAAAACAAAGCAACAAAGTTCAACCCAACAGGATGAACAGAAATCTGCCCAACTTATCAATTCTTTCAATAAATGTGAATAGCTTGAACTGCCCATTAAAGAGACCTAGGCTGGCTGGATAGATAAATATAAACAAGCCAACTATCTATTGTCCTCAGAAAACACATCTAACCCACCAGGATGCATTCAGACTCAGGTGAAGGAATGGAAAATAATATACCATGCAAATGTAAGCCAAAAGAAAACTGACATAGCAGCTGGAGGATCACCTGAGCCCAGGTATTTGAGGTTGCAGTGAGCTATGATGATACGACTGTACTCTAGCCTGGGTGACAGAGGGTGACTCTGTCTCCAAAAAAAAAAAAAAAAGTTTCCACCATAGTCATCTGCCTCATTAACAATAGTTTTTGTCTTAGAAGTAAGTCTCTTTTGATTTTATGAACTGATATTGATTTCTTGTTCTGTTATGAATGCATAGTGCCCTTAAAAAGAAAAAAAACAGAAAAAGAAAAGAAAATCTACTAACACTCCACAAGAAAAGCAAGTCTGTGGTATCTGAATCAAGATTCTGCTCCTTTCCTCCCTACTCTTAGCTCACTGAGAAATAAAATCCACTTCAGTCTATTACAGACAAGAACAGCTGGTTCCCTCTCACCTAAGCTCCCAGCTGGAAGCCTGTCTCCCTGGGAGGGGCAGGATGCCAGCATTTCTCATCCTACCATTAACTACCTGCTGCTGTGGCTAAGTTATAGATTTGAGTATGGCTGAGAAGTCGACGCTTCCTTCTACCCAGCCCTAACTCGTGGGACAGAGGATTTGAGTAAGTATTTCTCCAGAAAAGAAACACAAATAGCCAATGAACACATGAAAAGATGCTTGACATCATTACTCATCAGGGAAATGCAAATTAAAACCACAATGAGGTACCACATCACATCCACTAAGATGGTTATAATTTAAAAAGTCAGATAATAATTTAGAGTTCCATGTGACACAGCAATTCTACTCGTAGGCATATACCCAAAGCAACTGAAAGCAGGACCACCAACAGATACTTGTATGCCAAAGTTAACTGTGACATTTTTATATACAATAGCCAAAAGGTAGACAGAATCTAAATGTCTATCAACTCATGAACGGATAAGCAAAATGTGGTATATATCCATATAACAGAATATTAGTCTAAAAATTTATCAAGTCCTGACACATGCAACATTGATGAACCTTGAAAACATGCTGCGTGAAAAAAGCCAATTAAAACATTCAGAAAAGGCAACTCTATATAGAGATAGAAAGATTACCGGCTGTTTGGGGCTGGGGGAGATAAGGGGAATGAGGGGTGGCAGCTAAAGGGTAGGGGGTTCTTTTGGAGGTGATAAAAAATGTTCTAAAATTGACTATAGTGACAGTTGCAGATATCTGTGACTATATTAATACCAAAAATCAATGAATTCTGTACTTTAAGTGGGTGAATTAAAGGGTATGTGAATTCTCTCTCATTAAAGCTGATATTCAAATTTTGTTCACTTTAGTTAAGTACTTATTCACAAATATTTACTCCTTTTCATACAGGGATATATATTTTCTTCAATTGCTTTATAACATTACATTGTATATGAGGAAACCATACAGTAAGTTTTACAAATATTTCACAAATATATTGTTTCAAATTGCAAATATATGAAAACATAGACATGATGCACAACCATACAGCCTCTTTCAACCTGGGACTGGCAAACAATGAAGCCTTAAAAAACCTTCCCTATTCCAGAGAAGTTTCCATTTCCACATTTAAGTATCTGAAAAAATAGAATTTATATTGATATAAACATAGCCTGTTATCCAAACATTTCCATGGGTACTGCTTTATAAACTCATTTAGCAAAGCAGAACAGAGCATGAATCGTTCCAAGCAAAACCCCAGCAAGTTATTTTGTGGCTATCGATCAAATACTTATGTTTATATGGAAAGGCAAAATACGTAGAACAGCCAGCACAATACTGAAGAACAAAGTCAGAGGACTGATACTATCTGACTTGACTACCTGACTATAAAGCTGTAGTAATTAAAATAATGTGGTACTGGTGAAAGAATAGACAAATAGATCCGTGGAACAAAAATGGAAAAAAAATCTGAATGTTTCTAGCAGCTTTATTTGTAACTGCCAAAAACTGGACGCAAGCAAGATATCCTTCAAAAGGTAAATGGATAAACAAACTGTTTTATAGCCATACAATGGAATATTATTTGACGATAAAAAGAAACATACCATCAAGCCATGAAAACACATGGAGGAACATTAAACATATTGCTAAATCAAAGAAGCCAATCTGAAAAGGCTACATACTGTATGATTCCAATCATATGACATCCTGGAAAAGACAAAACTATGGAGTAGGAAGAACAGTGATTGCCAGAGGTTTGGGGGTGGGGTGGGGAAAGGGTGCAGGATGAATAGAATTTCTCAGGGCAGTGAAACTATTCTGTATGATCCTATAACATTGGAATACATAACACTGTCCATTTGTAGAAACCCACAGAACTGTACAACACAAAGAGCAAACCCTAATTTAAACTATGAACTTTAGTTAAAAATAATATATCACATCTGGACACAGTGGCTCACATCTATAATCCTAGCACTTTGGGAGGCTGAAGTGGAAGGATCACTTGAGGCCAGCCAGCCTGAGCAACATAGGGAGAAAGACCCCATCTACACAAAAAAATAGAAAACATAGCTTGGCATGGTGGCACACATCTGTAGTCCCACCTACTTGGGAGGCTGAAGCAGGAGGACCATTTGTGCCCAGGCATTTGAGGTTGCAGTGAGCCTTGATGACACCACTGTACTCTAGGCAACAGAGCAAGATGTTGTCTCAATAAAAATTAAATAAATAAACTGATAAATAAATCACTATTAGTTAATCAATTTTAATATATGTAGCACACTAATGCAAGATGTGAATAATTGGGAAATTATGAGTGGAGATATATGGGAACTCTCTGTATAATCTGCTCATTTTTCTGTAAACCTAAGAGCTTAAAGCTTTAAAAAATAATGTCCAGGCTGGGCACGGTGGCTCACGCCTGTAATCCTAGCTCTCTGGGAGGCCGAGGCGGGCGGATTGTTTGAGCTCAGGAGTTTGAGACCAGCCTGAGCAAGAGCGAGACCCCGTCTCTACCAAAAATAGAAAGAAATTAATTGGACAACTAAAAATATATAGGAAAAAAAAATTAGCCGGGCATGGTGGCGCATGCCTGTAGTTCCAGCTACTCGGGAGGCTGAGGCAGGAGGATCGCTTGAGCCTAGGAGTTTGAGGTTGCTGTGAGCTAGGATGACGCCACAGCACTCTAGCCTGGGCAACAACAGTGAGACTCGGTCTCAAAAAAAAAAAAAAAAATGTCCATTAAAAAAACTATGTAAAATAAAATTAAAAAATAGTATTTTATAGAAAATTATACAATAACACAAGTAATACAAGATATGCTATTTTTTTAAAGAAAAAATGCAAACAGAAATTTGCAAGCACAGGTATGGTTGATGATTTCAATTTTCTTTTCTTTTTTTTTTTTTTTGAGACAGTCTCACTCTGTTGCCCGGGCTAGAGTGAGTGCCGTGGCGTCAGCCTAGCTCACAGCAACCTCAAACTCCTGGGCTCAAGCAATCCTACTGCCTCAACCTCCTGAGTAGCTGGGACTACAGGCATGAGCCACCATACCCAGCTAATTTTTCTATATGTATTTTTAGTTGTCCAGATAATTTTTTTTTTTTTTTAGTAGAGTCGGGGTCTCGCTCTTGCTCAGGTTGGTCTCGGGAACTCCTGAGCTCAAACAATCCGCCCGCCTCGGCCTCCCAGAGTGCTGGGATTACAGGCGTGAGCCACTGAGCCTGGCCTCAAATTTTTAAAATCTGGAAATAATTATTTTTATGTATCTGATGAAAGTATTATTTCTTCATATAAACACAAAGGATAATCCTAGATACTTTAAGAAACTCTCGATTAAAAAACCCAGAATACAATTTACAACTGAAAAACTCAAAAGGAACAAAATAAAATTATATTAAACTATTTCAAATTTGGTAACTCATGAATATTAATTAGAAAGTATCACACTTTCAAGTCAATTAATAAAGCATGAGCTGTTATACTAAGAAAATCATAACATATGGTTACATTCTGAAACTCACATGTAAGTATATGGGCAGAGAAAATAAGGCAGTTGTTCTAAAATAAACGAAACATGGAATTTCCTTTTATTTTATTGGTATCTATTTTATTCTACTGAGTTGGCAGTGGAAGGGACCAACTGGGAATCTACATTATGGAAACAGCAGAAGATACTCTCCTTGTATGAGGATGGAGACAAAAGTCATGGAAATAGGGTAATAATAAGCACTGGTTGAGGAGACTGGGAGTAGTCCAAATAGTGTGAGAAGTAAAATTGTGTGTTTGTTTCACAAAGAACTTCAAATAACTTTCTTTAGTGTGCCACTTGTTAAAATATCTCAAAATATCAAGTTTCTGCATTTTAAGCTAAAAATACTAAGTTTTTTGTATGTCTGCATTTTTCTTGACAATTACACAAAGTGTGCTCGTCTTTAAGTCAAATTCTACAAGATATGAATGCACCTAGCAAATCTATGCTATGTCTGGAACCTGGAACACAGTTATTTATATCTAATTACAGATCATTGGTATTGTTGTTTTTAAAAGATTCTGAATAACTCCAAAGAGGGGAATCTGTAAAACTAAGGAATAGCTAATTTATGCTCTGTCTTAGATATGCACTTTTAATTAACATGTATGGTGGTCAGTGGACAACAACAGTAGAAAATGTAATAAACCCTTAATGAAAACCTGCCTGTTACAGTACAAAACAACATACCAACCATTTCAGTCTTGAGTGCTTTAATTCTATTTTTGCCATGAAGAGCTTCATCACAAAACACTTTAGTTGTTATTACAAGATTAAATGTGCCTACCTGTCAGAGCAGAGGCACAACATGCTGTTACGCAACACTATGTCTGTAAGTGGAGCTTGCAGCTCCTTTACCCAGCAAGTGTCAAGTGCATGTTTAATCGGTGTTACCATCTACTAGTGCACAAGTAAAGTCACTATCCTTCCAACCCTCAGATGTGCCTTGTTGCTGAATTACTGAAGGCCTGACGAATACCTTGTAATTATCAGCAGCAGCTACAGATGCAGATGTGTGACATTACTATAATTATGCCAATAAACAAAATTTTCTCATTTTTAATGCAGTAACTGGTACTCGATAGAGGAACAAAATTCTCACTTTCCACATGTGGAACTACCACATTTCAACGGGGAAAAGAGTCTTCGAATGGCTGGAAAGAAACAGTGTAAAATTTCATCAGATAGGAAATTCATGAAAAAATAACCATAAACATTAGCATTTTTGTGAGATGTGATTCAGCATATATAAAAGGCTAAAAGTATTCTAAGATAAAAATAGAACCTATTTATAGTGTGACTCATTATTTGCAGAGGCTATCAATTTATAACCAAATAGTTATAGTGAAATTTACCATGGATTACCCAGCCCTTCAGGAGATACTGAAAACATTTGCCATCTTCAATATGAAGCTTGCCCAGGTTTTGTTCACTTTTTTCTCTGAATGTGAACAGAAGCTCTCCATGAAGAGAAAAGCTTCGTTTATCAATATTATGGACTAAAGCAACAAATCTGATAACACTTTATTCCTGGTAACGATGTAAGGTAACAAACATTTCCTTTTTAATTATTTTAAAACCAACAATCAGTAACTCCGTTATTTTAAACTAAAATACACAATAGTATTTAATCAGAGGAAATAAATATTTTATCAAGAAGAGATAAACAACTATTATTTTAATGTTTTTTCAAAATATTGGGAAAATAATTAATTTCAATACTGGAATATTCTAAAACTAATGACGCAATTATCACAAATCATCAAAGGAAAAAAATTTTTTAAATCCTCATCCTGCCCAACCTCCCAAAAAAGGCTGCTTTAAAAAGAGGTCTACGCTACAAACTCATCAAATTGTATACATTAAATATGTGCAGTTTTTTTGGTATATCAATCATACCTCAGTACAACTGTTAAAAAAAAAGGAAATCCTATGCTTATGTGTAAATGATAATCAGACATAAAAAGCAGTTCACATTAAATATGTAAGCCTAGCCACATGGATATGGAAAAAAATGTAAATATATTTACAGCTACTAAATATAGAATATAATATATAAATGGCCGAGTCCAATATGTACTGTTTCATTATATTTTCTATTATTTTGTCCAACTGTTAAAATGATAACAGATTTTAAATTCTATTAAAATACACTCATTTCTATCATCTTCCAGTATGTTAACAGACTAAAGCAGAACTGTACACTGAAAAATTAAGAAATGCAACAAGCATAATAAATGTAATTATTAGCTCTCTACATAGTTCAAAGTTTCTCTTCCTAGGGATTTGTTTCATAATCACTTTCTTTTTTCTCTAGATGAAGACATTTTCCTGGGAAAATGGGTACTTTCATCATCACTACAGACAAGCAAGAAGAGAAAGAAGAATCTATCTTGAACATGTTAGGCGTAACTGGAACAGTACCCCAACCTCCTGGTGACTGTTTTCGTGTATATCTACACCACACTCTGACCGGATTGCATACAAGGGAAATCCCGCTCTAGTGAGAATGATTTCTAAGACTATCCTTTAAAGGCACATCTGCAGAAGATTATGACATATATTTCAGGGTGACTATAAAATGCTTCCAGCTTAACAAATCAAATTACAACAAGGAAAGTAGGCTAAATTTAACTTTACACAGGAAAAAAAACAAGGAGGACAAAGCAATGAACATGGACAATAAAGATTTACTGCCCCTAAACATATAAGATCTGGTAAAATATACAATACACAAAAGCAACAATGGCACAGACATTTTTTCTAAGAGTACATATTAAATATACATTAATTACAATCAAATTGCATTTAAATTTAAGTTTTCCTTAGCCATTAATAATCTACCTAAATATAGGCAAGGGAAATTTAGTGTGAGAAAGAAGACTAAGAAAATCTTCAGGAAAATAAATTTTTACAGCATTAATAAATACTGAATATTTTCAAAATTGTCCTTCTAATTATATTTAATATCTCAGAAAAAATAAAGGCTTTATCATGATTTTCTGATATTAAGTAATTGTAACTATAAGACTACATAGAAGAGCTAACTTTCTTGTTTCAGGTGTTGACTATTTCTCTGATAAATTTCAGTAATATAAAATAGGAGGAGAGGCTCATCTAAGTACAAAAACCTCAACTCAATCTAATAAAATAATACTATTTGTTTAGGGCATATTAATTTGAGGGATTCATAAACTAATGTGAAAATTAAATTCATTATTCAAACATTTCATTTTCAATTGAAGAATCTATCCATTCTTGCTCTGCATCTTAACTTGAAATATACATCCTAATCACCCTACTGAAACAAAGTATTCAGAGATTCTAGAATCACGTTTCTATAAATTATCACCCTTTAAAATAACTGAATAGTAAAACTAAATTCAAATCTATCTGTAATCAGTGTCTCTACAAGCAACATCATTAATGTGTGTATCACTATAAGATAATCATGTAACAAATGTATTTGCCCACTCAACTTATTCAAAGGATAATTCAATTTTTAGTACTGATAAAGTAATTATAGCTATAATTCTCCCTAGTCCCAAATTATAACTTTTTCCTCTGGCACTCTGGCAGATCAACGATTGTAGAAATTCTACTTGAACAAAATACAGTTTTTAGAAAAAAGCCTGAAATAAACACTGAGTACAGTAAAGTAATAGAGACAGAAGTTTTCCAACTAGAATAATCTTAAGTACTCACTTAAATGCAACTGAATAAACAAACCAAAATATTCTCTGATACTATACATTTAAAAAACAAAACACTGCCCTGACATTAAGATCCTTACAAATGAGACTATTGGAAGGATATTATAAGTGAGCTAAAGTCATCAATAATATTTGTTCATTAATAAAACATTAGTCATAGCTGTTTTACTGCAGAACTACATTAATAATTCCATAATATGTAGATGCTGTAGGGGAAACATCAGTGAGTAGTTTTATACAAACACTTTGATACCAACCATTTTTGTATTTAATGATTTATACACAATTTTTCATTTCCTTTTCAATTTTTCCATTACTAAATTTATTGAATTTATATACCTCTCAAAGCATTAGCCAAAAGTCTGTTTCAGGGATTCATGTCAACCCTAGATATGGCCCAAAAGAATTATATACAAGGAAACCCACATCAAAGAGTCAAAGAGTTCTGGCAGAAGTTCAAAGTATTTTTATACAAGTCAGAGCCAACTTGCTCTATCCAGCTGGAAGGGTATTCTACAGAAGAAAACAAAGAGAGGAAAGAAAAGAAAGAGGCAACCTTTTATAATTTCTCACGTAAACCTAATTGTTTTTGTCACTGTCCTTTTTATAGGGTCTTTTTCTTTAAAAAAGTATTCCATGATTGACCATAAACACATCTAGTTTGCATAATATTTAATTATATAATAGAAAAACAACTGCCATAAATAAATTTGGAAACACAACTAAACTCTTAAGAGGCCACAAGTTGTCACCGTCAATCTGGTAGGTAGGAAGAATCTGATTAAGAAAGTTTATACTGTAACTGGATTACAATATGAGGTGACAATTTAAGCACTGGGTACACTAGCAACTAACAGGAAAGAAAGGACTCCTCTACTTTGGTAACCAAGGACCATATATATCACTGACATGTCTGAGACGTTAAGTAATAATTTACCCTTACAAATCTGTACAAATCAGAGCAACTGAAAACCTATCTAAAATTTTAACTTCAGCAACTTCTCCTACCCTTATAAAATTTACCAGTCATAATTATTTAACAGATAGAGTGATGTATTCTATACTAAAGATAAGGTCCACATAGCATGCTCTTGACAAATATGAAAATTCTAAATAAAAAGAACATTTGTTGCTGAGCACTTACATTCTAGACACTCTGAATGGCCATTAACATGCTCAAAATTTTGGCACTCTATACTCTCTCACCAAGAATGAAATGCATATAGGCCCTGACAGTATCTTGTTAGCAAACCATACACAGAAATAAATACATTAAATATAAGCAAGTGTTTCGAATTTTATTTGAAATGCCCAGCTAATGCTTAAAAAAAAAAATAGAGCCATATTATAACACAGTTTGGGACAAAAGTAAAGTGGTACATTACTCTACTTAATTGAAGAATCTTTTACAATTTCCATCCATTTCTGGCAGACTTTTTATTTTAAAAAGTACAAAGAAATGGCATATTATAATTCTAAAGTTTCAAATGAACTATTACTGTGAAAACTATAAATAAGGATACACAGTTAAGTACTGTGTGTTATGACAGGTCAATAATTTTTAATTATTTGTTTCTCAGGCAATGTGTATCAACAAAATAAGAAAAATAACTATTTTAATAAGTGATAACAAAATTATGTATTTTCTATTGGTATCAAACCTTACCTTTTCATGTAATAGCACTAACATAATTTCTAAACCCTCAAACAATAGGTCCTCCTTAATTTGGTGCCCTGAAACCTAGCAAGATGGCCAGGCTTCCAACTGCACACTTTGAAGCAATTATTAAGTAATAACTTTTGGATTTAACAAATGTGGTCATAAGACATTTGTCATAACAACATTAATTTTACTCTCAAATGGTTGACTCACACAATTAAACTTAAATACTAACTTTTCAAGGAACATATCTAAAGGTAACATGTAACAATAACAGCTTCGAACACACAAAATACAGTATGAAGAAAATCAGATTGTGTATATCAAAGCTTGCGGTAATGGTTTTTTTTGCACTATAGCTGGTTATGGAACTGCCAAACCAGTATTAGGAAAACGAAAAAATTTTAATCCTAGCAAATAAATTATCATTTAGCTAAGACAAGCCGCCAAATTAGCAGATACTTTATAATTTTCCCAATAAAAAAGTCCTGTGCTTGCTTTCTCATTTTTACCTTCCTCTAACATGTGAATAAATGTGAATTTATTCATTTTTCCTTTTCGTACTGACAGAATCCACTTATATCTTGCTTTTAAATTTGAAAATAAGTATAATAATTACCATGATTAATAATTACCATGTTACTGCTAAACAATTAAACTCGAGCAACTAAATAAATTTCTCTGGATTTCATTTTTTCATTTGTTCTGTCCTAATCTGTAAATTGCCAGGGATTAACTAGGATAACTCTAATTTCCCTTTCTACTGTGAAAGTATATTCATCTCCTCACTATGAAACCACCACTAGAAAGGTAAAAATTTGTAACACTTTACAGATTTTTACTATACCCACTAAGTTAATGGCAAGTAATTTACTGTGGGATGAGACGTAGTACGCCGTTTTCTGAAAAAAGAAATATACCATCTTTCAAAATGGGAGTGAGATGAGGTGAGGAGCTCTAAAGTAACATTCTGCCTCTTAACTTTAACATTCAAATATTATCACTAAATATTTCTAACAATGAAACAGGAGCACCTTCTAGTGGCCAGTGGGGTAACTGCAGGCGTTTACTAAACAGTATAATGATCCCTGGCCTACAAATGCAGCTTCTGAAATACCATGGATATGACAAGTGGAAGTCAAAATGTTGAGAGAGGAATTAAATGAATACACACTTTATATAAAGATTGCCCTATCTACCTAAGAAATCACTCATGAAAATAACTACTTTCTCTCTTCATGGGATTTTTATCACTTTTTAAGAATGACACTGGAGATAAAATAAACTAATACAAATTTATAACTCACTAATTTATTTCAGCCACCTACCTTGAAGCTGTGGCTTCAGATTTACTATTTGATTGTTTTTCTTTGCACTATTTTTTATAACAACTTTTTTTCTTTTCTTGAGACACGATCGTGTTCTGTCACCCCAGGTAAAAAGCACCGACATCATCATAGCTCACTGCAACTCCAAACTCCTGGGCTTAAGCAATCCTCGCCTCAGCCTCCCAAGCAGCTGGGACTACAGATGTGTGCACCACCACGTCTAGCTAATTTTTCTATTTTTTGCAGAGATGGGGGTCTTGCTCTTGCTTAGGCTGGTCCTGAACTCCTGACCTCAAGCAATCCTCCTGCCTTGGCCTCCCAAAGTGCTAGGATTACAGGCATGAGCCACTGAGCCCAGCCCAACTTTCTTAATCACTGACTTACCTTACTGAATTAAGTTCTTTGAAGAAAAGTCCAAAAAAATTATATTTTAAAAATTACTAGTTTGTTACATGTATTTGGACAACCCAGAGTCACGTTACTGATTTCACATTTATCCAAAGTGCAAAACCCAACAAGAACACTAACGGATATCTTTATTTTAATTAGTTTTTTTAAAAAAACTATTAATGAAAAGAATCGAACTTACTAATCTATTAATATTTTAAGTAACTGGGACCATACTGCTATTCTTTGATAAACCTGATTAATTTAGCTTAAGTACAAAGATTTGTATTGCTGCCTTGATGCCAAACACTTTTAAAAAGTCTTTCCTTTACATAACAGGCTTCTAAATTTCCCTTTGCACCCATTTCCAGGCCTACAAAAAGAGGCTAACATAGGAAAAGGTTATAGTAGCTAAGCTACTATTAAGTCATTAAAATTTTTGCTAGAAACACAGTGAATTGACAAATGATGAAATATCAGGAATTCATCCTAACAATATTAAATCTGTATGAAGCTCTACATAAACAAATGTTCCTAAAAGCATTTAATTATCTTAAGTTTTACAAACAAAAGCAATAATCTAAAAACAACAAACTGGCTAAACAGTGGCATAGCTATTATTATATACGTGAAAAGGTTGTTAGAGAATTATTTAATAACTAAATATGCTTAATGATTAAATCACTAAATGTAATCAGTGCCTATCTCTAGAGAACAGGACCAGTGTCTCAGGCACAGAAACTTTCCCCTAAGGAACTGATATGCTCCCTTTATTCTGGTAATATTTTTGCAATTGAAAATATTCTCTTTTTACTTCTCTTGCAAGGATGTTCAGAGCTAAATGTGAAGACCAATTTTATGTGCAATTATTATTGATCCTTATGGCTAGTACAGTATTATCATTCAAAATGTTTAGGCCAATTTTTAAACTTCTGTCAAAATAAAATTGATTTCACCAACCTGCTACATAGTCAGCTCTCTAAATGAGAACTTGAAGGTTTTATTAAAATGAGGAGCAGACTCTTGTATTCCTACTATTCCTTTAACAGTAATTAAGAAGAAAAGTTTAAAGATTACAAAGTTTAAAGATTACTGTGCTGGCCAGGCACAGTGGCTCATGTCGGTAATCCCAGCACTTTGGGAGGCCAAGGCAAGAGGATTACTTGAGCCCAGGAGTTCGAGTCCAGCCTGGCAATAATAAGATCCTGGCTCCACGAAAAAATAAAAATAAAAAAATTAGCCAGGCATGGTGGTGTCTGTCGACAGTCTTGACTACTAAGAGGCTGAGGCAGGAGGATTACTTAAACCTAGGAGTTGAAGGTTGCATTGAGCTACAATAATGCCACTGTACTGTACCCCAGGCAAAAGAGCAGGACCTTGTCTCAAAAAAAAATTACAAAGCTTCAAGCACCTAACTTATACTTGGATGGAACTACGGAGCTAGAAAAGAAGGGCAAAAGGGGGATGGGGTGATGGTAAGAAAGCACATTTGATAGTTAAAGGTTAATGGCAGACCAATCTTTGAACTGAAAGCAAGGCACAAAGTATTACGTTTCTGTATTTTCTTGTCTTCCTTACCAATCACTTAAAAATATGTAATGGAAAGAGAATGTGTACTATTTTACTATAGGTCTCTAAAGAGTCTAATACACCAGGTTTGTGTTTTTGTATAACACGTGTTAGCAATGTGGGCAAACCATCCTTTGAATATAATGTCTCGGGCAAAATTACTGGCTCTCTTCTCACACTTAAAAACCAACTTGTAGAATATTCTAAAAAATAAATGGTTTGTGTTCTGTTAAAACATCACTATAAAAGACAAAGACAGACTTGAATTGTTCCAGATTACAGGAGAATAAACAGACTTGACAATTAAATAAAGTAAAAAAGATTCTGGAATGGATCCTGTAATCTACCTCAACCCCAAAATTGCCAAAAATAATATTAGATAAATGGCAAATTTGAAAAATGGAGTTTCAATTTTCTAAAATAGTAATTTTACCAAGTTTAAAGAAGACTCTGGCTAGA
>NW_012149618.1:7823383-7833558 GCF_000956105.1 Propithecus coquereli | reverse complement strand
GATACACTAAATTGTACTTCTTGTATTCATTGGTTGACTGAGTATATAACCACTAAAAATAAATAAACCAGTTCCAAGAAATAATATCTAAGTCTCTGCAATTCCATCTAGTTACCAAAAATCACAGCTTATTTATTAACATATACACCTTCCCAGAAAGTACACTTACATGAATAGTGATTATTTTAAATATTATGTAAATAATATTGGATTTCCCTTTTAACCCTGAACCATAAAGATAAAAGTTCAGTGTTATACAACTGTGAATTTCCGAACAAGAGAGAAATTTAAAATATTTGGGTAGGTCATAGGTCTTGAAAGTAAAAGGATTAATAAAATAATATTTTAATGATGAGGAAGTGAGAAAAAGAGAAATCTATCTCATCCTATTCTATTGTTCTATATAATCTAAATTTCACACAGTCTTAAATATTTTACTTAATCAAAAAGTACATTTTGCATTGGACATATACTTTTTTAAAAAGACCAATCTGATGTATATCTAACAGGTCAATCTAAATAAAAAAATTCAACCTAAAAAACAAATCACCCCAATACTTTTATGAAGGAGTTTGAGAAAGACTGGGAAATGGTGTGTCTTTGAAGCGCAATAATCTCCATAATAGCGGGGGATATGGGTAGTAATTCCTTTTCAAATATGAAGACTTTTTCCAACCATCCAACTGTGCAACTTAGCTGCTACCAACCACCAGACTACTTCAAGATTCATTCTGACTAGTTTCTTTACCTATTCTTCCTTAATAAATTAATGAAATGCATAAATAATTATTTTCATGAGTAAGAATATAAATAAAGGCAGAGATAAGGATAAGAGTAACAGGCAGGTGAAATAATAAAAAATAAACCTAACGTTCCTGGCAAAAAGAAGTAGATGATAACTGCTTGTTTTTCTTGGCAGTATCTATATATTTCAGGGTCTCTGAAAATATGTAACTTCTTCTTATTTAGGAAAAGAACGTATTTTCTAGGTGATAACTTCACAACCAAGGAAATAATAAACCAGTTTCAATCAACAAGTTGTATATTAGCAAAGTAAGTATCCACAGTACTTTCATCATGAAATTTTAAAAAATTAATCCTCTTATTATCAAGTACCTTTGGACCTGAATGATTTATTACCTGCCTTTCCTCAAAAATTATAATTGTCTGCAATTTTATAGTGTTTGACAAAAACATTAAAAACACATAGAAGTTCAACCATATTCAGATCAGAATATTGTCATTATGCTGTTAGCTTTTGTCCTATCATTTTCAGTTACAGGATATTAAAAAAATATATATATATTTTCACAGAATACAAAGGAACAATGAAAACTTTTATTCTGTGTTCTAAAACAAATGATGACACTGAATCAAATCAAGGGCACCAAAAGAACAATTAAATATTTCCAGAATAATCTGAAAGAAATAAATCCATGAAGTATTTTAATTGAACATTATTTAAACTAATAATGACAAAGTAAGTCAACAAAAATATTCATCCACAAAGGTATTTCAAAAGACTAATTATCTACCTGAATCATTTCGTAGGTAAGATGACATAGCTGGGATGAGGCAGGACTGACTAAGAAGCTCTAGAAGTACAGAAGGAAGGGCATTACTGTTCTGTCCTCTACTCTCATGAGATGACTGAGCTTCTCCATTTACCACACCACTCATAGGATTTATGTAACTGGCAAGAACCTAAAAATAAAAATTGTTGAAATTAAATTAGATTCTAGTTTCACATACTTTAAGAGTCTAGTTCAAGTTTCCGTAGTGTAGTGGTTATCACGTTCGCCTTACACATACTTTAAGAGTCTATATTTTATGTTAGACATTCAATCTGAATATTAAGAGTACATATTTACTAGTAAATATTTAATCAATGTCTCACACTATGTTTCAAAAATAAGACTTTGTTTAAATTTTCATAAGAGAAGGATCTGTTTTGCTCAAGAGTGTTGCTTACAAAGGATGGTGCACTGTACATGACCAGACATACAAAAACAATCCATCTAAGGACATTAACTTAAAAACTCAATAGCAACTCTAATATTATTTACAGTAATATTTTATTGTATGAATTCAGTTCATAGTTTGAGGATAATGGAACCTTAGAACTTTTTTTTCCCTCTTTTTGAGACATGGTGACCCAGGCTGGAACACAGTGGAGCAATCGCGGCTGACTACAACCTCAAACTCCTGGTTTCAAGCCATCCTCCTGTCCCTGCCTCCCAAATAGCTGGGACTACAGGCATATCCCATCACTCTTGGCTCATTTTTTAATTTTTTTGTAGAGACGAGGTCTCGCTATGTTGTTCAGACTGGTCTCGAACTCCTGACCTCAAGTGGTGATCCCCCAGCCTCAGCCTCCCAAAGTGCTGGGATTATAGGCGTGAGCCACCACGTCTAGCCAAGATTAGAACTTTATACTAGAATGAACATTATCATGCTAGAATTGCAGAAGGTAACGCTCAAGGACTTGACCAACTTCAATTAGTTGATGCAGGAACCAAAGGTAAACTTTTTGTTAAGCATCTCTCCTCATTTCTGTGGTATACAGACTTTTTATACTAGTCCATTTGCCTAATTCTAGAAACTTGACGGTATCAACTTTACAAATATACCTGCAGAAGACAGGTAACATGTTCCTCTTCCAGCCTTTGTTTAGTTAAGGCTTGCTCCACATCCCACCCAGAAGCTGTAGACCCTGTTCCAAAGCCAGTCCCTTTGGCCCAATATAGCTGTTGTTCTTCTGTTGATGTAGGGTTATGAGAGCTTGACACCTGTGGCTTATAAAAACAAAAGTTAAAAATTTATTACTATCTGGTTTTATTTACCTTCAGGAACATTTATCACCAGAAATATAAAATGGTTCAGCTACCATGAAAAACAATTTGCTGGTTCCTCAAGAAATTGAGCATGAATTACAATGTGACCCAGCAATTCCACTCCTACATATATATATACACACACACACACACACACACACACACACACACACACCCCCAAAAGAAATAAAAACTGGTACTAAAACAAGTATACAGGCATGTTCACAGTAGCTCTATTCAAAACAGCTGAAAGGTGGAAATAGCCCATACACCCACCACCAACGGATTAATGGATAAACAAATACAATGGAATATTATTCAGCCATAAGAAGAAGTGAAGTACTGATACATGCTACCAGAATGAACCTCGAAGAAAACACTATGCTAAATAAAAGATGACAAACACAAAACGTATCATATTGCATAATTCCATTCATGTGAAATACCCAGAATAGAGACAGAATGCAAATTGGCAGTTGCAGGAGCTGGACGAAGGGGTAAATGGAGAGCAACTGCTTACATTTAAGAATACTTAATTAATTGATTAATAATATTTATCAGGAAAAGAAGGGTTAAACCACCTTAAAGCCTAAAGAGTCAACGATTCAAAATTAAATAGAGAAATCAGTGAAAGGAACAGGGAGATGAGCCAGATCCTTTTAGGGTGAATCTAGTAAAAGGATATCTCAGGAGAATTCCATCAAAGTGTCATACATGTTTTCAATCAGAATAAAACAGATTCCATTTCTAGAAGGAGTAATATTCAATTTCTTTCTTATGAATGTGAGGTATACAAATATCTCTTGGGACTAGAGGAAATATTAAAAATGAAAATGGTGTGGAAACAGAAAAAATAACTGTGAGCCACTGGTTTAATAATATAACCTTAACCCCTGTAAAGGTGAAGTCTTAATTATAATTTATGTGGAGGACTGTATAATTCTGGAACAAGAATCTTTCTTTAAAGAATTTTCGTTAAATTTAACATAATACATACATATCCTCAAAATATTTGCAATTAAATGTTAGTTTTAAAGGTAACTCACAAGCAACACACCAATGCTTTTTGTTTCTTTTAATGGAAATACTTTCTAAGGAAAAATATTATGTAGAATTAGCACTTTTATAAAGTGACATATATAGTATTATGTATCTATGACTGGTGAAATTCCAACTTCCACATTTTAGAAGATAAGCTGTTAAGTCATCAAAATTTCATTACCATATAAACATTTACTAGTAGCATAATCAGTGTTACTAATTTTAAAAAGCTATTTATTTCAAAAACATGTCTTAACGTGAAGTATAACATACATACAAAAAGAGCACAAAACAAATAGGTAATGTTTAATGAATTAACACAATGCAAATATCTATTTAACCACTCAGGTCAAGAATTAGAACACTGCACCCCAGAAATTTCCCTCGTTCCATATTCTATTCGTCACATCCTTATTACTCTACCAAGCTAAGTATGATCCTGATTTTTATAATCATTACTTCCTTAATTTTCTTTATAATTTTATCACCTATGCATGAAATCCCAGTTGCTATAGTTTAGTTTTGTCTCATTTTTCAACGTTACATCAATGGAATCATTCTGTGTGTATTCCTTTATGTCTGGCATTTAGCTGTGTTTGTGAGACTCATCAATGCTGTCGTGTGCGGTTGGTTATAGTTGTTCACTTTCGTTACTTTATAGTAGTATTCCATTACGCAGTAGATCACAACTCATTTATCTATTCTACTGGTTTTTTCCATTATTTCTTTTATCCATTCTATTGTTTTTACATTATTACAAATTTTGATGGGCCCAACATTTGGTACTGCTGCTTTTTGAAATTTTAGACACTCTGACGGTGTGTACTCCTAGTGTGTTAAAGTTTTCGTTTGTACTTTTCTGACAACTAATGGAGAACACCTTTTCACATTTATTGGATATTTAGATTGCTTTTTGTAAAGTGCCCATTCAAGTCTCTTACCCATTTTTCTACTGGGTTGTTGGCCTTTGCCCTTTTGAAACTTTATATGGTCTGGATATAAGTTCTTTACCTGATGTATCTATTTATCAGTCTATCTATAAATATCTCACAAATAGTCTCCCATTCTGTGGCTTGCCTTTTTTTTTTTTTTTTTTGAGACAGAGTCTCGCTCTGTCACCTGGGCTAGAGTGCCATGGTGTAAGCCTAGGTCACTGCAACCTCAAGCACCTGGGCTCAAGTGCTTCTCCTGCCTCAGCCTCCCAAGCAGCTGCAGTTACAGGTGCATGCCACCACTCCCGGCTAATTTTTCTATTTTTAGTAGAGACAGGGTCTCACTCTTGCTCAGGCTGGTCTCGAACTCCTGACCTTGAGCGATCCACCCGCCTCAGCCTCCCGAGTAGCTGCACTTAACAGGTACATGCCACCACTCCTGGCTAATTTTTCTATTTTTAGTAGAGACAGGGTCTCACTCTTGCTCAGCCTGGTCTTGAACTCCTGACCCCAAGCAATCCTTCCACCTTGGCCTCCCAGAGTGCTCGGATTACAGGTGTGAGCCACCACGCCCAGCCTTGTGGCTTGCCTTTTCACTCTAATAGTATTTTTTCAAAAGAAGTTCTTAATTTTAATGTAATTGCTTTTTTTTTTTTATCAATTTTTTCCTTTTGGGTTAGTGCTTTATTTTGGGGGGTATCCTGTTCAAGATATCTTCGTCTACTCCAAGTTCATAAAAGTATTTGCCTTTTACCATTTTACAAAAAAAATTTTTGCAAATGGGTATTGTACATATTTTTATACATTGTATACATTTAGATCTATCATTCACTTAGAAGTAATTTTGCATACAGAGCACGTAAGTTTAAAGATTCATTTTTGTTCCACACGGATACCAAATTGAGCTATCACTATTTATTGGTAAGACCATACTTAATTCATAATGTTGCATAGTCACACGTCATATATTAAGTAATCATATATATGTGGGTTTGATTCTCTGTTGTTTGTTAGACTTCTATCCTTTGACTACTAGCACTATAGCTTAACAATAAATAAATTTAAAACCATTAAAGTTCAAATATTTTGGAAACATCGGGTTAAAAAACACCTTATTAAAATAAAAAATTATCTTTATTTTTATAAACACAATCAAATCATATAGAAATAATGAGGATTTTTTTCCATTTTTATTTTCCCTGTGTTACTGTACTGGCTAGGCCCTCCCATTCCATAGTAGTATTCTCTAAAGTACAATAAAGGAAAGGAAGAAGGATACAGCATAAATTCAGCATGTCTTGGTAAATGGGAAACTTTATAATACTCTTAAATCTTTTCTGTTTTTCAAGTAGATGAGTTAATCTGTGGTTTTATACCTAGAGAAAACAATTAATTTAATGTTTCTCTTTCAAATATTCTTTTAGGTATAAAAAAGGGAACATCCCAGTCCCTGAAATACTAATTACTTCAGAAAAACACTTTATTCTGCACTCTAAGAATTAAATTTACTTTTCATAACCAAAAGAATTATAATTGAACCTACCTCTGCTTGATTGAGGCTAGTGTTTGGAACTCGTGGGGCATGGTGGCTCAGAGCAGAGAGACAGACAAGAATGAGGTGTAGGGCTCCAATTTCCAGTGCCATCCGCCTTAGAAGCACACCATCGTCAGTTGTCAAAGGTGTACTGCTAAACAAGCTACGAAGGACATGGAAAGGAAGGGTTGGAAGCACATTGGCTGATGGAGATTGCAGAATATGACCTAGAGTGAAAAGAGAAGAGGACTCAAAATTTAAAAAAATATTTAAAAACACAATAAGGAGCTACATACAGGGTTACAAATTAGTAACAACAATGTAACATAAAATTGTATCACTAAATTTATTATAAAACAACCCAAACACCACAAATAGAACAGTAATATCTTAAAATCTAATCACATATAGTGCCAGGAAAAGCTTTGTAAGATATAGGATACGGAACTCCAAAACAAGGTTGAAATATAAATATACGATAATAGATTATATCAGTTCTCTATATATGTTACTACAAACTAGTATTTAAAATAAAACCTGAACACTAAAAAAGAAGCATTAAGTTTATTAACTTTTAAGAAAGTAACTGCTTGCCTTGGGAGTAGTTTTAACCATGAACAGATATTGAATGAGTGAAACTATTTTTCACCATACAGTTTTCGATTATGTTCTAGCCAGAAATGAGTATTAAATGCAAAGGAAACACCACTACATGAATGGTGGATGAGACAACTATTACAGCAAGAGATATCATAATTATGCTCTTTAATGAATATTCATTGTATATTCACTAAGAACAATTTGAAATGGCATAAAGGCAATTTTCTTTCTTTTCTGCTTAGGGTTACACCTATTACCGGTCTGGTAACAGATTGTTAAAATACAACAGTTCTCAATACGCATGGCATGTATGTATCAAAATATTACATGTACCCCATAAATATGAAATATTATGTAAATTTTAAAAATGCAATGGTTCTTACCACTCTATCTCCTTAAAATAAAAAATTCTATCAAGTAATTAGAAATTCCTGATCTACTAAAATAAATAAAGTTGGCCCTTGAACAACATAGGTTTCAACTGCGTGGCTTCACTTATACACAGATTTTTTTTCCAAACGAACGTCATGGAAAACACAGTACTTGTGGGATACAAAACCCACGTATATGGAGGGCCGACTGTCCATATACATGGGCTCCTCGGGGTCAACTGTGGGACTTTAATATGCATGGATTTTGGTATATGCAAGTGGATCTGAAACCAATCCCCATGTACACTAAGGGACAACCGTAAATACAATTTATACATGAACCAAACAACCAAGACTATTAAGGAGAACCTGGAATTTAATAAAAATTACTGCAAAAGCATATAAAAAATGTCAGCATTTATGAAAGATTCCATCATTATGAAAATACAAAAGAAAAAATATGTAGTTTGAGAATTTGATAGCTTTAGACTTTCAAGATCCACAAATAAATTTACACAGTTTTATTAGATTAAATATACTTTGTGGCACAGGGTTTAATTAACACTTTATTCTTTCTAAATGGCATGTGAAAGAAATCAATTCTAATCAAAACTATAGGATTTTAAAATAACAGAAGAAAATAATAATTTTCTTATTCATATTCACGGCATGGTCATTGACTGAACAAGAAGTAAACCAAATGAAAATCTAATTGCTAGGCTATTCCAATTATAATTTTTCCTTCTTTCTTTCCTTCTATTAAATAACAATGCCAACCCAATGAAAATAATCACCATAACTTTCCATTATTCTTTGATATTATTACATACATTACATATCATTACTTTCTAAGTCTGTTTTCTTTAAAGATTTACTTTCTTAAAAAACTATTCTCATTACATCCCTAATTTGCTTATTAACACATTTTTAAAAAATCTTCATTGTTTTCAAAATAAAATCTAACATTCTTAATAAACCTTTCCATAATCTGTTACTAATTTCAGCTTTTAAAATGAGCTCTTAGTGCTTCCTTTTACGCAAACTTTCATCAGCTAACTTATCCCTTCTCATATATTCTGAACCTCCAAACACTGCTCACATGATTCCTTCTTTATGAAATAACTCATCCCAACCTAAATCTATCTTACAAGGCCATACTAAAAAACTACTATGCCACTGATTTCATATCGCTGGGTAATAAAGAAATAATCTCACACCTGTGAGCCTCCACAACACTGCACTCAAGTGTGTGCAAGGCTTTTTATAATTTGCTAAGTCAATATGTTTATATACATTCCTCGTTATTATTGGAGGACATTAGCTACTTGACAACAGATCTAAATACTTGCTTCAAGTTTAAATCCCTCCATTGATGCCCAGCAGTTTTGTAAGCACTCAGTAAATACTTCCTGAATGAATACAGAAATTAAAATGAAGATTCTTTAGGTTCTATTATGTCTAGTACTAGAAATGAGCTGCCAACAAATCACCTAATAGCTTAACTACGAAAGAAATAAATGATGAATAATAGGCAATGATCTGGACTTTACGCAACCTACTTAAGTATGTGTTAAAAAATTTAATTAATAACACTAAACACTTACTTCCTTCTCCATCATCTGTGACTCCCAATACCAATCGAAGAAGACACTGGGCATGTTTTCTCTCTTTCAGTAGCACTTCGGCATATCCCGGAAGACGAAGAAACAGTCCAAAGGCAGCCAAAGAATGGGCAGGTATGGGAGACATGGTCTGTACTGCTGACTTGATAGGTGGAGGTTCCGCTGCAATTGTTTCTGGTGCTTCATAAACTAACTCCCCTGACTGTTCAATTGTCACCCATTCAAACTGATCACTATCCTTTGGCTTCTCCTGAGTGGTAGATGTTACAACTGGAGCACTCACCTTAAAAAAAACAAAAACAAAAACAGTGTTTGTTTGGCTTTCTGCATGTTCCACTATCAGGTTCAAGTTAAAGACTTGACTTCACCGATCTCTTTAAAACACAGAAAAATAAGGATTAATAAAAATGCTTGCTTTAAAAAACAAGCTTCTAAACATCAGGAAGCACATGATGTCATGAGTATGGCAGTGCCTGCCAACTATATTTATGTTAAAGTTATTATTTTCCCCTTTGCAATTAGTTAAGTATCCGTAGACAGATTCTCTGAGATTATTTAAACAGCTTCTCGCCAAACTTTGATTCATTAGTATTGTATTTTTACTTGTTTTTTATTTTATTTATTTTGAGACAGGTTCTTGCTCTGTTGCACAAGCTGGAGTGCAGTGCTGCAATCATAGCTCACTGTAACCTCGAACTCCTGGGCTCAAGTGATCCTCCTGCCTCAGCCTCTCGAGTATCTGGGACTACACGTGCACGCCACCACGCCCAGCTAATTTTTTAATTTTTCTGTAAGACAAAGTTTCACTATGCTACCCAGGCTGGTCTCAAACTCCCGGCCTCACAAGCAATTCTCCCACCTCAGTCTCCCAAAGTGCTGGGATTAAAGGCATGAGCCACCGTGCCCATTCGATACTGCATTTTTATAATTCTTACCTGAAATAGTAATTGCTATGGTAGTTACCAAAGGGTGACTTCATAATTCTATCACTCCTTCTATATTTTAACTTGACACAGAACTACAAGGAAAAACATTCCCTTCCTCCCCATCTATTTATGTATCCATTTATTAATTTTTTCTGTATGGCTTCTAATTTTATTCTATAAGTTATATTCTGTTAGTCATTATTTATTTTGATGTCCAAATGGAACTAGATGTGGTCACTGGAATCCCCTTAATGTAGTATCCTGCATCCTTTTAACATGTCTCCATCATTCTGAGCCTTTCTTTGCTTTCTAGAA
>NW_012149618.1:7797708-7820476 GCF_000956105.1 Propithecus coquereli | reverse complement strand
GCCTCCCAGAGAGCTAGGATTACAGGCGTGAGCCACCGCGCCCGGCCTTTCTCTTTAATTCTATGTGACAACAAACTTTCTACTTTACTTATGACTGAAGACATGGTATTTTCTCTGTCAAATGTTATAGTTTAATAACAAAAAATGGGCTTTAGTTTGAACTGCAGAAACATGGGATTAATGTGATTTCAAAAATCATAGTGATGGTAGTTAAAAATTAAAAGACTAAAAAAATCATAGGGTATGGTATTTAAAAATTAAAACAGACTAAAAAAAGTTTGTTTGATTACAATTTTGTGCAAGTGTGTACATACAATCATACATATCCACTTTTTGTGTAGGTTTTTGGTAAGCTGTGTTTTTCAAAGAATTCATCCATTACATCTAAGTCGTCAAATTGCTGGCAAAAGTTGGTTATAATAGTCCCTTATTATTTTATTCTCTAGAAACTATTATAATGTGCTTGCTATCATCTGTGATATTGCCAATTTGTGTGAATTTCCTTTTTTCTTTAAGTTTTGACAGATCATCAGTTTTATTAAAAGTTTCAAAGAACAAAATGTTTGGCCTTCTTGTTTCTTTGTTTTACATTTAATTGATTCTGACTCTTACTTTTAATTGGTCCTTGCTTCTTCTTTCGGGTTCATTTACTCTTCTTTTCCTAGTTTTTTAGAATGGAAGCACACATCATTGATCTTAAATCTCTTCTTTTAATTATAAGCATTTAAAGCTATAAAATTTCTCTCTACACACTGCTATAGCTATATCCCATGTCATGTTTGCATTATCATTTTTAAATATATTGTAATATATGGTGATATCTTCTTTCATCCAAGTATTACTCAGAACTGCACTGCTTAGTTTTTCTAGATATCTATTGCTACTGATTCCTAATTTAACTCTGATGTGGTCAGGGAACAGATTTGGTTTGACTTCAGTGCTTTAAAATTCACTGAGGCTTGTTTTTCTTGGTGAAGTTGTGCATACATTTGAATAGAAGTTCATCGTGTAGTTGGTAAATACTGTGTTCTATAAATGTTGATTAGATCTGTATAGAAGTTTTAGGTTTTTACCCCCAAATCTCCTATATCTTTACTTTTCAATTACTGAGAGATAAATGCTATAATCTATAACTGAATATAGATCTGCCTAATTCTCCTTCAATTCTATCAATTTCTGTTTCATGTACTTTTGGGCTATGTTATTAGATGCACACATATTTAGGACTGTTACGACTTCTGAATTAATCCTTTGACAGTGATTTAATAACCCTCTTTATTTCTTATATTGCTTTTCCATAATTTGACTCTGTCAATGATTAAAATAGGCACACTAGCTTTTTAAGGCTTTCAAGTTCATCTCTTGTAAACAGTATATACTTTTTTCTTTATTCTGACAAATTTTTGCTTTCTGAGTGTTTAGTATACTTATATTTAATATAATTATACATACTGCTGGATTTAAGTAGAGTCTTCATAGATACATCACAATTATTTTAAAGTAGTTGTCTGAAAATTCTAACATCAGTTTCACTGATTTTACTGTTGACTATGGGTCACATTTTCTTATTTCTCTGCTTAGCTAGTGATCTTTTTTATTATATACTCCACATTGTTGATGAGATGTGTCAACTCTTGATTCTAAAATCTTCTCTGGAGCGTGTCTTGTTCTGTTTTAGCAGCCAGTTAAATTACTGGTAGATCACTCGGAACTTACAGAGGCTTTTGTAATTTATGAGGAGAGCCCATTTTGGTTGTGCTCTTATTTCTAAGGTAAATCCTTCATTAGGGGGATGTGGTCTTTACTCTTAATGTTTGGCCCATTTGGAATTCCAATGGTAAAGCTAAGATTTTTACTTCTAACTTGGCAGGACTAACTCTTCAAATTCCGTCTTCTCCATAAGAGGCAGCGTCCTAAATCACTGCACAACTCCATCAGCATTCCAGCTCATGCTTGCCCCTGACACTCTTATGTGAATGTGACCTTATTTAGAAATAGGATCTTTGGAGATGTAATCAAGTTAAGATGAGGAAATGTTGGCTTGGGGAACCCTAAATCGAATGACTGGTGTTTGTATAAAGAGAGAGATACAGAGACACACAGTACACACAGGGAAGACGGCCATATGAGATGTAGGCAGAAATTGGAGTGATGCAGCTACAAACCAATGAATGACAAGCACTAGTGGCAAGCAACAGAAGCCACTAAGAGGCTAGGAAAGATTCTTCCTTAGACCTTCAGAGGGAGCATGGCCCTGGTGACAACTTGATTTCAGACCTACAGCCTCCTGAATTGCAGAGAATAAATTTCTGTTGTTTTAAAACACCCAGCGTGTGGTTTTGTGTTACAGTAGTTCTAGAAAATGAATACAAGCACACACACAGAGTATACAAAATCAGTGAGAATAATTCCCCTACTTCATTCAACAAATATAAAAGTGTTTGTATTTACAACTCTCCATGCACCACACTCCTCCCTCATTAATAAAAGTAGAAAAGAGCACAGGAAGCACACACATCAATGACAGCAACATTAAGGAATATGTGAATGGTTTAAATTAATACGGTTTTTAAACTACCTAAAATGGAAATGGCACCTAAAACAGGAATAAAAAGTAAACAAAAAGACATATTTGGGTAGCAATATACACTATACTACTATTTTACTCTCCCATTTCCAATAATATCCACAATAAATACCACACCTAAAGATGCACAGAAATGAGAATGCTAGTATATGCAACAACCATGAATTCAAGACAAATGCTACAGTTTGTCTTGAATTTGGCAAATGTGTTTGGTCTTCAACATTTGTTCAGTACCAATTAATTCTGATGAAGCTCTGTACAGGCTGACCTTTGAAAAATTTATACAATGCTAAAAGATTATAAAGGAAAGGGTACTTCCACAATGTTAATGCAAGTAAGTTAAAAGCAAAAAAAAAAAAAAAAGGAGGGGGGGGGCTTTTTTAATGATATATTAAATTAGGGAATACCTTACCTGTTGAATTACTTCTGGATATAACATGGGTAGTCTCTCCGCAATAAGAGCCAGCCCACCCATTCCTGCAAAAACTTGTAATGGTGACTGAATGGGGCAGGTTTCCAGTAAAGATTCATCTAATATCCCATCCATGCACTCATCACTTGGAGTGAGAGCCTCATCTTCTGGACAGCTACCAAGTAAGTCTCCATGATCTAGACAGTAAGTTACAAATAAATGAATAGGTAAGAAAGTACCTATTTTTAAAATATTCTTTCATTTACAAAAGCAGATAATGTTGCCTTCTCTCTGCTCAACAAAAGAGCACAAAAATATTGCCAGTTATTCAAATACAGTTGTATTAAGAGTAGATACTACAATGACCCTTAAATGACTTCTGATATTGCCTTCTATACTCTTGTTACTCAAAATATGGTTTACTGACCAGTAGCATGGGCATTGCCTGAGAGCTTGTTTGAAATTGTAGAATCTCAGGGCTCACTACAGACCCACACAATAAGAATCTGCATTTAACATGATTCTGTAAGTAATTTGTAAGCTTAATGAAGTTTGAAAAGCATTGTCCTTTTGGGCATAACTCTAAGTTAGATTCTATGCTAAAATACGTAAGTCCTAAAAAGACACTCACAGCGAATAATATACATACTCACACTCTAAAGTATCTAATTAAGAAAAATGGAAAAATTTTCTGACTGAAAACTAAATATTATACCATATTGGTTTAACCTGGAATTACTCACTGAGGAAAACCAAAGGTAGTACGTTCAACACGTAACCAGACCTTATAAACATTTAAAAAAAAAAAAAAAGATAATCCTGCTGAAAAACTGGGCAAAGAAGATGTATTAATTTACAGATACAAAAGGCCAGTAACTAAAAATTGAACTTTAATCATGAGAAAGATGAAAAGTTTAAATAACTTGATAGCAGATTCACACTATGAAAATCCAATACTTAAATAGCATTTATAAGAGCAAAAAATTAGAACCAGTAAGTTTCAATGATTGGGGAAAAAGATAAATTTTGTTATATCCATATAAAAATACAACCAATAAAAATGCACACTTAAAAATATTTAATATATTATATAAATGAAAAATAAAAAGATAGGCTGGGCATGGGAGCTCACACCTGTAATCCCAGCCAAGGGGGGAGGATCACTTCAGGCTGGAAATTCGAGACTAGCCTGAGCAACATAGCAAGACTCCATCTCTACAAAATATTAAAAAATTTATCCAGGCATGGTGGCATACACCTGTAGTCCTAGATGGTTGGGAGGCTAAGGCGGGAGGATCACTTGAATCCCAGAATTTGAGGTTGCGGTTGAGCTATGATGCACCACTACCCTCTAAGCCTGAATGACAGAGCAAGATCCTGTCTTTAAAAAAACTAAAAATGAAAAGCAAAAAGATAGAAAATATATGATCCTAATTCTGTATAAGGAAAAAATGTTTTTGAGCATGATGTGCCACTCTAATATAAATTATAACTAAATTGTAAATTGGGGTTCTCGCTTTGAGTACAGAATGACAAATAATTCACATAGCTCTCAAAGAAATAATATTAGAAATTAAAGCAGTTGTGCTCATAAAGTAAGTGATGGTATAAGAGGAATTAACACAACTTAATATCTGAAGGAAATAATGGCAATTTCCTATATTTATAAATAACTCAGTCACTAAGAAAAATGACATCTTGTTAAGTTATAATAAAAATATAGGTCAGTTAAGTCATAAGTTACAGAAATCCTTGTCTCCTTGTATGACAGACCATAATTATTAAAGTAGTATCACACACATACCTTTTTCAGGGTGTAGTCTTTTAAAAGAATCTGTTTTTGACAGACTTGGATCTGTGATAACTCTTGATCCCAATTTGACAGTTAGATCTATTGAGCGGTAACCTTGAGGAAGTTTTCGGTCATACAGGAGAGTTAAAAGCTGGGCAAGTGTCATTTCAGCTGGCAATGGCTGGCCTAAAAATAACATAACTAAGTTAAATCTGGAATCCAAGAAAGAGACATTTACTTCGTTCAGTTTACTCAATTTACTGTTTTTACTAAATTACACGAGTTTGATTCTGACACCAATTACTAAACAATTTAAAAATAACCATTGAAAAGTTTACAAAAATCGAATTTATTTATTTGACACGTGAATAATATCTATAGAAATTGTTAATTGAAGTATGAAGTCATGGGTAAAACAGAAACAAAGGAACAAACATTCCCATAAATCTGGGGCTAGCAAGTTTTTTCCATAAATGGATAGATAATAAATATTGTAAACTGTAGGGGCCATATGGTCTCTGCCATAACTACTAATCTACTGTTGTAGTAGAAAAACAGCTATGGACAATACATTAATAAACAGGCATAGTTGTATTTCAATAAAACTTTCTTTACAATAATAGGTATTCAATCCGCCAGCCATAGTTTGTTGACCTATGTTATAAATAGATAACGTGAAGTTAAGAAGGCAAATTCATTCAAATTTAGTTGGCAGTTTCATTATAATGTATCACAAAAATGGTGACAAATGGATATAGGCTGAGTATCCCTCATCCAAAATGCATGGGACCAGAAGTGTTTTCGATTTCAAATTTTTTTTTTTGATTTTGGAATAGTTTCATACAAATAATGAGGTACCTTGGCGATAAGACCCAAGTCTAAACATGAAATTCACTTACGTTTCAGACACACCTTATACACATAGCCTAAAGATAAATTTATATAATATTTTAAATAACTTGTGCATGAAACAAAGTTTGTGTACACTGAACCATCAGAAGGCAAAGATGCTACTATCTCAGCCCCACGTGTGGAAAACATTGAGCTGTTTGGCATCACCATCATTCCTGACTCTGAATTCATATGCTACCGATAAGCAATCGTTTTCTTACACCTATTCACACTAAGTATTAATACTTAACAGTAAAAACATACCATTAATGCAGTGAAAAAATAAGTGTTCAGGGTAACTAAGCAACACAGTAGCATCACCAAAATACCTGTGTCAGCTATAAACAACAGCAACACCAAACGACAACAAGCTTTCGGTTTCATCTACAATGCTATGTTTTGATTAAAAAGTCACTGTACACTACATTTTTTTCCCCTTGTCCCACTATAACACAGATACAATGTACATTGTATTTTTTTAGGTGAGAAGAAACATCAGAAGCAGTTAAGGAACCAGGAAGTGGGTCCTATAGGAATGAGGAAGCATTCTGTTGGGTGGCTTTTTAAACTTTTCTTACAGGCTGGGTGTGGTGGCTCACGCCTATAATCCCAGCACCTGGTGAGGTTGAGGCACATGACTCTGGAGGAAAAAACAACGGTTTTTATCTTAGAAGTCTCTCTTTGATTTTATAAATTGACATGATTTCTTCTGTTATGAATGCACTGTGCTCTAGTCCTTCAATATGCCCATCACACATTTTCATTATGTCAACCACAGGCACTTTTTCTGTAGTGTTACATCTTCATTGTCACTATTATCATGATCACCGTGATTCAGAACCATTTTGGCTATTTCACCGTCAATCAATGAGTGAACTGGACCCTCAATATCAGTTTTTTTTTTTTTTTTTTTTGAGACAGAGTCTCACCGTGTTGCCCGGGCTAGAGTGCCGTGGTGTCAGCCTAGCTCACAGCAACCTCAAACTCCTGGGCTCAAGCAATCCTCCTGCCTCAGCCTCCCGGTAGCGGGGACTACAGGCATGCGTCACCCATGTCCGGCTAGTTTTTTGTATATATTTTTAGTTGTCCAATTAATTTCTTTCTAATTTGTTAGTAGAGACGGGGTCTCGCTCTTGCTCAGGCTGGTTTCGAACTCCTGAGCTCAAACAATCCGCCCGCCTCGGCCTCCCAGAGAGCTAGGATTACAGGCGTGAGCCACCGCGCCCGGCCTCAATATCAGTTTTAACTTCTTTGATATCCACTTCTTCCACCTGACTGACAGACTCTGAAGGTATTATTTTTTACATATGGAAGGAGGTCTGACATCAATTTTTTCTCACTGGACACGCAGAATCCCTTCAAAGTCATACCTAGTTCACCACCATCCCAAATAGCCAGTCACAGATCAAAGGTTGTGCCAGGCATATACAACTGTGCCTTTAGCCATTGGGTTCCAAGCACTGGCAGCAGCATATATAGCCATACTTCATGCTAAACTTCTTTTGAAAACCTCCATGCCCATACCTCTATTCACTGCTGCCAGCATGCTGTTCAAGCATGTGTTTCCCCCCCACCAAGAACCACCACAGTAAAGCACAGGCTTTTGTATTTACTCTTTATTGATCTACAGATACCCTGGTCACATGGCTGAATTAATGAAGTCACATTTGGAGGAAAGTACATTATTTCTGATGAGGATTTCAGCTTAGAGGAGGAGAAGAACACATGTCGAGGAATAACAAAATCTTGCAGTCATCATCCAGTCCAGCTTCAGTGCAGTGAGCATAAGCCGCTGGTATAGAATGTTTGTGAAACCAGTAAGAAAAGATGTCCCTAGTGATCCATGCCTTTTTGTCTGCACAATATTGGACCAGTAAGAAGCAAGCTTCTCCCTATTAAGAGGTTTATATTTATGCATGCCTACTGCTTTAGCACATCCCAGCACAGTTATTGTGTCCTTGGCATCCTTAATTCCTTTAGGGGCTATCTCATCAGCTGTAGTCACTGTTTTTCTGGGGCAATAATGCCAAAACATGATGTTTTATCAGCATTATAGACTTGTTCCAGAGCCAGATATTCATCAGGGATGACCTTGGCAAACTCATCAATGAATGTCTCCATCTGCTTCCTGATCAGTAGGTGTTTTAACACCACATCTCTTTAAATATTTAATGCCATGTTTTTTCCTTAAATTTCTGCAACCGGCCTGTTGAAAATTCACAGTTCCCTTCAATTTTCAGTTCATCATGATAGATCCTTGCTTGTTTCATAAGCAGCATATCATTAAGTGGCATGTGTTCTTACCGCAATGCTGGCGAATCCACTCTTTGAATGCACAAATGAGATCTTCATTTTTAGCTTTATGCAGTTTTTCTATTTTTCATTAATTTCTGCTCCTCACTTTCAGCACAGAACTTAAACAGTTTATCCTTCTGTTTCTTCAGGTCATATATGGTGGTCATTCCAACAGCATACTCTTCTGTAAGATGTTTCACACTGTGCAGTTTCTCTAACAGCTCAACTTTCTGTACCACAGACAACCATAAATCCTTCCTCTTACTCTTAGCACCATTACCTATAGGGGTATCTGCAGGCCACTGTGACATTTTTAACAATATCTTTAAATCACAGAGCAGAGAATAAGCCAAAAGACACAGTAAGTAATGCATATAGGTCTGGGAACCATGTGGGCATCTGCTGTTGGTGCATCCAGCCTGCACACATGTGATTACACTTACACTACCCTTTGTGGGAGTGTTTGTGTGGAGGGATGTGGGCATGCATGGAAAAGATGTATCACCTTAAGGGGGCTGGAAGAGTGATTTTTTCCCTTGTGGATGCAGAATAAACTGTGTGTTGCACACCTGCATTTTGACTGCAACCCATCACATGAGGTCAGGTGTAGAATTTTCCACTTGTGGCGTAATAATGGTGCTCAAAAAGTTTTGGATTTTCAGATCAGGATGCTCAACTTGTATCACCTTCACTAATGACAGTATATTGGTCAATGAATTGGTATTAGCTGGGAAGAACATATTGCTCAACTACCACAGGTCTAAGAATTCCACTGCTAAAACTAGTTCTACAAAATGTGACTCACGTTGCTTCCTATATAGCTTGTCATAAACTCTCTAAACATTCACTTTTATCAATTGTTTTATGGCATGCTGATAGAAAAATTCAGAAAGCCAGTAAAGTAGAGATATGTAAGTTGATAGTGCTAAAAAGGATATGTAATAGATTATTCCCTTTTTACCCTCACTTGGAAGAACTATATGGAGAAAGTCTCTAACGCATTTATCCCATCAATACCACCCTGATAACATGGTGATTACACATTTGATTTATATAGTTGAAAAATTATTTCTTTGATATTTATTCATTGTGAACATTACCTGCCAAGAGTTTGTGAAATAGGTGAAACACTGGGACAGTAATTATTTTGTTGGCAGCCTCTGCTCCTGAGGAAGCACTTCCTATTTTATCAGGTATAGTCCTCCCCCTCCTGGATGGTGGGCGAGGTGGTGTAGCCGACACAGCACGTTTAGATTGGGATTTCAACCCTAGAAGAAAAGAAGCAGTAAGATTCTATATAGCCAACACATTAATATGAAGTAAAAGGGTGTTTATAAAATATTTTAATAAAACATGCATTCCTGGCTAACACCAAAAGATAGAAATGTTTCTTCTAGGCTAGGCACCATTGCTCACATCTGTAATCCTAGCACTTTGGGAGGCTAAGGCAGGAGGACTGTTTTGGCCCAGAAGTTCAAGACCAGCCTGGGCAACACAGCAAGACCCCCTCTCTACAAAAAAAATGTAATTAGCTAGGCATGATGGCATGTGCCTGTAGTCCTAGCTACTTGGGAGGCTGAGGCAGGAGAAATGCTTAAGCCCAGGAATTCAACGCTGCAGTGAACTATGATTGTGACACTACACTCCAGGTTAAGCAACAGAACAAGATACCTAGCACCTCTAAAAAAAATGAATAAGTAAATTATTTTAAAAAGTTAAAAAAATATTTCTTCTATCCAGTATCTAATTTCCCAATTCTATTTGTCTGTCCTTCCTCAGATACCATAAATAATTCTGGCTTTGTATCTGTACCTATTTTCCAATAAAGTAAAAAATACAGCTACAATCTCTGAAATACAGGTGACTATCCATTTAGTAGAAAGCAGTTTTATGCAAATATATAAAACCTCGTATTCTTAATTTTTCTCCAAGAAAGGATTTATTACCACCAATACAGAGGTCTCCTGTTTGAGGAGTAAGGTAACCTATTCTGAGACTTCTCTTTTGAACTAAAATCACCTAACCTATATGTTAAGGAAATACTCCTCCAAAATTACCAGTTATCCTTGCTAATTTTTCTTCTGGAACCTAATACTAAAAATTCATTTTTCAATCATGTTTAAAAATTATTTTCATTTACTAATTTTATGTAATAAACACATTGTAAATGAAAACTAGTGAATAAATTTTCATATTTTTCTTAAACAAGGAGATTATACAAAAATTCCTTAACACTTAGCAGATTTGAAAGGGTATGATTCACCCAAGGGTGCACTATCAAGGCTTAAATGAAATATCTATTCCAAACTATTGACACATGTTCTGTAATTGATAAAATGTAGTAAGCTGTGGATATAAAATAATATTTTAAATATATTTAAGTGTAATAATAATTCCAGTGCCAAAGAGTAATGGATTTGTTACAATATTTTTAAATTTAGTATTAAAACATCATCACAAATCAGATTTTTACATTTACTTATTACATCAAGTTCCTATAATTAGAATGGTTATATTTTTATAGAAACCCAAACAAAACCAAGGTTATAAAAATTAGAAAGCATACCAGAGGCAACAACAACACTGTAATTGTCCTGAAATCCATTTTCTGCCTTAACTTTTTCTTTCTCTTCATGGTTCTTCTTTTCTTTGTCATCTTTCTGTTCACTAATTAGTTTAGCTGTGATACTCGGAGTATCTGTAAGAAAATATTATCTATCTGAAATACATTGCTTTTCCAAATCATTAAAAAGGGGAAGCACTAAGTATTTCAGGAGATTATATAACATTATCCCTAATATTGAGGAAATATAAAGGAATTTAGAAAAAATGTCATACAGTAAAAACTGACATTCAATCCTTCCTGATATTGATAAGAGACTTGTCACTCTTCTTAAGCCAGGATATATAAGTTCCAATCTCTAGAAACTACTACATACAATATTTTACTAGTACTACCTCTAGAGACAATGAAAAACCATTAGCATGAAAACTTGCTTTCTTTTAGGTATAAGTCAATGTGCTTGACAACTACATCTAGTTCAGTCCTCACAATATGGGTATCAAGAAAGAATATTATTTTTGAAATGAGGAAACAGCCTTAGAAATGCTAATGATAAAACCTGTAAATAGGAAATACAAGACTCAAGCTCAGGACTCACTCTAAAGCATTCACTAGACTTCTATTTGTACTACAAATAGGAGTATAAAGGAACAAATTTCTTTAACAACTTCTGTTATTTTTATTTAGGAATAAAATAGGAATCTTAGATGACAAAGTAATATGTTTTACTACTATTTAAAAAATGAATACTGAAGGATTTCACAGACAGTTTTTTACTTTCTGAATTAATATTTCTTTCATTACTTTGGTATACAGCATGCAATTAAAAATCAAGAAATAAATGGGAGATAATATAATGATATGATTTAGCCATTAAATAATCTAAAGGCTGAGTGAACTATTTTGATATTAGAAAATTTTTTCAATATATGGATATGATTCATAAGGATTCTTTCTACTTTTCTAATTTAACACAGTTATGATCCAAAGTGTTTTATAATGTTGAAAAGATTGAGATAATAAAACAATAAATAGCATCTTTTGTAATAACTCCTATTTTATAGTTTTCTTTGAGTATAGGAAAATATTCAAGTGATCTCAATTTCTAGAGCTTCTTACTACTAACTGCTGATTGCCTTTGGATAGTTTATGTGAAATTTAAAAATTCGGTAAGCAATATTAATGCATAGTAAAAATAAATTTTACTTTCTAACAAAAATAAGCAACCCCAAATGGCAAAAATATTGACATAGGTCAGAATGAAATAATTAAGTAATAAGAAATTTACAAAATTAATTGAGCATAATCAAGTAGGAAAAAAACATGGGAAGCGCATTAGGTGATAAGAATTTATTTAGTACAATCAGAAGTTCAACTGATTTTCATTTATTTACTCTTATCTCAAAAGTAAAATCTAAAAAATAAATAGCATTCAAACATTAAAAGGCATCACTAAGATAAATTTTTCTCAACTTCCCTTTTTAAAACTGCTCTGGTTTAGAATTGTACTTCCGGCCAACACAGAAAAATAAGGACCAAGTTCACTCTCCCACCTAACTAATAACTAATAATTAGGAAATACATGCAACAATAGTTTTCAGACACTGGGCAAGCAGGGCAGGGCAGGGCAGGGCAGGACAGTGACACCTGGGTGAGTGGAAACAAAAGAGTTGAGCCCTAGGATCGAGCCAGCTTACTATCTGGAGAGTTTCAGCTCAGCATAATCCAGGTGTCACCCTAGGTTAAAGATACAAAACTGGGAATCCAGAAGACAAAGGCAGTTGGTGGTTGTTCATAGGAAACATTTCCAAGAGCAAGAGATTTGCAAAGAGCTCTAGAGATCTATAGACGGTCTTCTGCGAGTCTTCGGAGTGCACTGACAAGTATACACATGTGAGGAAATCACTGAAAGCCAGTAAAAGTACTACCCAAATGTAGCAAGGGAAACAATCCCAGGGTCTCAAATGGCAAAGAAATGCTTGGGTTCCTAATGACCAGTGTATTCCTAACTGAGTACTCAAAAGGTTATTGCCTCAGAAATAACATCAAATTGGACTTAAACCCGCATTGTCAAATCTGGTAGCCTATTTAAAGTTTGTTAAAATTAAAAATTTAAATTAAAATTTCAGTTCCTTAGTCTCATTTCACGTATTCAACAATTATTGAACTAGACAACATAAGTTTATAAAAATTTCCCTCATCACAGTAAATTTTGCCTTAGATTAAAAGCTGCTTTGATCCTACTTAATAAAGCTTAAAAGCACATCCCAAAGCAACAAACTGTTTTTAAATAACAAAACTACATTTTGGAAAAAAATTAAAAACATTTATTAGAATACAAAATCATCCAGTACCTGAAAAAGTAAAATTCACATTGTATGGCATCCAATAAAATTTTCCAGGCAAAGAAGCAAGAACATACAATCCATAAGGAGGAGAAAAATAACAAACAAACTAGTATGTTCAAGAAAGCAGAAGAAAGCTTGTACACTTTAAGTAAGGACAAGGAAATATTTTTTAAAAAATCAAACTTCTAACAGATTAGACATTGAAGAGGAACAGATCACGTCGACAACATACCAAGAGAAATTATCCAACATTTAAAAATAGAGAAAAAATTACTGGAGGAAAAAAGGAACAGAGCTTTGATAAGCTGTGAAGCACCTTTAAGTGGCATGATATATGAGTAATTGTAATCACAAAACAGGGGCGGTGAGACAAAATATTTAAAGAAATAATTGCCAAAAAATCTTCAAACCTAATGAAATCTATAAACTCACAGATTCAAGAAAACAAACACCAATCATAAAAAAATTGAAGAAAAAACTATAAATAGGGTATATAATAATCAAAATGCTTAAAACCAGTGACAGAAATGTACAAAAGCAAAAATACTGACACATAAACTTGATTATTTGAAAGCTATCAGAAGTGGGTAAAATTACCTATTGTATTTTAAATTGCTTGTTTTTATTCATGTTATTATATAAACATACGTGTAAATATATCATAAGATATAGCTAAAAATCATAAAGCTAATTTAAAGGACCAAATCATTGTTAAATAGAGGTTAAATTTAACACATAAATTTTGATGTAGTACTTCAAAGCATTTTTTATATAATCAAGAAAACTAATTTGAAAAATATTTTAAATAATGTTTTAGAATAGCATTCTTTCACAGTATAAGGATGAATAAAAATGTTAAACTTTCAGTTATTTTGTAGTAGAATGTCTATACTTTTTCAAGTTAAATGCATGAAATATCAGTAACTCAACTTCAGTACCCTTTCTCTTCATCTTCTCTTTTCATCTTCTCTACCTCCTTCATCTACCTAATTGATTTTTACTTCTCATTTTTCTTCATCATGTAGAATGGACAATCTCAGGGCTATGATAGAAAAAAGCTTCTAAAATTAAATTTACAGAAAAGTTTACCTGTAACAGATAAGGTGGCCATTTTCAAGTAAGAAAAAATGTTTTTTTAAATATATAATTTATAATAGTATGCTAACTATTTATTATATAACTTGAAAAAAGGTAGGAAAGAACTATTAATTTTATGTATACACTTCTGTTAGATACAATGACTGTAAACCGGAAAGGAATCTTTCCTACCTATAGTGATCATACTCATTCACATGGCTTAACTTACCATCTATCTATGGTAACAACTGCTAAATCTCTTCAACCCCATCTTTTATTCTGAGCTTTAGATTTGTATTTTAAACTGAGAAATGGATATCTCCAGTTTTTTTCTGATACTCCTACTCTTCCTTCAGTTCACAGCTCCCCTTAAAAACTTAGGTTCCCCTCTTATGTATACAGATAAAATTTATTGTATTTATGCTATAATGTGAACATTTACATTTCCAGTTTATTTTAAAACCTGACGACATACACAAGACCATAACTACCTTGAGGGGAAGAAAATGTGTCTTGCTCACTTTTACATCCTTAGGACAAATTACAGTACCTTGCGCATTATAGATGCTCAATGATTTCATTCATTGATTAACTAGGATTTCTGAGAGGTAATAAACTCTAACTACCTAAAGTTGATATGAATCTGTCATCAAAAATTGCTTTTTCTTTAATAACCTGTATGTTGTTTAAAGGTATCATCCTAGTTAGACAAGGTAGCTCACACCTTCAGTCCCAGCTATTTGGAAAACCAAGGCAGGAGGATCGCTTAAGCCCAGAGCTCAAGGCAGCAGTGAGCTATGACAACGCCACTGCACTCCAGCCTGGGCAGCAGTGAGATCCCATCTCAAAAATAAATACAGTCAGGAAACCTAGGAGAAAATGTTCTCTCCGTTTTCTTCACTGACCACTATAAACAGCAAGATGACCAGTCAATACTACCTATTCCATTTTCATCTCTTGATCACTGATTTTTTCCTCTAATTTAGTAAATGTCCATTAATTAGAATCCTGCCATCCAAAGAAATACCCTGCAATTCAACTACTATAAAATAACCAGATAGTTTATTACGGGAAAATTCCATCAATGGCTGCCAACAGCTTGTCTACATTTCCAGCTGCCCATTTTGTAATTATTACACACTAACACACACTAACCCAAAAAATTTATAACTGCTTGAATGTATTGTACATTTTGCCCACTTGATTGAAGCTTCTTACACTTCAAACTATGCCCATGTAATGTCCTTTTCTAGTTAATAAATGGTTGCTAAGTGGATGCAGTAAATATAAAAAAGTAAAACTCCATATATTTCTAACATAAAGTTAAAGAAAAATTTATACTTAAATATGACTTGCCTGACACTCTGTCAAGAACATCTGATAATGTTGTCGAGACTGGCAAATGCAGAGTACGGAACTTATGGCCTGCTCCATACATTGGATGTTGGATGACATGGCTAGTAGCATTAATTCTTCCTTTGTACAGCTGAAAATCAAGAAAGCAAAGAAATCAAGGAGTGATTTCTTGGAATACATATCATTATGAAACAATTGCAAAAGGATACAAGAATAAAAAATTTTAATAAAGCATACAATATGCCATTTATTTTATGTATTTCTTTACATGTTGCATGTTTGCCACATGATTTGTTGGTCAAGTTTTACATTAGCATTATTGTACCTAAAGTGTTCTTTCATTTCTTTCCCAAATCAAATTATGCTACTCAGGGCAAGGAATAATTATGTTATTGTAAGTGTGCGGGTGAGTATTATCCTAAAGAGATTTTCAAGTCCTCTCATTAACTATAAAGGTTGTTCTAGTTTCAGTTTGCTATATCAGAAGTTAGAAGAACATAGAGATAGGAAATTATCAGATAGGAAGTTATAAACTGTATTTACACACAGCTAATCATTCAGATTTAAGTGTTAAAAACTCACTGGACAGGGAGACTGAAGAAACATTGTCACTTTCTCATCTTCCAGCATCAACTGTAAAAATAATCTTCGTATAAATCCTGAAATGTTACCAGATGTTGGAAGGTTCCCTCTTTGAGGAGATGTCTGAAATAGTTCACACAGAACCTGGCAAGGCAATAGATATAAAAAGTTAAATGCACAATTCATTTGCAGCCTTTTATTTTGAAGAATAAATAGGAAATTTAAAAAGTAGATTAACAAGGATATTTTAACACATCAATCAAATCAGCAAATAAAGAACAAATTATTTCATCTTAAAATGTATGAATACCAAAGCAGATAAAAAGTTAAAAGCTTAACGAACATTTCTGTGGGTAAGGGAAATTACTACTAAAGAGTTTTGCATAATGAATACCTGGCACAAGCAACTTATTTTTACCTTTAGTCAGTATCAAGGTGGTTATGATACAACAAAAATTATGAAAAAGGTATAGTAAAAATATAAAACAAAGCTTTAATAAGAAACAGAGATAATTAAGCCAGAAAGCAATGGAACACAAATTTTCAAATATCTATAATCATGCCCTTGGTTCAACCTGTTCATTTAAGCATTTCCTTTTAATTAGGCACATTTTGCAAGGAGATGTTTTCAAATAAGTAATTACTATAGGCAGTAAAATATCTTGCTTTTGTTCTTAAAAGTTAAATCATTCAATATGTTATAAAAATTGTGATGGCTATCCTTCCATATATCAATAAAGTTTGATCTGAACGAGCACTATTAAATAAGGGGAGGAAAAAAGAAGTTGATTACTATTTATTAGCATCTACCATATCTCGGATAGGGTCCCATGCTAGGTACTTTATATACATTAAAATATTTAATCCTCTCAAAAAAATCTGTGAAGCAGGTATTGCTAGCCCCACTGTATTGGTTAAACAACCTGCCAAAGGTCACAAGACTAAGAAAGCAGCAAAATTTGGCAAAATGCAACTGGAATTACTCTTCAAATAATCCTGGCTTTCAAGGTTTTTGGCCACATAAACCCAATACAATATACAATCTTCTACATTTTTTAATGTGATTTATCTATAGCCTCCTATCTAAAACCTACTATAATTCTCAATGATTGTTTTTTGTTTGTTTATTTGTTTTTTTGAGACAGAGTCTCACTGTGTTGCCCGGGCTAGAGTGCCGTGGCGTCATCCTAGCTCACAGCAACCTCAAACTCCTGGGCTCAAGCAATCCTCCTGCCTCAGCCTCCCGAGTAACTGGGACTACAGGCATGCACCACCATGCCCGGCTAATTTTTTCTATATATTTTTAGTTGTCCGATTAATTTCTTTCTATTTTTAGTAGAGACGGGGTCTTGCTCTTGCTCAGGCTGGTTTTGAACTCCTGAGCTCAAACGATCCGCCCGCCTCAGCCTCCCAGAGTGCTAGGATTACAGGCGTGAGCCACCGCGCCCGGCCAAAAACCTACCATAATTCTAATGTCTATACAATGAGAAGCAAATTATCATTTATGGCAATCTGGTTACACCAAAATGCAATGCCTCAATGCAGATATGGCACTCAATGACCACTGTTGAGTGGTTAATCCTATTTCAGCAGCTGAAATGTTCTATGGGCTTGTTCTTTTTATTTTGGGAAGTTTTTTAAAAAGGAGGGGTGTATGATCTATAGCTGGAATACCCATGAATCTGCCAATCATAAAGAATGACTTACTTATGTGACAGCGTATTTTGAGGGAATGAGATTACTTTAATTTTGGTTTAAATTCAGATCCTTAAACACATTTGCCCTAAATTTTACCATTATCTGGCCTTTATAACATGTCCCCTCTTACCTAATTCCACCAACTATATGACAGCATATTAAGATAATAAGAGTTCTTCTTCTCTTACCTGTGCCATCAGCTTTTGATTATTAGGGTGGCATGAAATGCATTGCAGAAAGAATGCAACAGTTGCATTCTCAATTGCTGTGCGCTGTTGAGTAGTCAATCCTGTTGTAGCAGCTGAAGAAAGAGAAGCTGATCTTGCACTAGTCTGTTGTGCACCTAAATTATGTCCTCCAGAAGTGGACCCAGAGTGACACAATAAAAACAGAAGTGCCGTCCATAGTGGGTTGACTTCAGAACCACCAAGCCAGTCTTTCATAATGTGGCTATTGCCAACCTCTGTCAAAAACCTAAGAATAGGAGCAACCAGGTCTGCTGTGATAGGCATCTTATTACATTGTTGTGCAACATGATGCCGCCTGAGTTTGTCCTGGGAAGTATCTATTGGCTGAGCAATGCTATCTGAGTAAGAAATGTGGCTAAAGCAGAAACTAGCCAGACTCCTCACAAGAAGAGAAGGCAAACCTGAGTCTAGTAACTGTTTAATAGCTTCTGGAGATTGAGAAGAGGAAGCAAGGGTTGCCAAATGTGATTCAGTTAGTGCGAGAGGTGCTTGTGCATTTTTAGAGTCATCTGTTAAAGATGAACTAAGATCCTGCTTTTTGCTATCATCTGTCATGGATAGTCTGTGGTGACACTGCACTGGAGGAGGGGTAATTCCCATCCAGCCCATGAGCAAAGAAAAATAATTGGGATGTATGTGACACATTGAGCAAAGTAGACTGTCAACAGCTTTCTTCAAAACCATATTGCAGGGAAGAGACATGGACCAATTAAAAAGTAACCTAGAAAAATAAAAAACACCATATTAATAATACTGTTTTTTAAAGAAAGAACTCATTACAACTATTTTTATTGGAGATCTACACTGACAAAATTATTTGACATTACATAATATTGTGATTTATTATTATGACAATATAATATTGTAATTTAAGATTTCAGAAAAACATATATATATATTATTTAAGAATTTACATAGATTGGGAATTAGGTTAGACTTGCAAGTTAGTACAGAAAATCAAGCAACCAATATTAAAATGGTTCTATCCGGTTCTACCGTTCTCTGTGTGACCTCAAAAAAGTCATGTAAAGAAACAATGGAACTTTAGCCTCAAGGCCACATGTGGCCCTCCAGTGTGACCCCTCGACCAAATCCAAACTTCATAGAACAAATCCCTTTATTAAAAGGATTTGTTCTATAAAATTTGGATTCGGTCAAAAGAATTCACTTGAGGTTCCAGAAGGCCACATGTGGCCTTGGGGGTTCCCCACCCCTGATTGGACGTGAATGATGTACTAAAATCATGTTGCAAACAAAAAATACTAGAGAGGTTCACTAATAAGTCATGGATTATGCCAACTGGCAGGGCCAAATATGAAGATGACAGACTAGAGAACAAAAGGTCTACCTTTTATAAATCATGGAACTCTTCAGAAATAAATACAGTATTCTGCTACAGACTTACCAGTAGCCAAGCAGTAAGTTCACCAAAGCCTTAGGTGAATTTGGTGAAGACATGTGAGTAAATGGAAACCACTTGTCAAAAGGACAATCCAGAGACAGTCTTTCAAAGTTTCTAGCTGTACTTTTTCTCCACAGTTTTATTATACATTAAAGATAAAAGAATCTGGTAAATAAATTTACAACTGGGAACAATGAACTGTAGGAACACGACACTGAGCATTTCGATTTTAGGTAAGAAATGCAGGCAGTGCTGCTAATACATCTTCTTAAAACAAGAAGATAAATTATATTTAGCTAAATAAACATATAAAATATTGTTTTATCAAATGAACACCTAAAATGATCTAGTACTAGGAAAAAGAAAACATTTCACAAATCATACTTACTCAAAGAGGTCTCGGTCCAGCAGTGCTGGTAAATCATACTCTACAAGCAGTTCATAACTATGCCATAGAATTGCTGCTACACAGTGCAAATGAGAAGGAGATGGCATTAGAAGACCATACTCTATTGCTGAAGAGTTAGGGCACACGTAGTTTATCCTGCCACTTCTCTTCATAGCAGCCACTCTTGCAGAATCACTGACCCATTTTAACAAGGCCTGAATTCTTAAAAGAAGAAAATGAATTCAAATAACCAACTACAGCAAAATCAGCATTTGATATAGATCCCATCTTTGCATAGAAAGCAGGATATTTATGAGAATAATATACTAATTGTTCTTGACCATTTTTATAACAAAGACATAGTAGTTCCAGTTCCAGTTTTCCAATATCTTTACCAATTTTAACCAATCAAAAGATTTGTGATAACACATTATGACTCAGCAAATAAGCATTGATTGCTTCTTACCTTATTTATAACAAAACATATAAATTTTTAGAATTATGGGGTATACATATTAACACACACACATTCTTCTTCTATATTTTCTCTTGCCTTATAGCAAATCCACACTATCTAGAGCAGTGATCTGGGGCTAATTCCTTATTTACAAAGTCTCATGAAATACAGCATGTTTCACATCCCTAGATCCCTAGCAGTGAATTCCAATAGCAGCCACCCACCCCATTCACTCTGACCAATATAGCCTCCACACATACAAATACTTTAAGTACCACAACTACTCCCAAACCAATGGAGCAGGAGAGTAGTAAAACACACCCAATTTTGAACCATTAGCTGAGAGCAAAAAAATTTTTAAAGCAATAATGCTTTAGAGTTAGTATAAAAAAACCAAAACATGGGATAAGATTTAATAGCAAATTCTTCAAACATTGTGTTTATATTTGGTTTATTTCCTTTGAAATTTCTTGATTAGGCCATAAGATACTTTGCTTCAGGGTAAAAAAAAAAAAAATAGGGGTAGGAAGGTATATAATACTAATTAATCTCTTTCTCTAACCTGAAGGACTAAAAGGTTAAGACTCTTAAACTTTCAATAAGGCACCATTTATTATTAATTATTAATAATTTATTAAACAGTTAATTAAAGCGTTAATTATAAAATTAAATATTTTTTTCCCCAGAATGCCTTCACTGCCAGGCAGTCCATTCTGTATTCACAATCCTGACATCCTCCTTATTAGGTGACACTGCTGTCTCCCCAACCCTGGAGCAGGACTCAATTAACTTTCTCTCTAGTATCTAGCAGCATGCCAGCCATACAGCAGCTATTAAGGAAACACCTATAAATGCCAAATTATTAATAATTCAACAATTTACAAAGTAAGAAGGAAATAAGCTCTAGCATAGAAATTATTAATATAGTCACACATACTATAAATATGTTCCACTAATATGGATGCTATATATAAAACCAGAGAATTTTTGAGCAAGGGTTTGCTCAAAAATTTATCAACAAAAATGTGTTTAAAAAGTACTTGGAGTTCTTATCATTTTTGAAGTAAAAGACATCAAAGTAAAACTACATTGGGACAACTCATCAAAATTACCTCAATGTCAAAATCAATAAACATTTAGCTGAAGTGTTCAGATATCATTTACTTGGTATAACATTGTTTCATTTTGTGGTAGGAAGCATGATAAACAGGGTATATAGTTTAATTTAAAGATGTCAGTAAATATTATAAATAATTAGTAAGTAATCATTAAGAACAAATATTATAATCATTATCAAAATTGTACAAGTACCAACTATGGATATAATATTCCTATATTTGTATACGTTTAGTAAGTTATTACCTAAGATAGTGTGATCATGATACCATCACCTTATAAGGATGCTATCACAACATGGTTAACTTAAAAATACATGTTTTATTCCTTCCCATTCCTCAAAAGCAATATTAAGAAATCTAAGTTCAAATTGGCTTGAAATATGTCCAAATACGAAAATCTGTAAAGGTTGCATCATGTGAGGAATATATTTAAACATGAGATATATGGCCGTATTGTCTTAACTTTTTTAAGATCATCCAAAGAGAAAGTATTATAAGTAACATTCACTACAGGATGTTTGCGTACCTATGTGTGCATAAACAAAAAACGAGATCGTATACCTGTCTTTTGTTCCGGGATCCTGAGTTGTTCCAAGCTGGTAAAGAATATCTATCGTAGAGTCAGAAGAAAGTCCATTCAGTCTTCCAAAAAGTAAAGGGCTATTTAAATCTTGCAACAAAAAAATCAAAAGAAAAAGGTTGCTAAATAAGCAAATTGGGGATGGGAAGATTTGTTTAATTTAATTATTCATTAAAAATAAGTCTGCTATAAAGTCTACCAACAAGAAAAAAAAACTCCAAAAATAATGAAGCCAGAGGGGAAATTAATTTCTGAAACAGAGTTAATTACAAAAATCACAGAGTTCAACTGCTATAACTTTGCAGACATGTAAAAATTAAAATATCAAAGTTAATTAACTTTGTCACCTGTAGGATCACTGCCTGATGCTGCACAATTCCTCAGGAGAATGTCTATAAGCTTCAGGCCAATTCTAGTGGACTGCAGTCCTATCTTTACAAGCACAACCTCAATGTTGGGTGAATGCATTCCACAGTACGGAGACATCAATAAGGCCGCACAAGTCTGTAGCAGATTAGCAGTAGGTGCAGCTGCACTTGCCATCATTCCTTCCAGATCACTTATGTGAGTAAGGCAATGATGTAATAACCGTAACCATCCAATACTGAAATGTACAACACAAAATGACTTGTGTGGTAAATATAAGTAGCTCAAATTATCTCAGGGGCAGAACAGAACTTTTAAACATCAGCATATTGTGTTTCATAAGTAGCCTTAATCAATCTAAAAAAACATGTTTTAGAATGCTGCAAAATCAGTAATTCAACATATAGTAAGTTTCCCCTATAATACAATCATATACCAAAGGACTTAAGTGTTCATAGCATTTAGAAACCATATGCTTGCTTTTTTAAAAGAAATCATCCACGAATCTAGTTTTAAACATATATATATTTATACATATTAATACAAACTGATTACTATAATAAACATGTAAAACAGGAGAGATTACTCAATTTAAAAAAAAAAAGAAA
>NW_012149618.1:7795059-7797625 GCF_000956105.1 Propithecus coquereli | reverse complement strand
TTTTTTTAAGAGATAGGGTCTTGCCATATTGCCCAGGCACGAACTTCTGACTTCAAGCTATCTTCCCACCTCAGCCTATCCAGTAGCTAGGACTACAGGTGTCAGCCACCACACCTGGCTAATCTCAAACTCCTGGCTTCAAGTGATTCTCTGCCTCAGCCTCCCAAGTAGCTGGAACTACACGTGCAAACAATAAAACCCATCTATAAAATTATCAACTATCAAAATTTATCAGAAAAATGTTGATTAAAGGATATATTAAGGTTCTGGTTTGTTTGGTTCAGATATAATCTTTCTGTTAAGTGACATTTAGGAATTACCACATACAACTAGGTGTCCCTGTTTCTAAGGTCAGTTGGTATGGTTCAGACGAACTGGTTATAGTCATTTGGGAATCCTATGATTGACTATGATCCAAAAAATTAGTACCTACACTCACATATAGTGTGGATCATCTCACAGATAAAACATACATAAATCTCAATTTTAATTAGCCTCAGGGTTGTGCTTCCAGAAAATTGTCTCTATGACACCTAATAAGATTATGTTACATTGATACTTATGGAACAAAGAACTTCCTAAGACCCAAAAAAGAAAAAAACCCACAGAATGAATAGTTTCGAGAAAAGCATAGAAAACTTTTTTAAGAATGAGAAATAAAACATACCTTGTTTTGGATACCTGATCTTCAGATGGAAGAAAGGGATTATTAACTGTTGCTGAAGAAGTGGTACCAAAAGCAGTGAGGCCCAACAATTTAATTTGGGAAAGGCCTAATGTGCTGGCATCTCGTGGACGATGTAGTCTAAGGCAGACAGCAGAAGCCACTTCGGCTTTCACAAGTTGAATTTTTATATAGGTGAGACCACTTGTGACAACAGGAGTGGACAAAGGTAGCATATTTACTCCATCTGCACTTACTTCAACGGACACTGAGGATGGGCAGGCTATAGGAAAAGAAAATTGAACAATCACAAAAGAAAAAGTGAACTCTATAGAGTTCTCTATAGATAAAAATCCCAGTAAAACAGTTGCTTTCAGTTATATTCATTATGAACTTGTAGAAAGAAAATTTACATACCAAATCGTACTTTGCCAATGACTTCTATCACAATTAATTTTAGAGATGCTTTCTATTAAATAAAATATTTAATCCACAATATAAATTGTACTTTAACATTCTAACATTCACCTAAAAAAAGAGTAACTGAAGACATGCAATCCACATGTACTTGATGTTCCCAAAGAAAAAAACAGCCAATTAGGCAATTACTTTATCATTTCTACTTTACTCAAAATTATCACAGACAACATGGAATTATCATCAATATGTCATAATATGCTTTCAAAATAATTTGAGCAAGACAGTTGTAATAAAAAATGGTATTTCAACTGGTAAGGTGGCTCACGCCTGTAATCCTAACACTCTGGGAGGCTGAGGTGAGAGAATTGTTTGACGCCAGGAGTTCGAGACCAGCCTGAGCAAGAGCGAGACCTTGTCTCTACAAAAAACAGAAAAATTAGCTGGGTGTGGTGGCTCATGCCTGTAGTTCCAGCTACTCAGGAGACTGAGGGAGGAGGATCACTTGAGCTTAGGAGTTTGAGGTTTCAGTAAGCTGTGAGGCCACTGCCCAGGTGACAGAGCAAGACTCTGTCTCAAAAAAAATATAGATAGATAGATAGACAAATGTTTTTCTGCCAACTATTTCACTACTACCATACTGCGATGATTTTAAACATTAAGTTTAAACTCACAAATGAGTTTAAAAATTGTTTTCACCTTTAATCTCCTATTTCCCTTTCAAGTTGACCGAAACATCCACAAGAAATTTTCTAAAAATCAATTCTTGCTAAAATTTAAGGAGTAATCAATGAAGTAACAACTGGCAGCTACTACAGGAAAATTATTTCTTCCTAGCATAACATGGAAGCCTATATAATAAATGTATCCATCAACTTAAACAACTTTTGAAATTCAGTCTTAATTTTAACTTTAATGGTAAAATTAGGAAGTAACCTTGACTATATGCCAACTACATGGCAGGTTTACACTGAGAACTAGACAAGTCATATCAATTTTTAAATTTTAACTTCAAAACCTTTTGAGGAAAATATTATCCATACGAGCAGACACAGGAAAAGTGATTAAGCAATCCACATTCCCACAAGAACAAATGAGACACTTTATATGCAAGCCCATGTTTGATTCTAAAGACTGTTATTTCTACTATAGCAGAACATATCTTCAATTTCTGCTCAAATCCAATAATAAAATCAAACTTTTAAATCAAGTACACTTAAGGACTGCTTAAATCATAACAGAGTTTCCCTTTGTAATATGCTTCCTATCTCAATCCCCATGTGCAAAACCTAGCAATTTTCAAAAGCCACCATTTACACGAACCACTCCCCTTTGCTTTCCAAATAAAAGAAATCTCTTCAACATTTTAGATTCTTCCCTAAGTCTAAATGTTGACTTATATTTTGTATTTTAATATAGTTATTTTTGGACCTATTATAAAACACTTTTCTTTCTACCTTTACATTAATTATATCTGTTTTTATC
>NW_012149618.1:7792276-7794659 GCF_000956105.1 Propithecus coquereli | reverse complement strand
AGTATTATAAAACAAATTTTTTTCACAGAGGGAGTTATCTTCTGGAGGAGTACAGGGGCAGACACACAAATAAATCAATGCTTACTTCCCCCTTACAGGGCTAGGATCGAGGACCAGGCTGAAAAACTAATTTAGCTAACCATGAGTGTATAAATGAACTAATTTCAGCTTAATACTATAGCTTAATAAATTTGGGAGAAAAAGAAAGACAAAGTAATATATAACTGGGATAGAAATCCAAACAAATCTATTTATTTGAGGATAACAGCTATGTCATTTCATTTCGTGGGAAATGACTTGGTGGTAGTGTTAAATATTCCACTAAAAATTATTCAAAAATTACACAATCTGGTAATCATAACTAAGTATACCACTGCTTGCTAAATATTTTTCCCATTTTCAAGTATTTCTAAATTATATTCTCATGATGCTTCTTTATAAAATACTACTCACTTGCAAGAGATGCAAGGTGAGGTTGGATATGTATCTCTTTAAGAAGCACTGCTGCAGGAAGGTGAATGGTAAGGTCGCACCAAGCCTCCTCTGGTAGAAAGATGTAGGACCATGCAGCAGAGCGAGCTCTTCTATGTGGAGGTGTAGCCTGCAAAAGCACTTCAGCTGGTTGGGCAGTAGGACTGCTCGATGTGATTGTACCTAGAGATGATATTTTAAATAAAATAAGAACTTGCAAAAAAAAATGCAATAAAGCATTAAGAAATAGTCAAATCATACTAATTAAACTAGGAAAATTAACTGAAATCATGAACATCTGATGTTATTAAAATAATCATCTTTATTCTAAGATGTTAATATCTAGGATGGTTATGAATTAGAAATAAGAAAAATATAAAAAAAACTATGTAGGCTGGAAAAAAGAGTAAATATCTAAATTCAAAACATTTTCTAAAGATAGTATCAGTTAAGAAGGAACAAGTCATTTCAATCTGATTAATATTTAAAAGGAAAACTGATATAAGAATCTCTAGTTTCATAAATTGTGTTTAAACTTAAAAATAAAAGGAAACTTTATTGCTAAAGAACTGTTAAAACATTCTTTCTAATCAGTAGCGTGTTTTGACATCCACTACCTTTAAATTCAACAGCTTGTAATTAAAACGTTAACAGTATCTCATCATCAACTTACTTCAACAACTAATTTGGCTTCATACCAGTGAATAAACAAAACAAATTCATATCATCAAGATTTAATAACACTTCTCTTACCCAGGGGTGCAAAGTTATGGATCCCTTCGGCATTGTCGGGCTCAGAAGCTAGTATTCTTGTTTTCAAAGTGCTGTCAACAGCTTTATTTGGACCAGAATCAAGAAATTTCATAATAGTAGATACCATGCTTCTTGCAGTGTTCACAATAGCCCTTGTACTAGTAACCATATTGTTGCATATGAGCTGAACACCACCTAAATTTACAAAGAATATAAAATGAAAACTACCTTAGGATAGATGGTTCAACGTCAAGAGTCAATTTTCACAAAAGACTACAAAAATGAGAACATACTATCACATGATTATACTTAAACAGTAGTTTCTGGAGTTTTATCTTACCCATATCGTGAAATGCTTTCAAGGCATCACTAGTATCCAACACTCTCAAAATGAACCACAATAATGGCTCGGATAACTGGCAAGTAGCAAGAGAGCCCTAAAAAATAAAATATGCACATGTTATTTTACATTTTCCTATGAATAAGGACTACTAAAATTCTTAGTAATGTAATATTCCTTTATAGTCAATTTTTGTAAATTCAGTCTGCCAAAATACATGAATCAGAAAGGAAGAGAAGTAGCTCCTCTCTGAACTCAGAGCAGTTTTTAAAGCATCTGTCTTCACCTATTATCTCTTTGTATTTTCCAATAGAGAAATAAATATATTCAACAAATATTTAGGAAAATGGTAATTATATACTGACATTAAAAAGACTCTAAGAAATTGTTTTAAAATCTGCATTTCAAAACGGTATATGGACTATAAAGTAATATAATCAAACTGGCTCCTAAAATTTCATTGTTAAAAAGGAACTACAAAAAGCAAAAATTTTCTTATTTTTCTTTTTAAATTGCACTAATTCCTTCTAACTAAAAGAAAGCTAAATATGCAACATAAATTTGAAAAAATACTCATATTAAATTTTCTTATAGAACATCTTGGTATTCCAGTGTGCTATTTTTAGGGAAACGGAAAGATCTACTTCTTGGGATTATAGAAAAAAATCTAAAATTTAAGAACACATTAAATGCTTTATTCTTATATTACTGTGGTCATCTTTGAAAATACCACTTCAAGGAAGCTTTACTGTGCAACTTTTATTAATAATCCATAGCCCTTACCTACTGATGCTTTTCACTGTCCAATATATAATATGA
>NW_012149618.1:7788570-7791325 GCF_000956105.1 Propithecus coquereli | reverse complement strand
TGATCTTTCTATTAATTAAAATTTACTCTGTTAGTATTTTCCAATATTTTTTATTGAAATTGACATAAATTTTTCAATATTTCATTTTCATTTATTAATGGAAGCTACTCTATCAGTCACAATAAGAACTTTACAATAAAGTACTTTTACACTATAAAGGAAAATGAATCCACACATTGCTGAAGAAAACAGGTATAGTACCAGAAATAAGTGTAAGATTAATATTCTCAGTACATACCAATTATCATTGCCATGGCACTGCTATTACACAGGCCCAAAGCAGATAAAATCTGGCTCATAATCTGTTGGTTGGCTAAGACTAAGTCGGCAACATATGTGGGTGATCCTTGAATACTGGTACTGCTTCCATTGCCGTCTTTGCCTCCTGAGACTTTTTCTTCATCTGAAACACTATCTGTCGTATTGGTGGTCACAGACGCTCTGGCACTGTATTCCCTATTGCCTGAAAGAGGCAGCTGTACTAAAATGTTAACAAGTTTTAACAAATCAAACATAAGTTGATCTCTTGTCATTTCACCACAAACTGCTTTCGCATCACCTGGACGAATGAGGTTGGCAAATAGTCCCCCGAAGCATGCTCGAGCGCCCACAGAGCTATCTGATCCACTTCTAGACACTACTTTGTCTGAGCAAGTGATATAGTGGTGCACTAAAAATGTGACAGATTCGATCACAGCAGAAATGGTACTAACTGAAACCACTTCAAAATTCTGCTCCAGGGTGAATTCTAAGAGCTTCACTTGGGCATCAAGAGGTCCTTGGCCTGTCTGGAAAGCACCCCTGCAAAAGGGAGAGATTAAAAATTAAACCGTTTTAAGTAGTTGGGAAGGGAGTAACCAATACAATATAAGACATCTAAATAATAATTAAACTCTTTATATTCTCTGTTTCATTTGGTAGCTAACAGTTTCCATCTCCTCTGGAGGTCTTGTTCTTTCCTCCATTTTATACAAATTCGAAAACAACTTCTCTTCCAAATAGAAAACTAAGGGACAAATAAAAAGCAAAGAATTAATTTTGAAGATACAGACTAAAATACTCCAAAGTCACAAGGCACTCATTGTGATGGAATGAGCTCTAATTTGTCACACTCTCAAACGATGCTATCATAAACATTCCCTACTGATTTGATTTTCAAAAATTAAGATTCAATCAAATCTTTCTTATGTATTGAAATTGAATGCTCTCAAACTCTGCTTATGCCTAAGCTATAGAAAGCTGGAAAGAGCATCACTCCCAACCGAAAATTAGAAAAGGCTAAATTAACTTACAAGTTGAAATTTTTCTTGAACCCATTAGACAGCTGAAGTCACAGGATAACCAAAAAAGCTTGAAAAAGAGAGGTACCCACAAGGAGATGGAACATGAGCACTGGCTTTATTGTGGCAGAATTTAGGAAGAAGAGACACTGGCAATATACAAATGGGCAAGGAGAATTCACCTAAAATATTTTTTAAATTGCTTCTTGCTTTTGTCTCTTGGTTCTTAAAAAAAAAATTGCTGAAGGCTGACAGGGTGATAATCAGCCTAGGGTGATAATATACTCCTTACACACTCACAGGAGCTCTCCCCAGCCCCTGAATGTCATGCTTTATGCCACCTATTCCATTTGGCTGTTCCTGAGTTGTATATTTTTTATAATAAACTAGAAAATGTAAGTAAAGTGTTCTTCCTGAGTTGTGAGTCATTCTAATGAATTATTGAACCTGAGGACGGAGTTGTGAGAACCCCCAAACTCATAGCCAAGCTGAACAGAAGTATGGGAAACTTGGAGACCCAGCAGTTGCCCAACTAGTGAGGGCAGTCTTGTGGCACTGACCCCTTAAACCTGTGGAGTCTGATGCTCTGGGTAGTGTCAGAATAGTATTGTCAGGATACCTAGTTGGTACTGAAAAACCAAGGAGCTGGTGTTGGCAAAGATACCACATATTTGGCATCAGGGGAAAAAACCCTCAAATGCCATTAGCAGTTTCCCACCAATGTAGAACAGGAAATGCTGTCCTGCACAGAAATGGCCAAAGATACAAGGCAGAGCTTGGCTGAGACAAACTTTCTGGTTTGTTTTCAAAAAGAATCACTGAGAAAGCCTCACCTCTGAGGCCCAATCACAGAGAGCCTGACAAAAACTGAGGCAGCACCATAATATCAAGGAACACCGGCCACCACTAAGAGCCTAGAGAACACTGAGAAACAAGCAACAGCAGCTGACTGCGAGAGGTGGTGCCATGGACAGAGATTCACTCTGCAGTACAGACGCATAAAGGGGGGACAAAGCTGAGGATGGAACAAGAACAATGGAAATAACCCTCCTGTATCCTAGCCCCTACTGAAGCAGAGGGTAAAATAAGTAAAAATTGAAGCTAATATCATACCAAAGGCAACCATAGCAACAACAAAACTTAGTCCCAGCTCAATTTCTAAGAAAAGCAACTCAAATCCTCACACTAATCACCAACCAGAAGTGGCAGGACTATTTCCAAGTGTAATACTATTTTCTTCCATTGTCTAATAGAAATCTGACCGTCTAAAGTAAAAAATGGTTGCAATGTATTATGTGTTTACAAAACATGTAAAATGTAACAACTATGTCACAAAAGATGGGAGAAAGAAATTGGAACTACACTGTCATAAATTCTGACATACATAAGTGGAATAATATTATTTGAAAGTAGATTGTGATGAAATGAAGATGTATATTGTAAAGCTAGGGCAACCACTATTTTAAAAATTTTAG
>NW_012149618.1:7785838-7787063 GCF_000956105.1 Propithecus coquereli | reverse complement strand
TTTTTTTTTTTTTTTTTTACAAATCTTAGCAAGTTAGGAACAAATTGGAACCTCCTCAACTTATCAGGAATCTAAAAAAGAATCTACAGCTAGTAACATATCTAATTGTGAAAGACTGAATGTTTCACAAGATTAGAAAGAAAATAAATTTAGAAATATGCATTGGAAAGGAAGAAAGAAACAGTCTTTATTCTCTGGCAACATGGCTGTATAGAAAGAAAATCCTACATAAGCTACAACTCTGACCAAATTGACCTATGGATTGATGTAATCTTGATCAAAAATCCAGCAGGAATTATTTTGGGAGGAAATCTATAAGCTGATTCCAAAATTTATGTGGATAAGCAAAAGAATTAAAATAGTCAAAACAATTCCGAAAATAAAAAACAAAGACGAAGAACCTATACTACTAGATTTCAAAAAGTACTTTAAGGGCACCAAGACAGAGTGGTGCTGGATAAAGAACAGATACAAACATCAATTCTATATGATAAGAGTGCACAAACAGACCAAAACAAATACGGTTGATTGATATTTGAAAAAATTACGAAGGGAATTCAATGAAGAAAGGATAGTGTTTTCACAAAATGATATAGGAACAACTGAACACCCATAAGTCAAAAAAACAAAAAACAAACTAAAGCACACAAATTACTGCCCAAAAGCAAAAAATAACAAACCTAAATGTAAAACACAAAATTGTCAAATTTCTACAAGAAAACAGAGGGGATAATCTGTGTGGCCTTGGGTGAAGAAAAGATTTCTTTATGAAGCAAAAATAATTATACACAACAGAAAAAACTGACAATTTAGATTTTATCTGTAATTTTTAAATTTCTGCTTTTTGAAAGATACTATTAAGAAAATGATAACAAATGCACAACATTCAAATGATAAAACTGAATGCCTTCTTTATATTAAGAGTGGGTATTACTTTTCAGTGTATATAATAATATCATTAATCTAACAGAAGAGCTGCTGGTTCTTTAACAGTATACCAGAGACTTTCTTAAAAATATCTCCATTTTAAAAGATTGGATGTACCTGATCAAATTTAAAAGCTTCTGCACAGCCAAAGAAACTGTCACAAGAGCAAACAGACAACGTACAAAATGGGAGAAAATTTTTGCATGCTACAAATCCGATAAAGGGCTGATAACTAGAATCCACTTAGAACTTGGGAAAATCAACAAGAAAAAATCAAACGACCCTATCAAAAAGTGGG
>NW_012149618.1:7779401-7784398 GCF_000956105.1 Propithecus coquereli | reverse complement strand
CACAACACCACACCTATCTTACATTACATTTTATAAACTACGCGTTGTCCTGTGATTTCTAAGTTAATTTTTAAAATATTATATACAAATGATTTTACTCATTTTTGAATATGTATTTTTGAAATAACTTCAAATGCACTGGCATTTCCAGAATGAAATTACATGATAAAGGTGGCAATAGCACCTTTGACTTATTTCTGATATTACTGGGAATTTTTTCAATACTCAAAACATGACATGTTTTGTTCATCATGTAATCTATCATGTAGTTTTTTAGTTTTTTTATAACTTTAAATATGTAACACTGTTTATATTCCATTAAATGTTTTGATCAGTAATGGTGGATCGTATAAAATGTCTTACAGAATGATAAAAATGACTATAATATTGATGATACTGAAGCACTCATGCATTATAAGAATCAATCCATCATAGTCACAATTTATTCTTTTAATATATCGCCTGATTTGGTTAATAAATTTATTTAAGATTTCTATATGAGATTAGTACATAATTGTCTTTTCTAAGCTATATTTTTCAGGTTTTCTTACATATAAAATCACTGGTGGCTTTAATTCTCTCTGTATTCCAGAACAATTTAATAGCTTCAAAATAAATTTCACCTATTAAGTTTATAATAACTAATCTATGAAATCGTTAAAAAGCAAGCCAAGTTTTGACACTGTATTCCTTTCATATTAAAAGGAGTTGAGGGAATTGAGAGCCATGAACAAATGGAAATAATCAGGAAACACATCAATAAATCTTTCCCCTTTAATCCCTACTGTCCTCCTGCTTATCTGTTCCTAGATAAATCCCCAAGCAATGTTTTAAGGAAAAGTATATTTGGAAGATTAGATGTTACTTCTGTATCAGGAACATATGAGTACATCAAAATTTACCTTTCAGTTGAAAGTATGTGAATTAGCTTGAGCAAAAATTCACTGAATATCTGAGGACATGTTGAAGAAAGATGCACTTGTAATCGTGTAAGAAACTCTTGCATAGCTTGTGTAGCTGTTGGACCAACCTGAAGAGAAACGTATATCCACTGAAAACTATTATATGATAGCATTTACACGATCATTCATTTACAAAGTATCAAGTATAATGTCAAGAGTTTACAAAAAACTTCTGAATTCATTTTCACAAATAATCGTATTAATTATCCCATTTCAAAACAAAAGAACTCATGTATAGAGAGGTAAAGTGATGTGTTAAGAGGCCATGCTTCTAACAACTAGCAGAGCAAGTACTGAAGTTAGTGAAAAACAAAACTAAAAGCTAAAAACAAACTATACCAAGACATGAAAAACTTTCGTCTCAACAATGAAAGAAATAGTAATGAATACCACACTAAGTAACCTGAGGTATGCTTTGCAATGTGTTGTTAACACTTCCATATATCATTTTATGTGATCCTAATTTGTTATGATGGACAAGTCACAAAACCATGGAACATTATTGGGGGGGAGGAAACACAATATAAACTCCCAACTATATTGGAGTTAAGTTAATTTCTAATATTGTGCACCTAAACCCCAGCACTCTTAACTTCCTATATAAAACCAAGATTTCAATAGGAAAGCTTGATTCCTCAATAACTTTTTAAAAGTCTTTCAAAGTTATTTCCTCCTGCCTTAAAAAAAAAAGGAGAAAAAAATATTATTTTTATATAATGCCTTGCTTCCTGACACCTAGCTCTATCACTAACTAGTTGTAAAATTATGGGCAGTGTAGCTGATGCGTGTTTTCTCACACATAAAATGATGTAATTGGAATTCGTGATCCCAGGATTCCTCTCATTCCAAACTCAATATTTTTTTTTTGAGACAGAGTCTTACTCTGTTGCCCGGGCTAGAGTGCCATGGCATCAGCCTCGCTCACAGCGACCTCAAACTCCTGGGCTCAAGTGATCCTCCTGCCTCAGCCTCCCAAGTAGCTGGGACTACAGGCATGCGCCACCATGCCTGGCTAGTTTTCTCTATATATTTTTAGATGTCCACGTAATTTCTTTCGACTTTTTGGTAGAGACGGAGTCTCACTCTAGCTCAGGCTGATCTCAAACTCCTGAGCTCAAACGATCCACCCACCTCGGCCTCCCAGAGTGCTAGAATTATAGGTGTGAGCCACCACACCAGCCCAAACTCAGTCTTTAAGTACAGTAACCACTTGATAACACACCTCTGACCCCACCAAAACCCTGTCCCAATCTAACTATAAGTAGTTTCTTCTCCCTCCCTTTTTCCCTTTTCTCATTTCTTTTATCATGAAGTACAAAATTAGGGTATATTCAATATCAGAGTATTGACTAAATATATCTATCAGAATGTAAGCTCTATGAAGGCAGAGATTCAGTCTTGGTAAATACTGTATGTCTAGTACCTAAAACTGTGCCTAAACTAGCACATAGAAGCCTCTTAAATACTGAATAAATGAAATAGAAGGAATTGGACTGTTACGGAGTAAACAACTACCTTGAAACGTATCTAATGGAAACTCTAGATAAGAATTCTAAAATGATAAATTTGCAAGATAATCTTGAATAACTTCTGTTAAAAGGATGTTATAAATACTAAATACATTTATATGAAAAGAAATACAATGAAGTAAAAATATTTACACAGAAGCGGTACAATATAGCAAGAAATTAAACTGATAAAAAAACCATAGTGAGATGAAAATGCTTTTAAGTCCTGAGTAATAATTTGTTAAACAAAATTATTCATTGATCTCATAAAAGGATCATGTAAATTGTTAATCTCAATAGTAGAGGGCATCAAAAATGATACATTATTAAATTTTTTAAATTCCAAAATTTCTGAAACACTTCCCTGACTTTGCAATAAGTATTTATTCAAAACATTTCTTAAATTATCCAAAATTAATGTCACTATATTGACAAAAGCTAGTATTGTTCTAAGACAACTTACTGATACTATTCAGTGTCAGTATAGCTATTATTATAAGCAATGCAAAATATTTTATTATCTTAATACACAAAAATCTACATAGTTTTACTTTACGAATATTGCCTATTGAATAGTCTGGGCATATCCCAGTTTAAAAGTCATATTACCTGTGGACTGTGTTGATTTGTTCCATGTGGACTGGTGCCAGAAAGAAATTTCACTAACACATGAATAAGGTTTGGATCTGAAACCAACAAATGAGCAGTACTCTCCTGAGTTCCAATGGCACTGCTGGAACCAGCTACGAAACATTTTTTTAAAAGCTCTTAATAAAGGGAGCATGAGACAATGGAAAGTAATACTGCAAAACATCTTGTAGTTCCAAGTAAAATACAGTTCCAATATTTGTAGCTTATTAAAACAGTTTCAATGTCTACTATGTTGACTAAGCTGGACTTCATTCTCTATTTTCATTTACCACATATCTCCTCCTGTCTCAGTTTTGATTATGAAAATATGTTCTGTTTAATGGGTTTCTTATTCAGTACATAGTAAAGTGGGAAAAAACTTAGATCCCTACTGTCTTATTTGGTGAGCCTATTCTTAGTAACTACCTCTCCCTTCTAGAAACAGCAAGACACTTTTCAGGTAAATTTTAACCTAGTATTTGAAGATAAAATGAGGCAAAAACTATTCCTTTTTGCATGGCATCTTATACAGGTTATCTGTGAACCCATATACTGGTAACATACCAGTTTTCTGAGCTGAATAAAAAAACACTCTGTGTTAAATCTATCATGAGTATCAGATAGTGATGTTTTGATTCTATTTTTGGAAAATATATTTCCAAATGAGAAAATGGAATACCATTTTGATGCTAAGCGATGATTTAAATTATAAACAAAACCCAGGAATCTAGTCATACATGTTTATATTATAATGAATAAATCATTTTTAAGTGCAAAGATACCTTAAAAGAATAACCAATATAAAAACTTAAGACTACAAGTGAAAATTTCACTTTGTACTCTAAAAGCAATCAATTTTCTTTTAATAATCAGTAAGTTTTGAAAAGATAAAAATATGATTTGAACTTCTGATGAGAGATATTTAAGAATATTTACATTACCAAAGTAAACAAGTACAATGGATAAGATACGTAAGAACAAATTCAGAAGAGACATTTCAATAAGGGATTCAATCATTTTCACAACTATATCACTTCTTTGAAAAACCTATGTTATGAATCTGATAGCAAGAATACTAAAGTATATGCCAGAGATTTACATGAATAAATTACTGAACTTACAATTAAGCTGCATGTTTGTCATAAGTGTTAGGCTATGAAGCACAAGGCACCAGGTCCGGAGCAAAGTATTGGGATACCAAGCTAACACTGTGAGAAAGCTAGTTATTGATGCTATATAGGAAAGAGAAAGGCAAAAAGTTTTTACTCAGAGAAAATAAATGTTTGGTAAAGAATTAAAAAACAAAAGAATGAATTCAAAAATAAGACATTACTTCTATAAACCAGCTCATTAATCAGTATCCCCAAAACAATTCCCCATTAAACACAACTAAAGCCTTAAGAGTCAGTTACATTTTATAACAAGACTTAAAGTTCAGCCCACAACACATAAAATGACATCATTACAAGTTTGTTGTACTTTCAAACTACAGGCATTTCTACTTCAACATAATTTGTGTTACTAAAAATCCTCATATTCTACAAAACCAAAAGCTGAAAATAAGGCATATTGGAAAAACTGGGATTAAATAGATTGAAATCAATGCAATTTAACAACAAAAGCACAAGCTCACACAATAACTATGTAATTTGGAAGGCCCAGATAGGAAGCATGCAGGGCAGCTGGAGAAGCCAAAGTTACTCAAAATGCACATAGTTCAGTGTATATTGCGTAGCATAGAGCCTAGATTGTGCCCTTTAGAAATGGCTGATTCCAGATCTAGGGCAAGAAATAAAAAGAGTTTGGACCATTTGTCATACCTCATACCAAAAATTAACAAAAACATAATCGTGCATTTTAAAAACCAAAAATAGGCCAGGCGCGGTGGCTCACGCCT
>NW_012149618.1:7768538-7776596 GCF_000956105.1 Propithecus coquereli | reverse complement strand
AAATTGAAGTTGCATTCTTTAGAATGGTTCGAAGCTATATAATTTGAAAAAATTGTTTTTATAATACTTGTTGAAAGTTAAAAAGACAATCACCATAGAGAGAAGCTCCAAAATTCTCAGAACGCATCCAACAAAAGCAAAGAATCTATTCTCTAGGAATTTCGAATTGCATTTTTTTAATTAATAAAGAAGGAAAAATAAAGGAAAAGAAAGAAGAATCTTAGTTACTGAGAAGGCAGTTTTAGAGTAATCTAGATTCTAGCTCATTCGTTCTTAATCTTGACTGCACATTACAATCACCTGAGACGCTTTCAAAAGTTCTGATGCCCAGGCTACACACCAAACTAATTAAATGAAAATATATACATGGGGAACAGAGAAATGTAGTCATACTAAGAAAGGTTTTTCATATGTTTAGAACATAATAAAAAGGGACACAGTTGTGTGCAGCAAAATCAAAAGACTATTAAGAAAAGGAGACGCCAATTTCAAAAGGATTTTCTAATAAACTGCTTGAAACAAGAAATGTCTAACAAACAAAAGGGCTATTTAGACAATATTAAGTTATCTGTAATCACGCAGAGGCTGGACCCTATAAAAGGGATTCCTCTATTACCTGGGAGATAAGATACAATATTAGTACGCCAATATTAAGACGACAAAATACTAGATCATCCCTTCTGGGTTTTTTTTTTTTTTTCCTTTTTTCTATATTCTAAGGCAAGAAATAAATGAAAATTGCAAACCAAAAGAATTCCACATAACAAAAGGAAGATCTAAAAACCCAAATGTCTTTATTTAAATGGGCTGTGAACTCTCCTTCAGAGAAGCACACTTGACTTTCCTGGGTTCTACCTATTATCTCTATTCCTTTCCTTGTTCTGCCCTATGGAAGGTGAAATGATCTGTAGGCCTAAGAAAAATAAACTATCACCCTCTCTCCTCATAGATTCTCAATCTGTCCTTCAGAAATAGGGTGCTATCTTCACTGTATACCTATGACATGAGGAGATCTACACAAGTCTAGCATTGTACATCAAGGCTAGCAAGCCATGACATGATGGTCAAATCTGGAAGGCCACCTGTTTCTGTAACACAGCCATGCCCAGTCATTTATATACTGTCTATGGCTGCATTCCTGCCACCAAATCAGAGCTGAATAGTTTCAACACATACCATATGGCAAGCAAAGCCTAAAATATTTACTATTAGCCATTTATTAAAAAGTTTGCCTTCCTTTTCTGTAGATAATTAGGTAATAAATCCTCTCAATTCTGGGATTCAGGTAGCAGACCCATTTGGCTGTCATTCGACCCTATGTCTTCTATCCTAGTCTTTAAGGATGATAAAGATGTTACTTAAAAAAATCCACTTCACCATAAATTTGGATATAGCACAATGAACTCACAGGCAGCTACGAAGGCTTTCCTAGTAATTTCACTGACCTCACAACAACACAACAACAAATACGCAATAACAAGATTCAGGTTTTTGGAGAGAACTGAGACCACTACATGGAGGTATTCTGCACACTCCTCCCCCCATTTGTTAATCCTTTGTCTTAGTTCTTAACTTTCTACTTAAAGGAGGAGAGGTGCTATATACTAAGTCCCCTCAGACTCATACCAGACACAGAATTTTAAAATCTGTCCTTGTCCTGAAAATAATCAGTTGAAAAATCACTCACCACAATACTCTAAAGACGGTAATTTTACTTACACATAGGAGATGTATTTGTTAATGCCTGTAAAATGGAATCTGCTTCCAGGGTAGACATCATTTTCAACATAAGTTCTGCTTGCTGTTCAAGTCCAACTTCTAGACAAGCATCTAGGGCTACAAAAAACAATTGAAAGAAAAAAGGCATATTTGAAAATTATTTCTCATGTCCTTCTTTCTACAGTAAAATACCAACATCTGAACCCAAGAGAGAGTGATGAGAAGTGCGTCCTTACAGAAGAACAATCTCACGTGGTATCAGAGCTAGAGCAGGGGGAGATGATCTGCGGAAAGGAGGTTAGAAACAGGAGACTAGTTACATAGAAACAGGTAGATCACATCCGTGAAGTAATGGAAGCAAATACATTAAGGATGAGCGCCAGGTTTCTCGCTGCTAAAAAAAAAAAAAAAAAAAAAAGGGTATAAATGTGGAAGGGAGAAAACTAAAATGAACCCTATTAGACTGTCAGATAGATATACTGATGTGAACACATCACAGTCAATACATATAGACACTGAAATAAATACAGATGAAAATGTGTGTGTTCACTCATGTGCGTGCACATGCTCTTTCTCTCAGTCCACCAAGAGGGTATGGAAGCAGCCACCAAAATGGCAACAAGTACACTGAGCACCCAAATCTTGATTTAAGCACATCTCTGCTTTAAAAGGTTTTGAACTGCTCTACTCCTTGCAGAAGTGGCTAATTCACAGATTGCGGCAGGTAGAGTAAATGACGAGCCTGGGGTATCATGTCTTGCCAGAGAACAAGGAACTGCTCGAAGAATGACAAATGACATGTCAAAATGCCAGAGACCAGATTAACAGTGATCTTACTGGTCAACTTTGGGACAAACTGAACATCAATAAAAAAATAATGACAATACTGTTAGTGTACTCAATGACAGTGAACTAACTATACACCCAAAAAATGGTTAAAATGATATTTTATGTTATTTATATGTCACCAAAATAAAAACAAATACAAAATAATGTTATACCCCACTGAATAAAAAAAGAAATGAGTCCATTCAAAACTAAATAAATTAGTAAATTTTTAAAAAGAAATTTAGTGAGAAACAAGATATTTATAGTTTCCAAGGACTACTCTGCTTCCCCAACCCCCAAAAACTTTTTGCAAAGCGGAAAAGAGTAACTTCACAATGGAGAAGCCTGGCAGACTCCTCCTTAATCAAGCGATTAAACTTAACACCCTCAGTAGTGGACAGATCAAAATCATGGGTCACTTAATATTAATAGGCTGAAAGGAAATAAAACCTGCACTATATCTGTGATATTCCTGCCAAGATGCATGATCTCAATCTAATCATGAGGAAATAGCACACAAAACAAAACTGAGGGAGATTCTATAAAATAACTGGCCTGTAATCTTCAAAAGCATCAAGGTCATAAATGTCAGATCTGAAGAACTGTTGCAGACTGAACAAGACTAAAGAGATGTGACAACTAAATGAAGTGCATAATTTTTCACTGGGTCCTTGTGCATAACGAACATTATTTGGACAACTGCTAAAATTCGAATAAGCTTTCAGTGTTTGAGAGTAGTGAGTGCTAATTTCCCAATTTTGAGAGAATACGATCCTTGATGTGCTTATGTAGAAGAATGTTCTGCTTTGTAAAACAAACAAAACAAAAATAACATCAAATTAGCAACTTATTTTCAAATGGTTCAGGATAACAAACATTCTCTGCATTGTACTTGCAACAGTTCAATAATTGTGTAATTGTTTCAAAATTTTAAAAAATATTTTATAAAAAATTAAATATGTCTGATATATTTTACATGACTACAAAAGTACAAAAATAATATTTAATGTGGTTTCATTCTATTTATAAATAAAAGTTTACTTTTAAAGACGAGAAATTAAAACAAAGGAGAATTAATTAAAATCACTGTTAATACCATCCTACAAAAAGCTTTTGCTAGACATTATTTTGAGAGAGAAACACAAAAATCATAAATGAAAGCTCTTCCAAATGGACAGTGTAAATGGCACAGGTGATACTAAATATTCCTGGCATACACATACCCAGCCTCAATTTTTCCAGGTATAAAGTACACATAAATTTGGGACTTGTTTTAAGAATACCAGATGCCTTAAAATACAAACATACACTTACCTTGAGACACTGAAACACTAACTGTCTGTGATCCATTCTTCTCTGTGTTTGCTGGTGGCTTTGCAACAGGAATGCCCAGACCTCCAATGTAAGGGTTGTAATTGTAGGTACCATAATCAGCACCCCAATAATCATACCATGTACTGCTTATTGGCTTAAAAGAATGGGAAAAAATGTGATTTATTTTTGTCTTTTCACTGACTATCACATTATTTACATTATCTAAAGCCAAACAGGATTACAAAATAAACATTCTACCCACCCTTTAAATTTCTAAAACCCAGTTCTAATTTTAAAGACATATAAGAATCGTACAGTAAGATTCTCTTCATTTTCTGCCAAAAATCTAGGAATACCTTATTATGTTTAGAAACTGAGAGATAACTAGCATCCCTAATAAAATCTCTTATGCACCAAAAACACAGCACCTCTATAAAGTATTACAGGTATATCTCCCTTAGAAAAAGTGGAGGCTAACAGAGAATGGGAAGCGTCAATGAACTCAGCTTGGATGAGGTTTAAACGACTGCCTGAAATGTCGGCGACCCATAACTATACTTCTGCACACTTAACAGCGGTTTTTATTGCTATAAGGTAATTATTAATGGCTATATTAATAAAATTGTATAAGTTTTCTTTATTATTCCATTGGTATATTTTTAAAAACTACTCTAGTACCCACAGCAATTTAACGCATTTTGAACATGCTGAATAATGGATTGCATTTAGTGACAAACATGTATGTTTTCCTCTTTTAGGTAATTACTAAGCCAAGAGTGTAACATGAAAGACTTAAACTGCAAAGAATATTCTAATGTATCATACCTTAAAAACCTTGGCTGCAAGAGGATCCTTTTCCAAATCAATATCTAAAGGATCAATGTCAACTTCCATGAGATCTTGAAGTAGTTCAAGGTCAATTTCCTTATCTTTTTCCAAAGAGGAGAGAGGAGGTGCACCTTCAAATAATTGAAAGTGATTTTATTGGTGGAGTGTATTGCATAAGATTTAGCTGATACATTGCTTTTATTTACAAAAAAAATTATTTTGCTTGTATGTAACATATATATGCCTCTTTATTTTAAAAACCACAAATTTTTCACTTAACAATTAAGCAATAATAGGTATGCAAATGTATCACTCCATAACATATAATGAAAACACGAATGCAATATTTGCTTTCCTAGGAAAAAGACACAGTATTAGTTCTTACTGAATCAAGTTTCATAAACTTTGTTATTAAAAATAATCATTAACACTTCTAGAATAAATATTATTCTAATATATCCAATATATAATTCATTATGTTGCATCCATTATTACTGGTAATGTTATCCAGTAATAAAGAGAAAAGCAAAGAGGATTTAAGTTATAAGACTTCTATTTATCTTACTTTTCTATTATGAATTAGAAATTATTTTGCTCTTAGGTGTCTTTAAATTTTTAAGTAGCTTCCTATCCCTCACAAACCTTACTTTCCCATCATTCCCATCCTCTTATTCAACATATATTAAGAGAAAGTCTACTAAATGCCAGCCTGTACTAGGGTTTAAGTATATGTACATAAAGATTAATGAAAGAAATATCCCCTAATTAATAGAGATTCAGAGGTGGGGTGTATCTATAATTAAACTAACTCCAACATCATATGCTAGCAGAGATATTTGAGAGTACAAGAGGAGTACAGACGGCACAGTCCCCAACTCTGCTGGTAGTGGTAGAAAAAGCCTCTTGGGAGGAAGGCATGCTTTATGTAAAACTTAGATAAAGAGGAATTCATCATCCAAATAAGAGAAGGAAGTCTATACCAGATAAAGAGAATATCACATTAAAAAAAAAAAAGATCACATCAAGAGAGAATGTAAGATTAAGGAATGACAAATGTTTGAAAATAACCACAGCATCTGACATATATAAGGTAGGAATCAAAACAGAGTTTCCATACCACAAAGGATTATACATGGTAATTTACAAATATAGTTTTTAAAAAGGAAGGAAAAAACCAAAGAAAAAAAAATACATCAAAAAAAACCCACAAAAAAGCTGGATCTAAAGAACAAAAGTCTTTAAATCTTGCTATCTTCACTACAGCATATCTTTAAATGTTTTCTATTTTGTATTTTCTTTAACATAGGCAAATCGGACTATGTCAAAATAATCAGGACATTATGAAATGCAACCACTTTGTTATAATGAGCATTCATTCGGAGAACCAAGACAAAATGTATTTATCAGGAAAATAAATCATGTAGTTTCTAAGGCCAAATACCTAATAAAAAATATGAAAATCAACTTTATACTTCTCTAACATTATTTTTAAACATGTTTTTATTTAATAGAAAAAATTAAAACATCTTAAATAAAACACAGTTTAAAAATGTACCTGTTATATCATGTGTCAAAGGTTCATCTATAGTTTCCAGCAACTGAACTGAGGACTGCTGAAGGGAGTCATCAGAGTCACCAGCTGTTGCACCTACATCATCACCCACTGTTCCTTCCTCCATGGCTTCTGCAGCTACTGGAGCCAACAGTTCTCCTGTACGTAAGGAAACAGTCCCAACTGCTTTAAAAATTTATACAGAGATTTCTGAAACATATTAAACCAGATTTGTTCCTCCAGTTTAGAGAACCACCTAAGGAATTCTAGGACTCACTACATTACCTTCAAATGCCAAAGTCAAGTAACTAGTAGCAGAAAACACAAAATGCATATGTATAGAGTTACTATAATTATCTTACATACATTGACGACTCATTTGTTTATCAAAACAACCTTGTAAGAAAGGTATTTTTATTATCCTATGTTACAGATGAAGAAACTGAGGCACCGTGATTTCCTCAAGGTTACACAAAGAACCAGTAAGCAGCATACCACTGGTAATAATAAAGCAGACTAGCTCCAATATCCATGCACTTTAACAAACTAACTCCTTTCTAAAGATGCATATTTATCACATATGTCAACATAATTAAATATAAAGTAATTCTAAATAGCTACTACTGCTGTAACATTAAAGAGACCTTTTTTTTTTTTTTTTTTTAAGAGACTCCCTATATTGCCCAGGCTGGAGTGCAGTGGCTATTCACAGGTGCGATCCCATTACTACTGATCAGAACAGGAGTACTGACCTGCACCTGTTTCCAACCTGGGCTAGTTCACCCCTCCTTAGGAAACCTAGTGGTTCCCTGCTCCCAGGAGGTCACCATACTGATGGCGAATTTATGCAGACACACAACTAGCATAGAGCACTACAGCCCAAAACTCCTGGGCTCAAGAGATCCTCCTGCCTCAGCCTCTCGAGTACCTGAGACCACAGGTGCTGCACTACCACATTTGGCTAAAGAAACCTTTTACAGGTTTACAATTCTCTTTAAGATTACTTAATTGAGCAATAATAAGCTAAATGTGACATACCCTATGAAAAATAAAGCCTGACAAACCTGCTAAAATATCCTGTAGCATACAAGTTAAGGAATACTGAGCCCAAGCACCACCCCAAGATATATCTCCTCTATTGAAGTCAGTTCCAACCAAAAGCAATAGCAGTCTTTCCAGCTGGGGTTCATTCACAATCTCACACAGATGAATAGTTGGCCTTGTGGCATTGGCAATGCGTGCAAGAACCTGTAATACATTTCATAAAATCATACACTTAAATAGCAATTACGTATGTTTTTCAAAAAATAACAGAAATCTATCAATACGCTAGCATTGGAATAATAGTTTTCAATACTGATGTATGATTCCGTTGTCAATCACTTGAGAGGGAATGCAAAAGAATGTAATTTCATGGAACAAATATTAAAATCTGATTTAAAATCTAGGTGAAACAGTTAAAAATAATTTCAACAGTGAGTACGCTACATTAAAAGTTCTTCATTAACTTAATGACATTTATTTGCATATTTCCTATTTTAATAATATAAGAAAGGTAGGTTGGAGATAGACATAACCACATTATCTACATTTGAAACTCTCAAGTTTTAAGTAAAATATTAATCAGATTTTTCTTTGAAATAAGTGGAGAAAAAATTAAATCTTTCCAGACATAATAAAAAAACTAATTAACTGCACTTAAAGGAAATCCAAAAGAAGTAGTAGTATTTCTTTTAATCAAAATCAATTAAAAACTGTGTCCTTTCCTAGTTCTTTTTCTTACTCTGTAAATTTATACTTATAAATAATGCCTAATA
>NW_012149618.1:7766864-7767688 GCF_000956105.1 Propithecus coquereli | reverse complement strand
AAAAAAAAAAAAAAAAGAGAGACATCTTATATTTGAGCCTTTTAGCACCACTGGATCCAAAAGAAGTTTCATTTCTAAGCTCAGCCCCGAAAATTCTCCAATAACAAAACTAAAAGGGAATGCCAAAATTTTCACTTTACATATTAATTTTAATTTTATGGCTGACACAATGGTATTTACAATCATGCTATATATTTTTGTATTATAATATGGAAAGAATAAACAGCACTGTCAATGTGACATTATTAAAACTGTACATTCCATAGTCTTTTATCTTTAATTTACTGTAGCTCAATCCACTTTGAAAGTAATATACTAGAATAATACCTGAAGTCCACATTTATCACACATTTCCTTGAGTTAAAAGCTACTTTACCAAAAAAAAAGCCCAGGGTAGATTGATTTCTGTTTTGATAAACAGAATAACATATACTTTGGTTTCCTGGTAGTTATTAAAGATACGTCACTGCTCAAATAATTTAAAATACTAAATGAAAAAATGATCTTTCTGGGACAGTGAAAGTCTAGATAATACCTTTGAAGTAGCCTGCTTTAGTTTTGCTTGCTCCACCAGGAGTTTATAGGATGATCCTTTGTTACTTTGTATTTTTTCTTTTTCCATCTGTTCCACCAGAGCCTTCTGTTTTGCTTTTAATAGGTTAAGTTGCTTTAAAAAATAAACAAACGACTTAAAATTTAAAATGTTAAAAACAAAAAAATGTAAATTATAATACTCCTCACAGAATTCATACATCAAAATAATGGAATAAGTAAATCCTTGAAAGATCCCACAGGTGCTGCACTACCACATTTGGCTAAAGAAA
>NW_012149618.1:7752273-7765664 GCF_000956105.1 Propithecus coquereli | reverse complement strand
ATAATAAGTTGGCAACCTGATGTCCAATCACCCTGAATACTTCAGTGTATAATTCCTAGAAAACAAGAATGTTCTGCAAATCACAATACAACCATCAAAATCAAAGAAGTAACAGTAATGCCTGAACACCAATTATTCCACAGACCCCTTTTTAAGTTTTGCCAACTATCCCAATATAGTGCCCTTCATAATAAAAATTCAAAACAGTAATATTTTACAAAGAAATATCTACTTTGTTATGTGCTAGGTTTTGTTTTCCTTCTTCATATCCTAAAGTAAATACAGCAAGCATAAACATTAAGTGCTCAATAAATTTTAGCCAGATTTGAAAAGATATAAATTAGTACTACCTAAAATTGGTTAAGAGAAAAAGAAAAGGGAGTTGAAGAGGGTTTACATCATTTTCTTGCAAAACTCAGTTAAAAAATTTAGAAGTGAAAAATAAACAACTTTGTGCCACGCCTACCTTTAAAAAAATACCCAAAGCTTTCACAAATATGCCAGATCTAAAGATTTTCATGTAGAATCTCATTTCATCTTAAAGCAATTATATTTTTAAACTACTACATATAACACACTGGGGTCTATACCAGGTACCAAGGATATAGTTTATATCCTTTGAGAACTGTCTTTCTCTAGGAGAAAGAAAAAGATACTTTTTAAAAAGGAACTGTACTAAAGTACTGGCTCATGTGAATCTGACATCAGCTATAAACTCACTTCCTCAGATAGAAATGCACATCAAATAAATTTTACATGTAAATTTAGGAGAGATCATGTAACTAACGTAGCCCATTTATAGAAACCACAAAGATTCAATTATCCTGCAATAAAACCACATTCTAATACATGACATTCTGTGAAGGAGAAAAAGAGTAAGAAAGAGAGAGAATGTATAGGTGTGTACTAAAAAAGTAGAAAGAGGAATATAAATACTATGAAAGTATGCATATTTGTTTATATTTCAAAAAGAAACAATAAGAGAAAATGAGTCAAATACTGACGGGTTAATCAACAGAAAATGGATACACAGATTTTGGAACATTCAAAGAATGGAATAGTGGTCAGAAATAAAGAAGAATTACTGACATATTCAACACAGATAAATCTCAAAACATCATTTTGAGCAAAGAAGCCAGTTACAAAAGAGCATATACAGCACAATTTCCTAACAATACTTTAAGAAATCATTTACTCAAAGTGATATGAACAAATCTCAAGCTAACAAAAGAATATCTACAAAAAGATGAATACAATAAAAGGAAGAATACAGGATACACAGGGAACATATTGCATGAGGATACAATTCTAATTCAGAAACCAAGGACAACCTCTTTAAGGAAGTGAATATAAACTAATAACTGAAAAATAGGTTAGGTTATCCAGGCAAAAAAGTAAAGTGTATAGTTGGAAAGAAAGCCACTATTAGCACATACAAAAAATCCTGAATAAGAACACTGGTGTGAGTGGTCCTAGGAACTCAAATTCAATATGGCTCAAGCATTCAAAAGGCAAAATTGAAACCTGCAAATCAGATAGAGCAGGAGATTATGGATATCCTAAAGCCATGTGAAGGAGTTTAACCTTCATACAAAGGTTAACTGAAAGCCACTAAGAATTTAAAGAAGGAATGATATGATCAGGTTTGTATCTAAAAACAACTCTCTAAGGACAGCATGGAAAATGGATTGGATTAAGGAAGAACAAAGACAGGGAGGCTTTTTGACTAGGCAATAGATAATGGTGACCTCACTTAGAATAGTAGTAATAAAGATGGGAAAAGGTAAACAGTTTACCAAACATCACCAAAACATTATAAACTACACATTACTGTCATTTTACAGTTAAGGAACCTCAGTCTCCAAAGTATTAATAATTTTCCTTAGCTAAGTAGCTCTTTAAATACCTAGGATCTCATGGTACATCTATCTCATGCAACCTCTATAACAGTAATTTCAAACACTGAAATAAAAAATACAGTGATAAATACCTGTTTATGATGAACAAGCTGCTTTCTGATTTTTCTGGAATATAATCTATCAAGGCTACTGCTACCTTTGGAAGATCTATTTAAGCTCTGAGTATGCAGATTGTTGTTAATAAAACTCCACTGATTACCTATAGGGGAAGGAAAAGTTTTGTTAATAATTCTGTTAAATGTGGTTTTAAAGTACCTTTGATATCCAGAAAACACAAAACACAATTATACATGTGTCAATCATGACAAAGCAGTTTTAAACAAAATTAAGGAAACCATTGTAAAGAAGTTGCTAGAAGATCTCATTCTAGAGAGGTTAGATAACTATCACTGCTCTAATCTAGACCCTAAATGATTTTAAGACCAGAGTTCTGCCTCCAATCTTTCCTTTAGGATAACAGCCATCTTCCTCCACAATTGTTTAAGCTTAATCTTAAACAGAGTTTTGATAACAACATTCAGTTCTAACAACAAATACTCACTATTGCCTATTTCCTCTTGTCTACCACCCATTTATTAAGTCTTAGTTCAAATTCTTCAACCCCTAAAAAACCTCTTCCACCACTGTATTCACAGTATCTAAGCAATATAAATAAAAACTAATACTTCTAATACTGTTACATTCCAAATTTATATTGTAGTTTTATTTATTTTAATTGTGTATCTTACCTCTATATCCTATAACTACAGTAAACTGACCCATAGTATACATTATTTGTTTTTAAAAAGTCAACATAAGGCAAATTCTCTGTATATGACAATTCCCTATCACGTTCGAAAACATAGTATGTAAGCAATTTATTCAGCTATAAAACATGTTAAGGAAGCTTTTTAAAAATACTAGGATCCTGACAATCCATAAAATTCCAAATTTTGTGGCCCTCAATGGCTGTGTTTACAAATTAGATTTAGCTATCTCAAATCCTTTTTAAAAAGCTTTGTTAACGGGAAGAGGGGAAGAAAACAATTGATCTTGCAGTTTGAATTCCGTTAATTTTTAACTTTTTCTGCCGTTAAGCTCATGAAGAAAGATTACAACTCCAAAACATCTGGGCATTTCTGTAGTTAAGCATAAAACCCACTTGCAATTAATTAGTAGACTTGAGAATGGTAAAGGAAATGACATATCATACCAAGAAAAAAATTAAAAGAACTCTTCACAAATTTCCCTTTCATAACTCACTTATATGCATGTTGTTTTAAAATGTTTAAATGAGCATGCAGGCAAAAACTCTGTGAAAGACATAGTTGTATTCAGAAACTAAAAGTCATGTCCAGACAATTGAGCTTGTCTATAAAGTCCATCAAGTATAAATTCTATCTTCAAATATTATAGATTCTCAGTAAGGTTAATTCATATTTTCCATAAGTTACATACAGGTGGTATCTCCAGGCCAATAGCCAGTTCTGGAACAACAGCGGAGTCACTCAAAATCCCCACCAACATATTATTATAAACTTCTGATACCTGTCAGAAACCTCTCCCTGTCTTTACCATTCAAAGGTTTCTTTGCAGCTGCTGCTTCATCTTCAACAGTTGCCACATAATCCAGCAATCTGGACACCAGCATAACCACCCAACTGATCATAGGAATATCTAGTACTCCTATACAGAGACGAGAGAAAAAAAATTCCAGGTGACTGAGTTCTAATGAGTTCTTTGAGTTCTGACACAATAATTGAGATAAAACATTTGATAAATCCAAAACATATATCATTACTAACATTAATATTTACATATAATGAGCTTCAAAATTACGTACCTACAGCCACAAATTGAGTAGAATATCAAATCTAATGAAAGAAAAATGCTTCATGGTACAAAACCAGATTAAGTGTAGGCTGAATCCAAAAAATAATTTATGAACTAGAAAGGCATAAGGTGCTATTCTTAAGACTCACAGATGACTAAAGTAAGACCTCTAACTCTAAACTTACAATTCATATAGTACTAAACCATGTTCTAAAATTTTTATTCCTATAACAATTTCCTTGCTCAAATGAAACTCATTATCATTGACAAGAAAAGCAACTGTGCCTTAAAGCTTAAACTTATATAAGGGAGTTTGATTTTAGTTATGATAGTATAGGAAAAACATACTAAACTAAGTTTAAATAATGAAAAGGCACTAGATTTAATAAGTAGTAACTATATCAAATGAAGGTTGCTCACTCTAAAAAGTCTACATCATAAAAATATTAACAAAATGTGCTGCAATGAATATTAAAAGAAGTATTTCAGAAAAGATATTTTATAAAAGCAATATTTATAAGACTCTTATAAAGAACACTATTTTATATTAATACCTTCTGTCCTTCTATGCATGGGTAACTGTGGCTGAAGAGGTGACAGTAAATTATCCAAGAGGTTAAGTAAGCTTTCTAATACTCCGCTATTACTAAGAGATCTTTGACCAATGCAGGAAAGTAACATGAAGACCCTAAAAAATATATATAAAGAAAATATCCAGTAAGAATCAATTTAACTGTTCAATTTTTTTAAATAATTTACATTGAAATTTAACAAAGTAATGATAAAATTTTTTGTTTCTTAAACATCATCATATTTCAGATTGGGTAAGCAAGAGTTATATCCAAATGTATGATGTTAAAATTAGGTTTTTTTCTAACTATTGGTTATATTAACGTTATCAACAAGAAAATCAGGCACAGTGAAGAAAGAGAACTTTATTTTAGCCTCAAAAAAGTAACATAATCTGATAGGAAATATTTATAAACACAGATCTCTGAACTCTAATTTTTCTTTCAATTAGAAAACTAAAGAACATAGACTAGTTATATCATGAATAATCTTGGTGCCCTTTGTTGGGCATTCCCAAAATGCTAAGAAAAACTGCTTCATTTTTGCCACACTTAGTATCCACATAAATGGGATTTCAAAACCTGACCAGTGACTATGAGAAGCACAAATCATTAATAACAAATACCTCCAATATTTTCTGACCTACCTATCCTGTGGAAAGATGAGAAGCTGCTCTGAATTGTACAATTCCTGAAGAACATTAGAGAGAAACTGACCCCACCATCTTTCACCACCACAGAGTTGAACAAGCAGAAGACCAGTATGTAATCGTATCTTTGGGGTTCCACTGATACACAAATGTTTAAAGAGCTCTTCACAGGCCTGGGCATGAAATGTGCTCTGCAAAACTGCAGGAACAGAGTGTCCTATTATAAGAAAGAAAATAGCAAAATATTCTTTTTAAGTGTATGATGTAATATGAAAATCAGCATGCTTACATAACACTTTCTTCTTTACTAGCAATCAGTAGACAATTATATTCTATTTTATTCTGCTATTTATTTACTTCTCATATGTAGAAATTTGATTATTAAATACTTAAAGAGAAGAAGAGCTAGCACTTAAGTCAATTATGTTTCTTGTCTATGGAGTTGGGTGTCTCAGGGCAGAGAGAGAGAGAGAGAGAGAGAATGCACGCGTGTGTGTGTGTGTGTGTGTGTGTGTGTGTGTGTGTGATGATCAAAAATAGCTACTGGCTAGAAAATGATAGTTCTGTATTAGGCTAGCAATTATGAAGTTTTCACTGTTGAACTTTTAAGCAATACTTACTACTTTGCCAGTAGCACAATGATGTGCACACCAACAGCACAAAATCAAAAAAAAACCCAACAAAAATTTATTTAAGAAATAATAAAAATAAATGGAAAAAAATAGGTGATCTTAGATATTTCATATATATTCACATTAGAAAGGATATCAAAATTAACAATATCCAGAAAATATTAACATGGAACCTAAAACACGCAAAAAACTCGTATCATATATATGCCCGGCCTTTGAAGTACATAAGCCAAATACAAACCATTAGAAGAGTGAAGAAGGCTGAGCAAAGTGTCCAATAAATATCGGATGATAGTACGTAACTGCTCTGTTGAAGACGTCTGAATTAAATCTTCTGGATCCGATGTTTCACTCAACATCTTCCGACTTGTACCTAGAGCTACTTTGAGTCTCTGCACAGCATTATGAGCCAAATTTAGTTGAAGCTGTAGCTGAATACAATCTTGATAAGCAGAAAAAACTCTACTGTCTTCCTCGACTGCCTTGTCTGGTTTTCGTAAAAAGTATTGTGCGTTGTTAGCACTGTTGAGAGGAGGAAGATCGATACTTTGCAAAAGAGTTTCCAGACGATGACAAGCCAAATTGTATCTATAAAAAGATAGAAAAAAAGAATAAACCAAATGCTTCCTGCAATGTTCTCTTGATACACATACAAATACTAAGAATTAAATCTCTAAAACATGTTAACACACAACCATTTTAAAAGAATTACTCAATTGGTAATCACAGTGCTAATAAATGGAGCCAATTAGTCAATATTCTCATCCAGTATTATTGTCCTATTTCCTTTTGCTCTTTTCTGTACACCTACAAAATGACATTTTCTCGACAGAAATATAAGATATATACAAAATACAGTTTCAATAAGATTGTACTTGACAATTTTATACTAACCTGCACTGTATATCCTCCTGCAGAGCAACCATCATTGCTAAATGCTGGTCAATTTCTGGCTGGTTTGCAGATTCCCCTTCTCCCCTTAGAGGATCATGCATTAACTTCAGCTCACTTTCCCAAGGCAAGATATAGGTATGACCATAGTAAAATCCTAATGGGATTTTGGCTCTGGCATTTGTACTTCCATAACGTCCAATGACAGTGATCTGAAATGAAAAATTATAAATATATGTATATACACATCTGCTGTGATAAAAATCTGAGCAATGTATTTAAAAAAATTTAGTTATACTTTTTGATCATATATTATTTTTCATAACTTGTCAGAAACATGGAAAACATATCAAAGTACTTTCTTGAAGTTCTTTACCTTCATGAACCTGCACACAGGTGGTGGTATTAAGTCATGAAGAATTAGTGAATGGGTGCTTATATCAGTTGCCACTACCAATCGCCTTCCATCCACTTCTTCTCCTAATGTCCAAATGTCAATCGATAAGGAGGCCAAGTCTCCACATGTGGGAATTAATACATCTGTCAACAATATAGGTCTGCCAAAATCCAAGGTCACAAATCTCCTTGCCCCTGTGAGAGAGAAACAGATGACAAAAAAATATATTAATTAACCAAACAATACACTCAAGAACAATTTGGATCACTCATCTTAAAAAAATGAACCAACTCACTAAACTACAAATGAGTGGCAAAATAAACAAGTAAATATGGCTTGTCAATTCTCATTCAAAAATTTTCCGAAATCCCAAACTACGATAGCTTTGTCTTTTTTTATATTTAGTTTTTGTCTTTTCAAGTCTATACCTGCAGACAGTCTATGTTAGTTTTGAACTCCAAGACTTAAGTCAAAAATTACAAGAGTAGCTAGGTGTGGTGCTGCACACCTGTAGTTCCAGCTACTTGAGAGGCTAACACAGGAGGATCGCTTGAGCCTGGAGTTCAAGGCTGCACTATGATTGAGCCTGTGAAAGCCACTGCACTCCAGCTGGGCAACAGAGCAAGACCCCCCAAATCTTTAAAAAACAAACAAACAAACAAACAAAGAAAACCACAAAAAAGAGAGTTAAGATTGTTACAATGAAGGTAATCAACTAACTGTACCCACAAGCTTCTTTAAAACATTAGAGTTAAAAAAATTAAATCAGCAAAAGTGGTATGTAAGTTAATTCTGTGAGGTGCCAATCTGATCTTCTTTCAGCTATTGGCCATTTTTTAAAAATTACACAACTAGGTGCATTAAAAATACCAAATTTTATTATTCGACTTTAGTGTTCTTTAGCCTTGCTTAACTTCTTCTGGAGGTGCATATCGCACTGGGGTTAAGATGCAAAGTGAAAGCGTTAACTGAAATCATCTCTAGTAAAACCACCACTGAAAAATTCCTTGGAAGGTCCTCCAATGGAGACAGACATAGCTTATTTCAAAACATGTTCTTCCCCCAGTATGGACACATCACTGTCTCTTTAGCTCAATACCAGATGAAACAGATGAAGATAAAGCAGATTCACCTCTCTCATCACACACATTACAAGGATAAGTTCAACTAGTGAAACAGAAGGGAGATCGTTAATAATATCATCATACTTCTGTTTCTTCTTCATTGCGTTGGGGTGAGGGGCCGCTTACTAGCAACATTTTACAGTGAAGGAAAGCTACTACTAAATTAAACTTCTAGGAATAGTGCTATTCTTGATGGAACTAGTTTAAAAGAAAACAAGGCAGTTACCAATATTTTCCTAAAGAGAAAAATTATCCAACAGCAAACAACATAGTTCTCCTCAGGAGGCTTATGTGCTGTAGTCATTTCCATGGATAAAAATCCAAACTACAGTGTAAACAACTGCTCACATCCCACAAGACTGCAGAATAACAAATGTTCATTCTAAACGTTATAAACACTAATGTTGTTACCAATAAATGATTATTTGGGCAGAAAATACAATAAAACTTCTGTTTTATCTTTCAAACTCCCTCTTCCAAAAAAGAAATACCCCATTGCAAAACCAAAAAATATGGTTTAATTGTTCATATAATGAAAAGTGCTAAAATGTGCATGATATCCGTTACTTCCCTAAGGATTTTTTTGACTTCTGCTGCTCAAGCACAGAACAGTTGGTAGAATTATAAGGTAAAAACTGGCTATAGTTTATTTGTAAACATGTACTAATTGAAAGAACCTATTCCAATCTCATTTATCCAGCATAGAAGCATGAGACAAACTTAGGTAAGATTTAAACTATTCAGAGACCGGTAAGTGTTAATCTTATTCAGTTATTATAACAAACAGTAGTTCTGTCTGCTACTCTCAGGAAACAGTTCCACTATAAGAATGCTAGTTTTAGGAATACTTCTTTGAGTGTAATTTCTAGTGTGATAGTAATTTCAACAACTACAATGAAGGCAGATGTTCATGTACAGATCAAATCCACTATACAACAGCACTTTTCACTCAATTTGGCCAGCATACACAACTTGAACCTTATATAGTGCTTATTCTTGGTAAAATATACTTACCCAAGAGCAAATGTCATTTATTTGCAAAGGAAAATCAAACTGAAGAATAATGAGTCTAAAAAGGGACAGCAGACTAGGAAAGAAAAATATTTTAAGAAAGTCAAAGATTACCTGAATGCATTCGCTCTATAATAATGGACTGGTGGGGTGGAGGTTGAAGAAAATGTGAAGCATGAGAAATTGCAAGGGCTAGACCAGAACCAAGTGGATTCTAGAAAAGAAAAAAGTATAACTCTGTATTGATATTATTCTTGCTCTATAAAAACCACTAACCATAATATCAAATTAATAAGTCTCTTTTTTGGAGTATATTTTGTAATATTTTATAAAACAGAATAATCTAATTTGACATATTGAGTTGGTATGATAAAATTTTGTCTTCTAAAGTTATGGTATACTTCAAAATATTTTTAAACATTTTAAGCCAACATCTATTTAAAACATAATTTACCATTCTGGACTTGTTGGAATTTTTGTTATGTGCAGCAAGATTGACTGTTGGAGGATCAATGACGGAGCCTGGGAAAAGCTGTGCAAGTTCAGCATTAATCACAACGGAAACTGCTTCATTGGGTGGAGTGAGTGGTGGAGTCATAAAAAGAGGTGTTGTTTTTGGAGTGGGTGGAATAACATCAGATGGATGAATGAAGAATCCAGGGGCAGCCACTGGGTTGGAAGGCACAGAGTTGTGAACAGGACCAACTGCTGATGCTGCAGCAGCTGCTGCAGCTGTTGTCTGATGTAACTTGGCTTCCAGCTTTGCTTTCTGTAAAAGAAGTAAAAGCAACAAATATAGACGGACCCTGTCTACCTGAGTTGTGGGAAACACTACATGGATATATATTATGAACATAAACAAGAATAACTAGATCTTCGTTAAATAAAAATGAAATTAAATCAAAACTGGACTCTATAAATGGAACACTAATTTGCTACATATACTTAACAAATATTTCATATAAAATTTCCTGTGTATTTTAGAACTAGGATTTTCTCAAAAGGGAAAAGGAAATAGAACAATTAAATATAAACAAGGAAACAAAGTTCTGCTCAAAACAAAATATTATCAAGAGGTGGATTATCATGTTGACTAACCTGACACAATTTGTCACCAGGAATTGCCACAGGTTTTACCACAATGAAATCTATAAAACATCTCTCATTATTTCTAAATTTTAGGTCATTTTAATTTAATTGATCTTTAAAATTTTTTTAGGTTCTACACTTCATGGAGATAGTAACTGGTAACTGTAATGTTTTACCTCGGGTGTTTAAACAGAGAATAGATTTTGCACAAAAAGTGTCAATCATAGGTCCCTCGAATATGAACCAAATAAAATGCATTCATGGAATCTTAACAGATTTAAATATATCACAAAAACTTTACCTCAATTTTTGTTGAAAATGATTAGCTCAGATCGATCAACCTACTTTCCTTTATGAAAATAATGATCATTTTTACAGTATTTTTTTTCAGCTTTTGAAGTTTAGAGACAGCATGAACAAAGAGCCAAATAGTCTCCAACCTGTTGCTGAAGCTTCAAAAGCTGCTGCTGTTTCTCTTGCAGCACCTGTAGCTGTTGCTCGGCTGAAGCCATTGCATGAGAGAGAGACTGCAAAGCTACCTGGGCTGCTGAAGTCAGGGCTGTCGAGGCTTCCCCAACTGTCCCAGATGATAGTCCACCTACTGCAGGAGTAACCCCAAAGGAACTCACTGGCATGAGGCAAGAGGGAAAAAAAAAACAACAACAAAAAAACACCAGGATGAAGAAAAAGTCCACAGAGAAAACATATTCAAATATTTTCACACTATTTTGACACTAAAACTATAGTTAATTTTCATTTTAAAAAAGGAATTTGGAACGTATAAAGAAATCTTCATGGTTAGAGTATAGTGACAATTCTAGTATTCAAAATCTAGGAAATCCAGCAATGACTCCTAAAGCACAGAAAATTAGAATCAGTATACTTTCAAGTTTACAAATATTTTTGGTATAGAAGAAATTTCACTTAATTTTATTAAAATTATCATTACAAATGAGAGTAATCTCAACACACAATTTTTAAATTTCAGAATATTATGGGGGTACAAATGTTTTGGTTACATGAATTCCTTTGTACAGTTTGAGTCAAAGTTATACGTGTGTCCATCACCCAGATAGTGTGCATTGTACCTGTTAGTTATACAATTTCAGCATAAGAAATAAATTTCCTTTCCTAAGTTTTCCTACAGTAACAACATGCCCCTCTCCACCCTCAAAAAAGTTCAAAAAAACCTTCAATATAAGGATATCATGTAAGAAGAGAGATCACACTTATTTCCTCACTTTAAAGCGCAGCCTACACAGAGGTAAGGCCTGCACAGAATATGTAAAGCAACGTTTCCTACCATATGCTCCCCAGAACACTGAACTGGAGAGAAGCACGTCCTACACACAGTTAAATCTAACATACACTGCTTTCCATGAACATTATCATCAGTAAAGGCTCTATGAAATCACGCAAGTTAAGAAACAGTGTTGACTTTCCTTTTCAATGTTATTCAAGTATACATTATAAAAGAACCCTTTTCCATTAAATATTTAGCAGCATTTATGACAAATATTTTGGGAAAAGCTGGGATAAAAACCTAATTTCACAACTTAATCCAACATGTCAGCACAAAACAAAAGGTAGAGGCCAACTCTACAGCATAAATATTTATATTATAACAGGACTTTACTAGAAACGTACATTAGGGAAAAGATAAATGCTATAATAGCAGATATTTAGTATTATACATGTGGTAAGTGTTTTAATGAATCACCGCATTCAACATACGAACAACCCTACGGGGTAGATATGGTAATTTCCTTTCTCAGTTAAGTAAAGAATGGCTCAGAGATATTATCCAGTAAACTCATAGTGGGAGAACTGGGATTAGGATCAAGGGCTATGTGAAGTCAAAGCCAATGCCAGGCCCAGTGTTAAGCATGGAACTTATTTAATCCTGGAAAGAGCAAAGTATTAGGTATTAGTTAGGCAAAATAATAGTTACTATTATATTATTATATGTATTAGGTACTATTATAACACCATTTTATAGATAATAAAACTAAAGCTGAGGGAAGTAATTTGCTCATAAATACTGGAAAAGGGGAAAAATCCAAGCAATCTGACAGCTTATCTTTTTAATGTCTAACAAAGGCTATATAGTGCCAGAATTCTAACTATTGAAAAATTAAGCTATAATAAACAAGATACCAATAACGACAAAAACTGTTCATAACCTCTTATAATTAAAAGTTTCTTCATGTAAAAAACAAACAAAACCACCATTCATTACAGTGCAGTCCTACCACCCTTCATTTAACACATTAACTGCCATGTAAGTTGTATTTAACTCATGCCAGTTTTGAGCCCAGGGCCTCATGAAGCAAAACCTGGGCAAAACCCTGCAGTTGGTTCATGAAAATCTTACTTGTTGATGTTCTTATCGTTACAATTAATACTGACATTTAATTCTAAAAATGTGGATTAAATTAATAGAAGTCAATAACAAATTTTTCATTAAATTAGAAAGGGCTGTTGTTTTCAAAGTTTTTATTCTATTTTTGTAATAAAACACCAAAGCAACAGCTATTAATTCCAACTCTCGAGGAGAAATTTTTAGACTTTACTAAAGCATTCATATTATGCTTCTATTTTTGGGTAATGTAAGCAATTTTCAATAGGGTGTACTTTTACACTTGACAAATTTTAAAACCTTATGCACCCAAATAATATTTATGGGAAAACCAATTAAATCACTACAAACACATCAAAGACATAAACAATCCAAGAATAATGAGCCATCTTGCTACTACAAAACTAAAACTCTTTTGTACAATCTAGTTTTCAATATCTGTTGCTTTTTCTGTACTAAGAAAGGCCTCACAAACTCTAGATATACAAAAAGAGAGAGGTGAGAATAAGACAAAGGTGACTATCACCATTTCTGCTCAATCACATATAGGAAATCCTAGGAAGTATGTTAGAGCAGGAAAAAGAAATAAAAGATACAATGATGAGAAAAAAAGTAAAACTCTCATTATTAACAAATGACATCATTGCAAATATTTAAAAATCCCAAAGAATCTACAAACTCTATAAAATTAGTAAGTTAATATAGCCATATCACCAAATGACATTAATGTATATAAACTAGTAATGAAAGAATGGAAAATAAGATTAAGAGCAATATTATTAATAATAGCATTTAAACAATATATAGGTATAAATGTAAAAAAGAGAGATGTGTAAAACATCTATGTTGAAAACTACAAAATATCACCCAAGAGAAATCAAAGACCTAAATATATTAAAGAATTATATACCTCCAGTGTATATTCTAGATGAAAAAGA
>NW_012149618.1:7750228-7751923 GCF_000956105.1 Propithecus coquereli | reverse complement strand
TTAATAAATAATATCCACTCAATAATGAAGTATTATTCAGCCATAAAAAGGAATGATGTAATGATACATGCTAAATGAAAAGACTGTGCTAAGTAAAAGAAGTCAAACAAAAGGACATGTATTGTAGGATTCCATTCATATGAAATGGCCACAGTAGGCAAATCTGTACAGACAGAAAGTAGATTAGTGGTTGCCAGGAGATGAGGGATAGACTGAGAATAAATAGGTAAAGGTTGCTTTCTGTAGTGAAGGAAATGTTCTAAAATCAGGTAAGGGTGATGACTGCACTCACTGAACACATATTGTGAAAATCTAATTTTTAAGAAATTCTAAAACTCAATTTTAAAAGTCTGCCTAAAAAGAAAAAGAAAGTTAATGGATTTATATTATCAGATATCAGGACTTAATATAAAGTTGCAGTAATTAAGACAATGCGGCATCAACAAATGGCCAGACAAATGACCAATGAAACAGAAAGACATACACATACAACACTTGATTTATAATAGAGGGAACACTGCAGTGGCGCGGGGAAAGTATAGTTTTTTTCCGTAAATGATTAGATAGCAAAAGAGAGTATTAAAAAAAAATGATTAGAAGAAAATACCCAAAATTCACTAAGGAGACATAAAACAATTGAAAATTATATCAGGTATAGGGATGAGATATAACATATATTAAATTGGAGACTCAAAAAGAAGACAGACAATAGAAGCAATATCTGAAGAGTTAATTGGATGTGATTTTTCTAAAGCTAACGGAAGATATCAAGTAAAAATTCAAGAAGACATCAAGTAAAGATTCGAGAAGCCCTATAAACCTGAAGCAGGATAAATACAAATGAAACCACATGTAGGAACATCAGCAAAAATTTCTGAAAAAAAGAAAAGGGAGAAGTGCAATCTCTACCACAGCTTGAGAAATGACCTTAAAAAAAGCAATACTAAGACTGAGAGATACTGTCCTCAAGGTACGGGGCAAGAAAATAAAAAGACTGACAGGTTTCCAAGTCACTGCCAAAAAACAAACAAACAAAAAGACAGAGGACTTCTAACAAATACAACATAAGGTAAAAATACCAGGGAAGATTATCTTTGAATCACTAGAAAAAAATAACTGCTAACTCAGAATTCTATAACGTGAAAATATACTTCAAGAATGAAGATGATCTTGACCCAAATAAGCTAGATGTAAAATATGATTTTTGTGATACTGAAATAAACAATTACGTATTGAAAATTTGATGATACTGTGAAACCGATTATGTCAATTTAGTTGATTATGATAAAACTTGCCTACATAATAAAATACAATTTATTTAGTTGATTAGGTTAAATGGTATCCGCTATTAAAGAAGTCATCTCTACTATTTAAAATACTTCTGTTTGTATCATATATGGACAGGTAAAAATGATACAATGTCTAGAATTTGCTTTCGAATTTACTTGGGCAAAGGAAAAGAAAAAAAGGCATAAATAAAAGAAATGTGAAAAAGTAACAATAATATTGCAATCTGCATAATGGCTATATGCTTTGTTCATTCAATTATGCAGAAAAATTTGAAATGATTCCAAAAAAACAAAGTGAATCCACTGATTAGTAGACATGAACAAAAAGATACCTATTTTTCAAACCTAAAAAAAAAAAATCACACCAGATAAAAGCTCAAAGGCAAAAAAAAAAAAAAAAAAAAAA
>NW_012149618.1:7721189-7749512 GCF_000956105.1 Propithecus coquereli | reverse complement strand
ACTCAGGAGGCTGAGGCAGAAGTATTGCTTGAGCCCAGGAGTGTGAGGTTGCTGTGAGCTAGGCTGACGCCACAGCACTCACTCTAGCCCGGGCAACAAAGCGAGACTCTGTCTCAAAAAAAAAAGATGGAAAAATATATACCACGCGAATAGCAACCAAAAGAAAGTTGTGTTAGACATATACATATCAGGGTAGATCTTAGGAGAAATAGCAAACTTAGAGATAAAGAGACAATTCGTGCCAGGTATGGTGGCACACGCCTGTAATCTCAGCTAGTCAGAAGGCTGAGGCAGGAGGATCTCTTGAGCTCAGGAGTTCAAGACCAGCCTGGGCAATACAGCAAGACCCCATGTCAAAAAAAAAGAGAGGGAGAGATAATTCATGATGACAAAAGAATTAACTCCCAAGATACAACCATCCTAAATTTATATGGTCACCTCAAAACGTATAACATAAAAATTGATGAAACTAAAATAGACAAATCCACAGTTATCATACCAAGATTTTTAACATATAGGCCTCATTAGCTAAAAAAACAAAACCAAAAAAAAAAAGGAGATAAAATAATAAAAACAGAAAATTTCAAGAACAGAATTAGCAAACTTGACAAAATGGATATATAGAGTATACTTCACCAACAAGTGCAGAGTAAACATTATTAAGCATGCATGGAGTATTTACAAAAACTGATCCTATAAAATTACTAATAAATGTTGCAAGATTAATAATCTGAGTATTTCCTTTAACCCTATGGTTAACTTAAAAAGAAATTAATAGCAAAAAGATAACTACTTACTGAAGTTGAATATATGAATACCCTATGAAGCAGTGAATCAACTTCTACATTCACATCCAAGAGGAAAGTGTATCCATTAGTACTAATAGTCCCACAATGAAACAACTCAAATGTCTATCAACAGTATATAAATCAATAGTGGGCACATAAATTGTTTATTCAGATCACGGAAACCTAAACAGCAATGAAAAAGAACTGCTTATATGCAGTGATATAGATTAATGTCATAATCATAGCACTGAATGGAAAGCAGACCAAAATATACATATATGCACAATTCTATATTATACAGACCCCACTTAACCAGTCCTCAGGAATACATGATTAGGTGGTTATTCAAAGAAATAAACGCCAAAAAGTGATTACTCTAAAATTTAGAACAGTGTTTACCTTTTGAAGAGAATGAGGGAAAAATAAATGGAAGTGGGCATGAAGACACGTTTTGGGGGCTAGAAATGTTATTTCTTTACCTAGGTGGTGGTCACATATATGTCATGATAAACTGCTGAGCTATGCAATTGTTTTCTGCACTTTTCTGCATGGGTATTGTATTTCACAATATTAACAAGTTTCAAAAATTAAACAGGAAGCTAATAGACTGTAGTCATCTTTCAGCTCCTTATAATCACTGGTCAGGACTTGCTCTAAAATTTAATAAAAATCCCTCTGCTGGCAGTGGTTTCAGACAGGGAGGAATACAGAAGTGATTGCTTACATATACATAGATTACCTCTGAAAAGACAAGAAATTGGTTCCATTCCTTGCTTTGCAGGAGGGGAAATGGTGAGTGTGAAGGAATGTTTTCAAACCTAACTTTTATCTTTAAAACTTTTCTACCTTCTAAAAGCATTAATTATTCACACACATGAATTTTCTTAAGATAAAAATTCTTAGACACTTAATTTCAGGCCAGCTCCAAGAAAAAGCCTGATTTATAAATAATTTTTGAAAAGGTCAAAATTTTTTGCCATGGTATGTTTCTGTTCCACTATAAACGTAAGAGTTTTTACAAAATCAGTATGATAGTCCAAGAAAACAAATACGAATTAATTTTGACCCTTCTAGAATCTCCATATAAAGGAAATCTTATATTTTTATTTAAAAAGCTCTTTCAGATGAGGATCTGAGATTAAAAAAAGAAAAAGCTCATCTATACTACATATGCTACAAATTTCACTTAGTAGTCACTTTCACAATTGGAAGATACAAGACACTAAAAAGAGACACTAAAATAAAGAATTGATAAATTCCTTTTAAAAGCCCTTGCCATTCTGGAGCTAAATGCAAGATTGAATTTATCACTACTTCTCATGCAAATTGTTTTTGCTTTCTGTTAAACTGTTGAAGAGAATAAGACCACACCCACTTATCCGAAACCACCAACGCAGGGTCACTTCCAACACAATTTGCAAACATTTCAGTGACTGTAATGTATACATAAAACCACATACTAATATTCTTAATTATAAAAACGTCAATAATTTGTACCATGATAGAATTATAAATAAACACTGATCCTGCCATGTGAAGAAAAAGAATCACGGAAAACAAGAAAGAAAATAAGTTTCCACTGCTTGACAATCAAGAACTTAATTTTTAAGTGTAGGTATTTATTTAAAATAATGCCACCACATATTCAACACCCTCAAATAGTATTTCAGATATTCAAAGTTGTTTTATACTAGTTGCAAAAATAGCATTGCCTTGTTATTCATCTCAAATTTCTCAAAGACATCACCCAAATATACTGTTCACATTAGATGCAAGAAATAACATGATGCCAAAACTACACACAGTATAGACAAAATAAGACTGGTCACCAGTTGATGATTGTTGAAGCTGAACAGTGGAAACATGGAGTCTATTTTACTCTTCCATTTCCATTATGTTTGATATTTTCCCAATTAAAAAGTTTCTAAAAGTACACATACATAAAAACATAAGGATTTAAGACTGTTCTAGTGGGGAGGGAGGACTCTACGAATTGAATTAGAAAAGAATATAAAACTATTTACATTTCCCCAAAATATCCCTCCCATAAATAAATTTCCATGAAACATGATAGCAATGAAACTTACATATAATTGATATTTAAATACTTACATACCACTTTATTACTGCATAAAATATATAATAAAAGAAGGTATATACCAGTAAACGTACTTGCATCATCCCTTTCTATTCTGGTTCCATCACTAGTTGAGACACAAGTAAAGTGCAGGGGTTCAACTTCTAGAAGTCCAGTGAGAGATGTGAAACTACCCTCAGCAGCTGTGCAACTACTGACCTTCCCATTTCCTGATACAGAGAAAAGACAAGTCTTACAATATGTGAAGATTATCTTAAAAGGCAATAGTCACATTGATAATTATAGCTGCTATTCCAATTCTAATTAGAACATACATAAATATACAACTCTTACATAGTACCTCAACAACAGACATAGCATTAAGAAAACAAAACAGTAGATACCAGTTTCCTTGATACAAAAGCAGATTTGCATAAAAGCAACTTAGAAGCCCTTCACATTAATAAGAAACATGAGTAATAGTTTTCTATAACACAAAATTTACATTCAGTAACAAGTAACTTAGATTCTAAATGAGGAAAAAATAATATTAATAAACTAGATACTGTCATTAGCTATCACCCAATCTGATGAGTATGCATAAAATCAGAACACATTGTATGATGTTAATTGTATAAATGTAAGACACTAAAAAAGACTAAAGAAACATTTTAAAATATTAGTAAGAAATATCTATACCTATTTCTTTGTATTTTATGTATATAATATTACCAATTTTCTAGAATGAAGCACGCTACTTTATATCACAAAAATAGTTTAAGCTAACACAAGCAGTTTTAAAAAGAAGAAAACCACATGGCCACAACTACATGACCAATAAAACCACAACAAGACAACTGGAAGGAAGAATATGAAAGAATTCACATGGCCAGGTGTGATGGCTCACACCTATAATCCCAGCACTTTGGGAGGCCAAGGAGGGAGGATCACTTGAGCCCAGGAGTTTCAAGACCAGCACAGGCAACATAAGGAGAACCCATCTCTACAAAAAATAAAACAAAAAATTAGCCAGGCACGGTGGAGTGTGCCTGTAGTCCTAGTTATTCAGGTGGCTGAGACAGGAGGATCACTTAGCCCAGGAAAACAAAAGGATTCACAGTAACTATGTATATAGTTTGGGAGAACAGGATCGTATTCACTACCTTCCAAATTTTCTAGAATTGGCACTCCTTTAAACAGAATTCTTTAAAAGACAAAGTAAAACAAAATCCAGACATGAAACAAACACAGAGATACATAAAAAGTGTCATCAACAGCTGAAGAACTACTGAATGCCAGACTAAATTGTCATAATCTTATTTTCCACCGTGCCACTGGCAGACAGCATAGGGCCTGATATGTTCAAAAAACATTTATTGGGCACTTAATCAATATAAGACTTGGGAGATAAAGGAGTGAAAGGATAGGCCCCAGTCTTCATGAAGTTTATATTCTGTGTTAGTGGTTATTAGGCATTAAACAAGTATATAATCGAACTTCAAAAAAAAGTGCAAGGTTTTACTTAAGAGAAATTTAAAGGACTGATAAGTCAAGGGGTGATCAGACCTAAGTCAAGAGGTAATAAAATGCTTCCCTGATGAAATGGATGAGATTCTCAGGAAAAATAAGAGATTTCTATGTATTTATTTCTTTGAAGTGGGAAGGCAAAAGGAACAGGAGTGAAATCCCTGCAGTAGGAAGGAACACAGCACATTTGAGGACCTGAAAGAACAACATGACCAAAGAAATAGTTCTCAATCTTAAGATCCCTCTACATAGCTTAAAAATATTAAGAATCCTAAAGAGCTTTTGTTTATGTTGACTATACTGATACTTACCAAAGTAGAAATGTTAAGACATGGAATTTTAAGTATTAATTTATTTAATAATAATAAACACATTAAATGTTAAGAGAAATAGCATAATTTAATGAAAAATAACTATTTTCCAAAAGAAAAATAATTTAATGAGAAGAGTGGCATTTCACCTATTTAAAAATCTCTTTAAAATCTGGATTATCAGAGAATACCTGGTTTCTCCTATCTTTCTGCCTCTGCATTCAATGTGTTGCAATATGTTGTTGTGGCAGAAGTATGTGAAAAAAATCTGATCCAACACAAATACGTAGTTGGAAAGAAAATTTTTAAGAGCCTTGCATATTCAAAAACTTGATAAGTGGTAGTTTCTAAAAGATTAGTTACAGTTCAGATTGGTATCTGAAATCTTAACAATGAACTTCTCAAATTCTGTTACATTAAGATCGTATCTTGTACTTTTAAGGAATCTTTTACCCATGAACGACTGGTGAAACATCACGCACTGAGCATTTGGAAAATATTGGCTCACCACTATAGACAAATGTTAACACATTTCACTATACAATATCAGAAGATGACACTCGTTAATATCATCACATGCCAAAGAGTCTTTACGTATTGGGAAGCCATCAAGCTCACTGTGGAGGATACATGATTTCCAAAATTCTAATTTTTTGCTTGAAAGCTCTACTTTTAATATTGGCAACAAATACTATCAACCTCTCCCAAAGCGACAGGCTATTTTCATTCATTTTTCAGAAAATATCTGCCAGATACCCAAGTCTGAATGAGCGTAGTATAGTTTGCTTTTGCCTGTCAGTTGTTATCGTTATTGCAAATAAAAATGGTGTTGCATGAAATAAGCAACTAGTTCAGCTTATAACTCAAACAATTTCACCAATGTATTTCCCTGAAATAACCATGGTACTTCAGCATGCAGCAAAAGTGCTTTATGAAGATTTCCCATTTCATCACAGACTATTTAAAAGATGTGTACTCATAGGTTCAGAATTTAATGAAATTAATAATTTTTACTACATCATCAAGGAAAATCATAAATGAAACTAACATTTTATTTCAAGTGCACAGTGAAGAACACCATGCTTTTGCACAATCAGTACAAACGTGTGAATGAAGCGAAAAAGGCAAATAACATCATTCTACTATTATAAAAATAGTTCTTACCTATGGATCCTCTTAAGTGATCTCAGGAACCTTGAGGGGGTCTATGGAGAATTACTGGGTCAAAGAAGAAGAAAAGGGGCAATGGCAAAAGATAAGGTGGCAAGGGAAAAGAAAACCAAATCATATAGGATTTTATATGCTATATTAGAGACTTTGAACTTTAGAGTAATGGGAAGACGTGAAAAATATCTTAAGGAAAGAAGCGATTGTTTGCATTCAAAAAAGATCATGGTTACTGCAATGTGGAGAATATATCGAAGTGAAGCAAGAAAACATGAAGAAAGACCAGTTTGAAACTATTACTATAGTCCAGGTTCGAGATGACTGTGACTTGGACTGTCATCATGTGATCATGGGAGGTAACAGAATGAGCAGATCTGAAATACAGTTGGCCCTCTGCATCCATGGGTTCAGCATCCATGGATTCAACCAACTACAGATCGAAAATATTAAGGGGAACGAAAGGTTGGTTTTATCTGTACTGAACAGGTACAGACTTTTTTTGTCATTCTCTAAATAACAGAGTATAACAACTATTCACATAGCATTTACATTGTATTATATCTTTTAAGTAATCTAGAAATGATTTAAAGTATACAGGAGGATATATGCAAATACTACACCATATCATTTTATATAAGGGACTTGAGCATCCACAGATTTTGGTATCCTCAGGGGTTCCTGGAATCAACCCCCCACAGATATTGAGGAACACCTATATACACTGGTAGAAAAATAGGTGGGATCTGGTGATAGCCTCAATGTGGAGGATAAGAAAGATACAGGTATCAAGGATGACATTCAAATTTCTATCTTGTGCCACTCATGTCATTAACTGAAGAAAGGAATGCTGCAGAAGGATGAATGAATAACAAGATGATAAGACATTCATATGGAGATATATCATGACTTCTAAGTCCTTTGTGCTGGGACTTTTTACTGAGCATTTGCAAAATTGACTACCGCAGCGCTTGGACTGAAACTTGTGGTCTTTTTCTTATAAACTCACTAAGGGGTCTCATTCTGTCTTACTGTATACCGAAGGTATCTTTATCTCTAGTTCTAGCCTCTCCTCTGAGTTCTAATCATAAATTGCAATGGCCTAATTGATGTGTCACTTGGATAGAGAAGACAGAAGATGGTGAGATGGTCACAGAGCAATCAGAGCCCAAGTCTTCAAATAGAGTGATAATACATATATTCAAGGCAGGATAAGTCATTACAAAAGTAGACCAGTGTGTGTAATATGATCTCTCATTAAAAATATTAAAGAATATGTGTAGCAAACAAGTCTAAACAGCTAAAACATCTAGTTAACAATGGTAATATAAAGAGGGTAGAAAGGTTGGAGTTGAAGCATTTTATATTTTATTTATATTTCTACATTTGATTTTTGTTTTGCTTTCTTCGCAATTCATAATTTACATTAAACAAAACTGAGCTTAACTTCCAAAATTTACTTATATTTAATGTAGTAATTATCTTAACTAACATGTTTGCAAATAAATGTGCTAACATTTTGGCTTACTAGCAATACTTCGAAGAAGTGCAATTACAGGGAAGAAAATAAACAAAAGGGTCATTGTTTTATCTACTAATAGTAAACATCAAATTCTAGCACTTGAAAAGATTATACAAATAATTTTATACATGTAATCCTAAAAGCACATTCTTCAGAAGATATAGGATACACATAACATGTAAAAGCTTAGCTCAGGAGAAAATTATTTTTTCTTTCTACATCCTTGCTTATTACAGTAAGTATATATCAATTTTATATTTTTGAAATATGAAATAATGTTCTTTAACTTTACAGAGATAGCAAAGGTACAGCAAATAAAACTGAAAAGGCTACAACAAATAAATCAATTTTAAATAGTCTCTTATGACCATTAAATTGCATTGACATACAATGAAAAACAAACACAATAAAACAAATTCACAACCATTTCAAAGATAACTAACGTACCGGAGGTCTTTCTGAGGGTGAAAGGGAAAGTTAAGACATCAAACAATTTAATGATTCATAGATGTTAAGTTCTAAAGAATTTTAGTTCTCTAAAGACAAATATAGTAATTACAACCTATTAAGTCAATGGTAATTTAAATCTAAGATGTAACATTCAGAAATTCCTTTAATAAAAAAAACCACTACCTGAAAGGACTTCTGATAAATCAATTTCATCTGACTGGACACCAATGCTGCTGTTATATACATTTTTACAAGAAGAGCCACTCATCTCCAAATCAAAGAGGACTGGATCAAATGGTGAGCTATACAATCCATATCTGAAAAATAAAATAATGTAAATAATTTTCCTTTCAGCTGCCTAATTAATAAAGTACCTATTTACTTAGTTTCAAAAGCAATTTGACTTACAGGGCAGAGGGAGACACTAACCAGATTTAAACCATCAAATTCAGTGAATCTCAACTCTGTTCCCTACAAGCTATACTCCAAAAGACACTGTCCAGAGACTCAACAAATGTTGAGTTCAGTAAGCTGGTAGCTAATGAACCTGCATGCCGAAGCAAGTAAGAGATTATCAGGCATCCTCTCTCCCCTCAATCACTACAATGACATAGTAGCTTGCTTGGAGTAAATTTCATCGAAATAAAAATTTCTAATCTAAAAAGGTTAGAAAAATCACTGCTCTAAGTAAAGGAATAGCTTACTTCAAATGTTGACCATCACTAAGAACTCAAATCTAACCTTTTCTTAATTCATCACATTAAAGTTTGAAAAACATAACCAGCAGATGGAAGAAACACTAGTTAAGGGCTGTAAGTAATTTACATAATTCCACCTATAAAGCTATAACAAAAAATAAAAAAACCACATTAAATTCTTCTTCCCTTAGCAAGAAATACCACTTTTAAGAAGTAAATATAATCAGCCCTCTCAATAACCAGCTTCAGGACTTCTCAAACTGTTAAAGGGAATAATTTCAGAGAAAATTGGGGAAAAGAAAACCTCACGCTAATATCGTTTGGTAAAAGGTAAAGCATAAAGTAAACATCTTTTTGCAAGAAAAACAGCATCACCAACATATATATTAAATAACAGTTTTGTACAAAAGTGGTAACATACCCGGAAAGGTCTATTATTAGTCATTACATATACTAAAATACCTTGTTTGTAGTAAAGCCTCCAGTGGTGTTAGCCTGTGCTGTAACTGTCTGGACACGGCAGTAAGCAAAGATGCACAAGCTGTACTGCACCCAGCTAAATCTTCATCTTTAACGTAATTCAGTAAGACAAAATACCAATAGACAGAACCTGGAAACAACAAAAAGAAATGGGGATTTTTCCCCCTTTTCTCTAACAAGGAGAATTTAAGATCACATATTTATCAGTGTAACTCCTTTTGCTAGAAAGAGACCTTTTTCTGGAAAAATCTTTAAGGGCAACTTACAAAGAAGAACCAAGTTTTTGCAGGGATCACAGAGGATACTGATAATATAAACTACACCCCAAGGCATAATCTTAAACTAAGAATTTCAAACATATCTTTTGAGAGGCTTATCAAGTCAACATAGATATTAACATGTAAAATAATTTTAGATGACTCTGAGGGACATTTCAGAATAGCTGAAAAAGTAAAGAGATTACAGGTCATTCAGGCTACCCTTCCTAAAATGCTGTTCCATTGCAATAAAATTTTCAAAAACACTGGATGGCAGTGAGCTTCTAAAAAGTACACTGAATGTAATATATGAATAGCAAGTGAGTGAAATATACAAAGTGTACCAAAATGTAAAGGTACATTTAGCTACGATTTCCCATTTTCCCTATATATGGCGACTTTGGGGACATCCTGTAATTATTCTATACTGCCAGTTGGATATAAACCAATATGGCTTAAAAGATGGTCATTTGCATTTCATATGGTTCAGTGAAAAAAATAAATAAAATTATTGCATCTCACATGGTTCAGTGAAAGCATAAAATTTTTTTAAAAAGATGATCATGATGGCATATTTTAATTTTATAAAACTTTTGATGTCTAACAACTAAGTACACCCCATAATTTAAGCATCCTACCTTTAAAGCTATCAAGAGAAATTGTTCTAAACATCAGAGACTGCTACAGTGAGCAACTGAGTCTAAAACATTCTACTCTATGGAAAAGTCAACAGTTTTATCCAAAATATGTTCAAGTAAATATAAAGACTCTTTATCTAAATTAGGGTAATGCTATACCAATCATTTATCAAGTAACTTTGAGCAAGCATTTTTTCTAGTTTACCACAAAGATCAAATCCTTATGAAATATATATCTCATTGAGGCAACTTATTGAATGAGTCAGTTATTTATAAAACAGAAGATTGTGAGAAATGTCTACAAAAAAACATTAAGTATAAAAGGCCAAATAAGTAGCCCTTCACAGTAACAACAAGAAATAGTGGAAAGCGTAAAATTTGTTTTAAATTTTCATTCTCTTATACATGTACTACTTTGGGGAATTGCTTTGCCTTGTAAATTCCTGCTTGATAACAACATTCTTTTACTGATACATAATAATTACACATATTTATGGGGTACATGTGATATTCTGATACATGCACACAATGTGTAATGATCAAATCAGGATTTTTAGGAGATCCATCACCTCAAACATTTATCATTTCATTGTGTTGGGAACATTTCAAATCTTTTCCTCTAGCTTTTTTTTTTGAGATGGGGTTTCGTTCAGGCTGGAGTACAGTGATGCCATCAAAGTTCAGTGAAGCCTCAAAGTCCTGGGATCAAGCAATCCTCCTGCCTCGGCCTCCCAAGTAGCTGGGACTACAGGTGCACACCATCATACCCAGCTAATTTTTTTATTTCTTGTAGAGATGGGTCTCACTACATTGCCCAGACACATCCTGAACTCCTGGGCTCAAGTGATCCTCCCACTTCAGCCTCCCAAAGTGCTGGGATTGTAGGCACGAGCTACCATGTCTAGCCTCTTCTAGTTATTTTTAAATATACAATAAATTATTATTAGCTATAGTCACCCTATTGTGCTACTGAACACTAGAACTTATTACTTTTATCTAATCACATGTATGTCCTTTTTAATCTACCTCTCTTCGTTCCCCTCGCCACCCCCCTTTCCCAGCCTCTCTGGTAACTATCATTCTACTCTCTGCCTTCAACTACATTCATTCTTGAAAGGCATTTCTACAGAGTTTTTAAGGAGTAAAAAAACCATTGGTCACTTTTAGGAAACTCCAGTTTTCCATGGTCCCTATCAATCACATATAATATATACATGTGCAATGATACCCAGACCATCTTACTTATGTCATACTCCTTGGCACTTGCTGGCATTTTAGTTTGTGACATCTGATCTATAATCAATAAACAACCAAACAACTGAATGAGTTTAATGAAATACAGAAAAATGTTATGAAATGATCTGATATTTACTTAACTGTCCTGCTAACTTTTACCCAGGAATATTATTGAACAGAGTATATGCCCACCCAACCAACTTTTATCAATCTCTCTAAAAAAATACAGATAAGGTACAGGAACAAAAAGGGAATAATAATAGAGAAAAATTATGTTATAATCCTAAGTGTATGTGTGAGATATTCTCTATTATGACAGCTATTTGTGATTAAACTAATTTTACATACCACCAGTTGCTGCTGCAGGTAAAAATGACATATTATCAAGTAAGGCCTTCAACAAAACAGATCCAAATCCTGGTTGACATGGGTCACACTTGCCATTACTGAAAAAATGTTAAAAAGAAAAATTTTAATGACATTTCTCAAGGTCTAAATTCAACCATAAACCTGTAGTACTTAAAAATTTTTTAAATGTATTTACATTGATTATAAGAAAAATCTCCCTTGAAGCCCTATAGACATACCAAAAGAGAGAAGGAACTGATTAGATTAAGCATCTTTTTAACTGTTTTCTTATGTGGTCAACCATTATCTTTACTAAAAAGGTCTAACAAGCAGGTACAGTCAATATTAACCATTAGCTCTTAAACATTTCCTAAATACAATAGAGAGTAGAGACCCTTATCTGCAGTTTCAAATTCCAGTTTCAGTTACCTAATGTCAGGTGTGAGCTGAAAATAGGTGAGGACAGTACAATAAGATTATTTTCACAGAGATACAACATTCGCATAATTTTTTATTATAGTATATTGTTGTAATTGCTCTATTATTAGTTACCATTAATCTTTTACTGTGCCTAATTTATAAATTAAACTTTACCATGAGTATGTGTGTACAGGGAAAAAACAACAGTATATATAGGGTTTGGTACTATCCACGGTTTCAGGCATCCACTAGGGGGTCTTGGAACATATATACCCTGTGGATAAGGAGGGACTACTGTAGTTCAAGTTTCAGGGTTTAGAGAAAATGACCTGTGCAATGTTACAAAAAGACCAGTCAGATTTGTATACAACAGGGAACACAGCTTCAGGGGAAGAAAAGGATAATCAGGGACAACAGGAGTAAAAGTGAGGGAAGAGTTCCCCTTACCATAGCGCTAATAGGTAGAAAGGCTTAGTAGGCTTATTTTATTAATAGGCTTATTTAACATGACATTTTGCCCTTAGAACCCAAAATTCTTGCTTAGAATTTCAATAAACCTCATCTACTTTTGTATTTCTCTAAAATTATACATATATTCAACTATAATTACATTGTAGACAAGGTATCACCCACTAAACTACAGGTGCACCTACAAAGTATGCTTTCAACTTAAAAACACACCAACCTAATGCACAAGGCTAGAAATCGGGCACACTTATGGGCTATACTTCGTCCTGCCTCAAAGAAGCAAACGCGTACGATGTCTGAAAGACATTTTCGTGTTTTTGAAAGTAGACTCTCATTTCCTTCCTTTGAACTGCAAAACAACAGCAGACATTTAGACTCATCTTGAAGTTTCAATCATGACATCCAAAAGGCAATCATCAATGATAAGCAAAATCTTAATTATTAACCTTCCAGGTCCATTTGAATGTACTCCAGCTAACCAACAGAGAGTATCCAACACAAGGCTCTGGGCATGTTCTGTGATTTGGCCATCATCTACTTTTCTACAGAGAGTGTTAAGAAGCTTCTCATGAAATTCTGAAAACTGTAACATGGCACATCGTTGCACTCTACAGAAAAAGAAAATATAGATACAATACCAATCAAAACAGAACAATTAAACTAAAGCTGTCACAACCTGATTGATCACGTAATGTTTCATTTTAAATCATAAATATCACAATTACATTTTTTAAGTTTTTAAAATAATATATATGGAGTACTTTGTAGACCATTTTAAAAGAAATGGAGTTTACAATGTGTTATAATCTGACAAAGAATGAGTATAACTTCACATTTTTTTTTTAAGAGATGGAGTCTCACTATGTTGTCCAGGCTGGACTCAAACTCCTGCGTCCAAGCAATCCTCACACCCCAGCCTCAGCCTGGGACTATAGCCTGTATCACCACATCAAGCCGAGTATACCTTCAAATCATAGTTATCTCTTTCCTCATCTATTCCTGGTATATAACAAGCACTGTACATATACCAAGAATAAACCAATGAGGTAGAAAGACAATTCATATCCTCACTGAGATTGTAATTTCTTAAGAGAAATGGAAAGCAAACAAAAATTTTGAGGTAAAAGTTAGATTCTTAAATTTGTGTGTCTGTTGGTATCTTTTGTAGTTTTATAACTGTAATAGCAGGAAAATGAAATGAGATTACCTTTCCTTAGAAATTGAAGTTTTCTTAAACCTTCGAATGGTGACTGAGACCTCTTGAAGTAAGTCACAGCCCCGGAGGTTTTCAGATTTACGTGTGCCACTTGTATTTTCATTCTTAACATTAGATGATTTTTCCTAAACATACAAAAATAAATAACTGAATAAACAACCAAACAAAACTAAATTACTAGTAAAGTTATAAAATAAAGGAAAATAATCAAATATGACTATCAAGACATAAATCTCAAATTAAATGATAGCTATTACCCTCATATTCAGTAAATGATTTTTCCCCAGAATTATAATAGAGGGAAAAAAAAAGAAAGACATAGTCACTATTTTAAAGGTAATAACCCAATGATTAAAGATTATAAATCCAAAGTCCTGAGTCTAATTCCCAGCTATAGCACTTATAAACTATGAGATATGCCAGCTCCCCAATTGCTAAGGTTCACTCACTTTCAATATAAAAACATGGAGATAACAGCACCTGCTCTGCCTACCTCAGAGTTATTTTGAGGATTAAATCAGATAAAGTACACAGAAGTCCTTGAAAAATTGGAAGACCTATACAAATATAAGATGATTGGTGTTACTGATATTGCTGCTATTATGAATAATGATAGAGAAACAAAACCTCCAGAGTTCAGGAAAATCCAAGATCAGAAAATTACGAAGAGCTGCATGGTACACAGCTAGTTGTAGGAAATCAACCATGAAGATTAGGACATATCTCTACAATTACCTCCCAACTTATCTTTCTGCATCCTCCCAAATTTATCTCCACCACCACCCCCCGTCAAAAAAAAAGTTGTGAGTTACTAGTAAAGGGCATAGGAAAAAACTCTCAAACCTAAGGAAATAAGTATTATGGTCTAAAATAATTATAAAGGGAAGTACTAAGTTAACAATTACTCCCTACTGAGTACACTTTATAAAAGGTAGGTAATTTGCCTAAAGTTAATTCAAAACATTTTCCTCTTGATTATATTTTTCCTAAGTCACTGCAAGGAAAAAATACAAACCAAGTGTCAAGTAAAACATCAATGAAGGGTCACAGTACTTCCACAGTATGTCAAATCTGATCTACAATGTTTAAAACAGTACTGTTATTGTTCAAAATGACAATTTCATACCTTGCCTGCTGCAACTTTTGCCAAGAGTGAAGCAAGTGAGTAACCTTTGTTACTATGGTGTTTTAGGGATGGAAGTCTTACTACAGGACGTATACCACCATTACAAATCTCGTCTGTTCCTCTTTCATTCACTGCCTTGACATGGATTAAAAACGAACGATATTTTCCTCCCGCCATACCTAGAGAAGCAGCATAGAATAGGACAAATTGAATCACCAAAAGGGTCAGCTGTTTTTCATCATCATAGAGCAAGCTAAATAATCACCTCCACAGAAAGTACTCTAGGCCAGAACTTTCAAGTTATACTGTTTGAGTATAATGTGGTTTGACAACCTTCGAATATTAGTAGCAAAAAACAAAGAGCACTGGAGTTATATGAATAGTATAAGTTAGAAATTTTTTACTAATTTTTATAAACATTTAGCATGTTTCTCCCCAATGGCATTATTCATTTTAATGGTAGAAATTTTGTGAACTACCAAAAAAAAATTACAAAAAAGAATATACAATTGTCATTAAGGGGTCGGGCACAGTGGCTCACGCCTGTAATCCTAGCACTCTGGGAGTCCAAGGGAGGAGGATCGCTTGAGGTCAGGAGTTCAAGACCAGTCTCAGAAAGAGCGAGACCCCATCTCTACTAAAAAAAATACAGAAAAAATTAGCGAGGCAACTAAAAATAGAAAAAATTATCCAGGCATGGTGGCATGCACCTGTAGTCCCAGCTACTTGGGAGGCTGAGGCAGGAGGCTTGAGGCCAGGAATTTGAGGTTGCTGTGAGTTATGCTGACACCACAGCACTCTAGCCTGGGCGAAAGAACACGATTTTATCTCCAAAAAAAAAATTGTCACTAAGGTACCACCCACAGATAATTATGGTATCATTATGTGCCTCCACCTAGATTTCTTATGAAAACATACATGGACATACACACGTAGCATTACAGGATTAACAGGGAAAAAAACACAGGCTTTGGCATCACTAGCTGGGTTTGAATAATGGCTCTGCCATTTATTAGGCATGTGACAAATTATCATCTCTGTGATTCAGCTTCTTCAAATATAAAATGAGAATAATAGTACCTACCTCAGAGTTACTAAAACACTTTGTGCTTGGCACAAAGAAAGTCCTCACATAATTATTATTGCTACAATGTGTTTTACCTTGTTTTAACTAAATGTAGATCATACTATACAATCTACATGTAAAATATATTCTAAAAATTCCCTCTAATTAATACATCTGCCAGCAAAACACCAGTCTACTGCTGCTTTAGCAGGTATTAAATCTTTTCACAATTGTGAATCCTACCTTTGTTGTTTTCCAATTGTCTACCTGCCTACTGTGCTAGCACTACACTGTTACACTCTTTGCTGTACTATTCTGTGTTATAGTATCTGATCAGACTCTCCCTCTCAATCTTCCATTTCAAAATTTCTTTGGCACATCTCACCCCCTTTTACTCTTCCATAAAAATTTAGCCATCGTCTTCTCTAGTTCCAAAGATTTTTGAGGGAATATGATGAGAAAAAAAATAAATCTTAGTAAATTCTAAGAAAATTAACACTTTTACATTATTAAGGTTTCCAGTCAAATGTTGTGTAATTCTGTTCCCCATTTTATCAAAACCAACATTTTTATTTTCACATAAAAATTTAAGTTTCACACTCTCATTAAACAAAACCAAAATATCCTAAACAATACAAGAAGAGATTTATAAGTTTTTGCTCACCACTGTATCCCAGTATGAAGCCTAACACATCACAGGTTTTCAAAAACTTAATGAATTAATAAGATATAGTCAAGAAAGCACAATAAAACCTGCATATATACAGGCTGAGTACCCCTCATCTGAAAATTCAAAATGTCCAGAATCTGAAACTCTTTGGGTACCAACATGATGCTCAAAGGAAATGTTCACTGGAGCATTCTAGATTTGGGATTTTTTGGATTAGGGGTGCTGAACCGGTTAAGTATACTGCAAATATTCCAAAATCTGAAAAAAATATGAAATCTAAAACACTTCTGGTCACAACCATTTCAGTTAAAGAATACTCGACCTGCATTATGTCTGCAACTAAATGTAAATGTGTGAATGTGGACAAACATTATAAAGAGAACGCATACAAATTTGTTTTGGTAGTCAGTTTTTTCTTGGTTTGGGAAAGGATCTCTGTACCAACCCACTCCAATTTCTTGAACAACTGAGCTAGGCATTTTGTTTGTTGGTTTCCTTAATTCACCCCCAGGATAAAAAAACTAAAAAAGTCCTACTACTGATATTTCTATTTATTATCCATATAATAGCCAATCATTTTTAAATATACATTCCTTATAATCTGCATTTATTTATGACACTCAAATAATTGTATCTGATACTATCAAAGCTCTTCTATAAAACCTCTCTTTTAAAGGAAGATATATATATAACAATATACAACAAAACTCTGAAGACATGGGACTCAAGTGATGGGAAAGGTATAAATGATAAAACGTCTGCTTACTTTGAAGAGCTCTGTTATGTCGCATTAAGTCACCCTGTAGTCATTTCTTTATGCTTTTCAAAAAACACTGAGTCCTCTGACACAAAAGGTAGGATAGATAATCATACAGTTACTATGAGTGGAAATGACCTCAGCTAATAGGAAACTGATGGAATTTCTAATGAAAGTCCCAAACAAACCAGTATCTTATTTTTTTTAGATCAGTTTTCTTAAAAATCTCTTTTGTAACTGTGGTATTATTTATTCTAGTTTTATAAAATACAGTACTTCACCTTTAACAAGTTTGGGGCTTGTCAGCGTCAGCATCCCAGCATGCCCTGATAGATCAAGGCCACTAGCAAGCCACACTGGCCCACACAGAATGTCTTCTTTATGATCTTCTAAAAATGGACATAATCTAAGACCTAGGAAAAAAAATACACATTTTTCTTTTAAATCAGTTTGTTCTTTTTAAGTGTAATATATAGTTAGCAAATATCCATCCTATTTTCAGATAACGTCACCATACAAAATACCATACTTAGAATGTGCTCAAATAAGAATTCATTGCCATGCTAAGGAACTATTATCTATTATCTTGCTTTCTATTCCCATATTATTTTACATTTCACCTTGATTTTCAAAAAATTTATAAAACCATGATTTGATTTCAAATTCCAAGGAATTAAAAAACAAGAATGCAAGTATTAGCGCAGCTGTGTTCACAAAGATGAGCTGAAAGTTAAAGCATATAGCCAAAGCAGAATTAGGTTATTTTTTAATCATGTTCTTAAAACCAAGTTTTTGCAAGCCATAAGGAAATCTTTGCCCAACATGATGCATTCAGATCACTACTCCTTTTACTGTCATGGACAACAGCTCTGTAATTTAACTCACACTGTGATTCCTCTACATCCATGTGCTGCATTTCTTCATTCAAATCAATCAGGGACGGTTTCCCATTTTGTTCCACTTCAATGTTAAGAGCTGGAGACAAAGGAAAGGTGATCTGCCTATCTACTGCTGTTTCTAGAGGATAAAAATATTAGTAAACTTAATTTTGCTTAATATCAATGATTTATGTGCCTAAAACTCTATAATTTCTGTTAACTTGGGGAACTACTATGATTTTCATCACAGATGCTCCAAAATGGTCATCAGGAGAGGAAGCAAATTTGATTTAATTTCAAGAGTTTGATGCACTCTTGAAGTTTGATATACTTCTCTCTTTTAATGGTAATAAGATAGTCATGTGAAGAAATAATTTGTTGGCAATAAACTAAAAGTTCTTACCCTAGGCCATACAGTACAAGCACCTGCAGAGTTTTAAATACACCAAAGGCTAAGTCCTAGACTCAATTCAAAATCTGTCATGATCCAAAAGAATACACACACACACACACACACGCACACGCACACGCACACACACACATATACAGTCATCCCTTGGTATCTGTGGGAAATTAGTTTTAAGACGCCCCCCGCAAGGATACCAAAATCCATGGATGCTCAAGTCCCTTATATAAAATGGCACAGTGGTTGCAAAGAACATACCCGCATTCTCCCATATACTTTAAATCATCTCTAGATTACTCATAATACCTAATACAATGTAAATGCTACATCGTTGTTATTATATTGTTTATTTGTATTGTTTTTTATTGTTATATTGTTATTTTTTATTGGGTTTTTTCCCCCAAATATTTTCAATCTGTGGTTGATTGAATACTCAGATGCTGAATCCACAGATACAGAGGGCCAAATGTTTATGTAATATTTGACACAGGAAATTCTTCAGATTTCAATGCTTGAAATCCTGGTGTTAATTTGCCATTTTACCCTGAAATTATTGCTAGCCTTTTATTTTTTTATTTTTTTTGAGACAGAGTCTCACTGTGTTGCTCAGGCTAGAGTGCCATGGTGGTGTCATCCTTGCTCACAGCAACCTCAAACTCCTGGGCTCAAGCGATCCTCCTGCCCCAGCCTCCCGAGTAGCTGGGACTACAGGCATGTGCCACCATGTCCGGCTAATTTTTTCTATATATTTTTAGTTGCCCAATTAATTTCTTTCTATTTTTTTAGTAGAGACAGGGTCTCGCTCTTGCTCAGGCTGGTTTCGAACTCCTGAGCTCAAACAATCCACCCGCCTCAGCCTCCCAGAGAGCTAGGATTACAGGCGTGAGCCACCGCGCCCGGCCATTACTAGCCTTTTAAACTAACCTATTAAAAAGAAAACAATGAGATGGAACATCTCATTCCGAACATGCTAAATGTATACAATCTATTTTAATAACTCAGTATATGAAAATCTGAACTTGTCGATAAATAAAAATGCATGTATTTCCAGCATTACATGAAATGTTGGTTTCATTGTTAACCTTAAAAGAGTATGTAACTTTCACGACAGTTCTTTTCACAATCAAGTCTCTTCTTAGAAAAAGAAATGCATGAAGGCAGTAATACTAAAAGTGAAACTAATTCAAAAAGGAACTAATCCCATTTCCCAAAAAGCATGATTATTCAAATTCATGTAATTCTGAACATTACCGGGTTACTCATAAGCTCTGAAAAGTTCTCTGAGTTACTTTTCTAAATAAAATCACAAAACAAAGAGCAGGCAAATAGCGATGGGGGCAGGATGATGGTACATCAAACCTAGACAGCCAAGTTGAAAATTAGTATTTTTAAGAAATGAGATAAAATTTTCAAACATAAATTTTGACCCGTTCTTACCATTGACTTTCCCTAAGCCAGGAGCTTTATTTTTCAGCAGTGTCACTTGTATCTGTGGAATACTGGTGATGTTTGAGTTCAAAACAAATTTGAAGTCCACATGTCCAACCATGCAAGCTTTGGGTAGTACCAATTCGAATACATGTTCATCCCAGCTGTTGCTGTCAAATGAAAGGAAAAATGCTAAATAAAGCAAAAATCTTTCTTCAGCCTTAATCATATTATCATTAATATCATCTTTACGGCTTTTTGACTCGTAGCTTACAATAAAACTTAATGTTTCTCAATGGGATCAAGAGAGAAAATAAGTAGCTCACAATGTTAAATGTAGAGTAATGAATGATTTTACTTTAGGAATCTACACCTGTGTTGAGACTTGTACATACCAATAAACACTTGTTCCTCAGAGTGTGGACTATCACACCTCAGAATTACCTACAGATTCCTGGGCCCCACCCTAGACCTATGAGTGGGGTCCCAGAAACTTCATTTTAAAACAAAAACTAATTGTATTTCTTATATATATTCATTCTTGGGTTTTAAATTCTACCTGTATGTTGGAAAATGAAAATCCCCAAACCAAACTACTCCACTAAATTTAAGGTTTATATCCAAATGTCTACCAGACATCTCAAACTCATCATGAAAAAAACCAAACTTCTTGATTACACACTCCCAAATCCCAGTGAACAAAAATTTCATTTTTCAGTGGCTCAAGCCAAAACCTTAGAGTCACCCTTGACTCTTCTCTCACAGTGTGTTCAATACATCAGCAAATTCCATTCCTTATACTTCCAACTTATATCTAGAATCCAACCACTCTTTTCGCTACTTCCATCACTAACACAATGATCCAAGGTACCATCAGCATTATACCTGGATTACCACAATAGCAACCAAACTAGAATGCTTGCTTCTATCACTGCCCTCCACCACCACAACCACTATAATTCTCAACACAGAAGTCACAGTAATCCTTCTAAAGCATGAATCATAACATTACTCTGTATTCAAAACCCTCTAACACCTTCCCATTCCGTGCAGCATGAAAGTCTTCTGCTACATCCTATAAAAACACTACCTGGCCCCTAGCCACCTCTTTCGACCTCACCTCCTACAACTTTCCCCTACATTTACTGCACTCCAACAATAATGGTCTTTCTTTTCCTAGAACTCATAAAACACACTCTTCAGGGTCTTTGTACTTGCTCTTGCCTCTGAATTAGAATATCCATGGAGGCCTTTCTCAGTCCCCTTATATAAAAAAAAAATACACATTTTCTCTCTTTCATTCACTCTCTCACACTTACATAGAATTACACGCCTAACAACTATACTCTATTGCCACACTCCAGTTTAATATGCCTCATAGCTTTTATGACCATATGGCAAATTATATTATGTATCTGTTTACTGTCTATCACCACCAGAATGTAAATTCCAAAAGAGTCATATCACTAGTGCCTACAAGAGTGCCTGCTTTTATAAAACAAGCATTTAAGTATTTGTTAAATAAATTCGTGGACTAAGTAATCGAACTAAATGCAATGGTAGACTACTACTCTCACTATTTTATCCTACAACTGAGAATATAAAAATTTCCAAAATCAAGATGACAAATGGAAGGAATAAAGTTATTAAAATGCAAAAGTTAAGATAAACAGTAGTAAACCTAGGAATGCTATGTTGTCTCTAACAAATATATAATATGGACTTAAAATTAAATATCTAGGGGAAATGTTTTACCTGTCAGTCTGTAGTTTCCAAGTTCTAGTATGTTGAGCAGCATCTCCATGGTGTTGCTGATGCAAATGTTGAGGATGCCGCCTTTGCTGCTGTTCTTGCTGAACTTCTACCCAGCATGGAGGAACAGTTGCTGAAAACCGTGGAGTCAAAGTCTCAAAGCGGGTTAGCTCCACTAGAGATGTCAAGATTTCAAGGGTGAATGGCTGGTCCACCAATAACTCAACTCCTTAACATCAGTGGATGTAGTATTTGAAACGGGTTAAAAAAAAGGAGAAGATGGTGATGAAGTTTTAATTCATGTTTTTTGTCTATGAAATGGCAACACTTGCCAAATATCCTGAAAGTTAATAAAGTGGGCTCACGTATCTATATACAACTAAAGTAACCAGCACTGACTGAATAATATCACAGAAAAGAAAATCCACATTGAATATTTTAAATTATAGCTAGTGTAGTACTATTGGAGAAACCCAAGTGCAACTCATGAGAAGAGGTTTTACTGAGTTTTAGCCCTAAGTTAATGGGGGCAAGAAAAGCAGTGGTGATAAAACACAAACCAATTTACACCGGATCAATGTAGGGCCCAGCAGGGTGGCTCTTGTCTATAATCCTAGGACTCTGGGAGGCCAAGGCAGTCGAGGTCAGGAGTTTCAGACCAGCCAGAGCAAGAGCAAGATCATCTCTACCAAATATAGAAAAAATTAGCCAGGCAGCCTGTTCCTGTAGTCCCAGCTACTGAGGAGGCTGAGGTAAAAGGATCACTTGAGCTCAGGAGTTTGTGGTTGCAGTGAGCTATGATGATACCACTGCACTCTAGCCAAGGTGACAGAGTAAAACTCTATCTCAAAAAAAAAAAAATTTAACTTTTAGGCCCTGTTATTTAGAAAACAAAATGCTAGACACATCAGCAAATACATATCATATGCCCTTTCAGAATCAATAAAAAACCAATTTTAAAAAATAATCAAAAGCTATATTGATGACAAATAATTACAAATAGAAAGATTAAACAGTTATTTTTTTCTACTTCTGTAGTAATAAAGAATATCTTGTGTATATATCAGTGTTATAAGAGTAACAACCTGCTTCAGACAGAATAGGTTTCTTTTACAGATCCTACACATACAGTCACATCTATGAGATATCTAACATTTGACAAAGCTGAGAAGCTGTTGTTGTTTCAATTTAAAAAAATAAGTTTTTTTAAAAAAGATTAAAATATGAAATTTGAAATCTGGTAGGTTTAGAATATTTTCACAAAGAAAAATGACACCAAGTTCCATAAAATTATTACAAGTTTACTTCAAACTACATCTTTTTCTAGCCCTTTCAAATCCAATTAAGAGTATTAAATATTGTTCATAAACATAATAGCATGATGCCAGTATCCTTTCTTTACATTATTTAGTTCTTTACAAGCTAATTCATCTTTTCTCTACTAAAAAGTATTTTTATGAACTTTATATGAAAATTCTTCTCTATCAATAACCTGCAAAATATGAAAATATTCAGAATGTGAGCTTTTTATACCAAGTTGTATAGTTAACCAAGACATTGAAGTCTTGATAAATTAGAGCAAATCATTACATCTCAACTGGAGGATGAGTCTGTCTCCAACGAGTTATTTGGAAATATTTCATTGTGGGGACAGTTGTGCATACTACTAAAATCCAATGGGTAGAAGCCAGAGATGCTGCTTAAACAACAAAGGACAGTCCTCCCACAACAAAAATTATCTGGTGTTGAGGTTGAGAAAGCTTGACATATAAAGTAATGAGGATTGCCACACATTATAACAGTAATCCCTAAAAATCACTGAAGTTAACATGTATTAGTGATTCACTAAAAGTTTGCTTTTAGTGCAAAGAAGAATGATCAAATGCCCAAATACAAGTGTCCATAAAGATCAAGTAATAACTTTCAGAATTATTCATATTTCAAATATGTTTGAGTTTAAACATACTTTTCATTAAAGATTTATTAAACTTTTAAATGCTAGGTTCAGAGGATAAAATATGGTAAGTGCTCAGAGTAAAACATAACAGCACTATGGAAGCACAGAAGGACTAACTGTCGGTGTGAAGAGTGGGGGTAAGAGAGCCTACTATGATACATGAAGAGCATGAAACTGAATCACATTCTGGAGATTAAGAAGTAATCTCGAATTATTTTATAGAAGTATACAAAGCAAATAATGATTTTTCAGCAGGGAGTAACATGCTTCATTACTTTTTTTGAAAACATAGCTCTGGAGGGCAACATGGAACACGGGTAGGGAAAAAAGGTAAAAACAAACTTATCTGGAGATTCAGGGCAATGTGAATGTGAATGTACCACCTCAATACACTCAGGGAGAGTTAATTTTTTTTCAGCTTTTCAATTCCAGTGGTAGTATTAATAATATTAGCCAGTCCACTAATTTTTTGTACTTACTCAATGAATTCTCTTCCCTTTCATATACTGTTTTCCTCCCTAACTAGATTAAAAAAGCTCCTTAATGGCTGAAATAATGTTTTTATCTCTTAGGTGGCTTCACCAATATTGATTAATCTACCACAGGATGATAATCATTTCTTATTTTAATATGTTTGCAACATCTTCCAACTACTAGAAAAATAATGAAAAATAATATACAGTAACAAGCCTAGTAAAAGAATCTCAACAAGGAAATGAACTCCCAAAACAAAGCAATCAAGAGTTGATTATAAAAAATACAATAATGATTAAGTACACAAAACAGACTCAGAAAACTTAACATGACAAGAATTCACATTTTAAAAAATCATTTAAAAATTTAATATCATACCTGAAATGCCAGGACTTGAAGGATTTGATAGAGGTTTGGAACCTTCTGAAGATGGTTCTATTCCTTTAGAAAGAGATCCATCCACTAGTATATCAGCTTCATCAATATCATCACAGGTTCCTCCAATTTGGAGAAAATGAAGCTCACCACCTACAGTGTAGTAAATTTCATAGATAAATGTAAAATGAGTAAACACTCAAATATTCAAATGCAATACTACTTAGTTAAGAAACAATTTATTTTAATATCACTTCAAAGGCAGATGAGGAAGGCAATCAAAGTGAGCTATTTCCTAGAGTTCAGAAATTTAATTGCCAAGTAACTGCAAACTGAAAACCAATTTTAATGAAGAAAATGACAAATTCATAAACATGTGAAAATAGGTATTTCTGTAGTACCATGTATAGGACACTATTTTAAGCACTTTAATTAATTCATTTAATCTTCATTAAAAACTCTTGAGGTAGGAACTACTACTGTGGCCATTTTACAAAGGAGAAAACTGATGCACTAAGCTATACTGGGACCCATACCCCAATCTCTTAATCCCAACAGGAACAGAACTGAACAAATATTCCTAATTTTTCTAAAAACCCACAATGCAAGCAACTCAAATTTCCAGTTTTCATATCTGTCACAGGAAAAAATTGACAACAAACTTAGCAAATAATTAAGGACCAAAAAAAGCAATGATTAATATTATATTCCAACAAGAATATTTGGAAATTCATTTTCAGCATGCTAGAATGAGGAAGATGGTAAATCCCCTTCCTGAAAGCCACTATAAAGCTGTACAAAACTGTCATTCAACCAGAACAGGGCCAGCAGTGTAAACAAGCAGATTTGCTGCCACTTCCTGAGAGGGCTCATTTGATTTCGAGAGCTTTCAGTTTAAAGCAGTGATTTCAATGAGAAATGAACAAGGAGATCTGCTATCCTGTCTGGGGCAAGCAAAGCACTAGAAATACTAGGAATTTAGCACAGAATTACAAGAACTGAGAGAAGTACAGGTGGCTTGGTAAACTCTCCACATAACTCACTTTGATCAGAGGCTATGCACATGTGCAGCAAAGACCAGAGGGGGCCCAGGCAATCAACACATCCCCAACCAACTAACCTCTGTACCTACCTGGAAGAGACTTGCAAGAGTGCAATAGAAAATAAAAGCCAGAGTACACTTGAACATGGCCTTACTGGCACAAGTTATCCATCTTTGGCTAATACTAAGCCACGATGACACAGAAGCAACAAAGTAAGAAACAAGGCTTAAAAATGAAAGGGGGGTGGGGGAAGGTGGATGAGGAGAGAAATTAGCAGCTGCACATGGTAACAAATAAAGCAAATGGGGCAGGGGGTGCAGGTAAGGGATGTGAATCCAGTGTTTCTATGTTATGTCTGAAAATGAATAAAACATTACAAGCCATGCAAAGAGTGACATATGCTCAAGATTTAAAAAAAAAAAATAGAAAATGGCTGAGTGTTCCAGATGTCAGATTTAGCAGACAAAAACTTCAAAGTTATTGTAAATATTTTTACAGAACAACAGGAAACTAAGTATAAAGAATTACAGGAAGGAATGGTGCAAATGACTCAACAAACAAATAGAAATAATTTTTAAAAAGAAAAAAGGGGAGGAGCCAAGATGGAGGACGAGAAAAGCCGCCAGTCTGTCTCTGCAAAAAAGACGAATTTTAGAAGAAAGAGAAAAAAATAAGCTAGCAGAGAAACATAGATCGGGTGAGGGTTGGAAGGAAGGGTGCCTGAAACTACAGGAGACTCCACGGGAAGACGTTGCGGAGGAGAACTGGAAGGAGAAAGGTCCCGAGAGGCTTGGAGACCAGCGACAAGGGTAAGTGGAGCGGTTAACTTCCCCCTCCCTTGCATCTTGGACTGCTGGTGGCTCCTGAGCGGCTGGAGAGACCTAACGACACCAGCCCAGAGACGGCTGCCGCCAGTGAGCAGTGGCCTCTTGCAGACTCAGCGCCGGACTCCCAGCCCCGTCGGGGCACCTCCCCGGGTGCAGACCCGACCCTATCGGCAGACACCGTAGTACTCCATTCTCTCCTTCCCCCTCCCTACCTGTGGGCGCCCAGAGAGACAATTTAGCCATCACACGGAGGCATCTCCAAGGAACGGGACCTTTCCTTTTGGGGCCCTACAGCAGACTGAGGGGTACTCAGACTGAGAGTTCCCTATCCGCCAGCCCTCCCAGGTGCTGCTTGCCTGGGGACTCCAGAGAGTGGGGCAAATCCCGAGGTGGAGTGAAATCAATCCAGCTTGGGCACCCTGTAGGTGACTCGGGACCAGTGCCTCTCCCCCTGGCAGGGTCCCGGATTGATCTCCAGGGTCCAGAGGACAGGCCTGCAGACCAGACCTCATACACCCAGGTCAGGATCACACTGCCCCGGAGCACAGAAGAGAGATCTGTGAAAGAGCCTACTGAGGAGTGTGCACCTTCAGGGACAGATCAGCATGCCGGAGCGGCAACCCTCCTCCCGAAAGAGGGCTGTGCACCCAGCTCAGGCTGCGATCCTGGGTAGGGAACCTCCTGGCCCACGACACAGCCAGGGGAGATCCACCCATCGGCCTGAGGTCCCACTTGCTGGCAGAGGCTTGGGAGAGGACACGGAGAGGGGGAGATTGGAGGGGAGTGAGACCTGCTCCAGAGTGCGGGTTTTGGACAGCCCCACCCCCAAGCCCAGACTTTCAGCTGAGTGGAGCCATTTCAGCCCCTCCCAGCAGCTCTACACAGAAACAAAGAGCAGACTTCTGACCCCTGCTAACAGCAGCGTGGAGCCTGAGGGCAGGCTTACCCAACCCAGCCCCACCAGACTCACTCCAGGTCCTGTCCCCACTGAGGTGGAGAATAAGGACACACCTGGAAATCCCAGGGCCCCACCCACCACCGGAGGCACAAGAGGGCCTCTTAGGAGGAATAAGAGCTAGCTACAGGACCCAAAAACAGCACTGCAGCTCGCTCCTCCCTGCAAGTGCCACTTACTGACAGGGAGGTCATCCTGCACACCCTTTTACTGCACCTACTGATTGATCATAAAGGGAGTGGTCGAATCTCACCCACAAACACCACCTACTGGCTCAGAGACTAAACAGGGCGTGTCACTATCCAAACAAAAATCTAAAGGCAAGAAGGGACAACTGATCCAGATGGGAAGGAACCAGCGAAAGAACTCTGGAAGTATGAAGACTCAAACAGAAAGCACACCCCCAAAGAGGAACAACAGCTCCCCAGCAATGGACATTAACCAAACTCAGAACACTAAAATGACAGAAGAATTTCAAACACGGATTGTAAGAAAACTGAATGATATGCAAGAAAAAATGGATAACCAACACAAAGAAACCACAAAAAAAATCCAGGATTTGGGAGAAAAATTCACTAAAGAAATTGAAATACTAAAGAAAAATCAAACCGATCTCCTGGAAATAAAAGACTTACACAGGGAACTACAAAACACAGTGGAAAGCCTCAAGAACAGGGTAGCTCAAACAGAAGAAAGAATCTCAGAGATTGAAGACAACTCCTTCCAGTTAAATAAGTCAGTCACAGAAATCGAGCAGAAAATTAAGATAAAAGAAATAAACCTAAAAGAAATGTGGGATTATGTGAAAACACCGAACCTGAGGGTGATAGGGGGTGATAGGAAGGTGAAGAAGAAAACACTCAAGGGCTGGATAAGCTATTTGAAGAATTAATAGAGGAGAATTTTCCAGGCCTTGCTAAAAATCTAGATACACAGGTACAAGAAGCTCAATGGACCCCAGGGAGATTCAATGCAAATAGGAAGACACCACGTCACGCAGTCATCAGAT
>NW_012149618.1:7706808-7718401 GCF_000956105.1 Propithecus coquereli | reverse complement strand
GATCTACAGATTCAATGCAATCCCTATTAAAATACCAACATCATTCTTCACAGATGTAGAAAAATTAATTTTACGCTTTGTATGGAACCAGAGAAGACCCTGCATGGCAAAAACAATTCTAGGCAATAAAAACAAAATGGGAGGTATCAATTCTGTCAGGCAAGCATTACTCTGATACTGAAACCAGACAAAGATTACAAGAAACAAAAATAAAATAAAAAGAAAGATTACAAAGGCCATATAAGAGCCTCATGAACAAGATACAAAAATTATGAACAAAATTTTAGTGAGTCCAATGATATATAAAATAATGCACTATCGCCAAGTGGGTTTTATCCCAGAAATGCAAAGTTGATTTAACATTCAAAAATTAATCAATGTGCCTGGGCACATTGGCCCATGCCTATAAATCTCAGCATTTGGAAGGCCAAGGTGGGAGGATGACTTAAGGCCAGAAGTTTGAGACCAATCTGGGCAAAATAACAAGAGCCTGTCTCTACAAATAATTAAAACCAAAAAAAATAGTTGGGCATGGTGGTAGGCACCTATAATCTTAGCTACCAGGGAGGCTGAGGTGGAAGAAATCACCAAGAGGTCGACGTTACAGTGAGCTATGATTACAGTACTGCAGTACAGCCTAGGTAAAGGCATGAGACTCTGTCTCTATAAATAAGTACATTTTTTAAAATCAATCAGTGTAATTCACCATATTAAACTAAAAAACAAAAACCATATGGTGATCCCAATGGAGGCAAACAAGTATTTGACAAAAAACAATATCCCTCCCTACTGGAAATTCTCAGCAAACCAAGAACAGAAGACTAAAGGAATGCTTTCCTCCTAAATTCAGAAACAAAAGAAGGATGTGGGCCGGGCGCGGTGTCTCACGCCTGTAATCCTAGCACTCTGGGAGGCCGAGGCAGGTGGATCGCTCAAGGTCAGGAGTTCGAGACCAGCCTGAGCAAGAGCGAGACCCCGTCTCTACTAAAAATACAAAGAAATTAACTGGACAACTAAAAATATACATATAGAAAAAATTAGCCGGGCATGGTGGCACATGTCTGTAGTCCCAGCTACTCGGGGGGCTGAGGCAGGAGAATCGCTTGAGCCCAGAAGTTTGAGGTTGCTGTGAGCTAGGCTGATGCCACGGCACTCTAGCCCAGGCAACAGAGTGAGACTCTGTCTCAAAAAAAAAAAAAAAAAAAAAAGAAGGATGTGACCATATAGACCAATAATCCCAGACAGTAGGAATATTAAGAACTTTTAAAGCAATTATGGCTCAACTTCTCTTTATTATTCTCCCTCTGAATATCATTACAGGTATACAGGCTATATGTTGTTGGGTTCATATTTATATTCAGTACTGTTACATTTGATGGTATGTTCCCTTTTAATTGCAACCTCATAAAAAACTTCATTTTGTAGGCATTAATATGTTTGTCAGGTACCATAATTGTTTCCTTCGCCTTATATTTCACTGATACATCTCAGTCCTGTCTTCTTATATTTTTCCTATTTTAAATGTATCTGTACCAAGCAGAATACCAATTTATCTTTCATTTTGAACTCTAGATATTTTATAAAGAAATTCATGATTTTTTACTTGTCTTTTACAAAATTTCATATATGTACGTGTATTTTCTGTTTCTGAATTTTAATCAAAGATAGCTTTATCAAATCTACATTTAGTACATTCTTAATCCTACCTAAAATTAACTCAAGACATTTATTAACTGCAGATTTTTTATGAAAAGATTCAGTGATTCTCCATGAGAAAAGCATTTTATTTTATTTGAATATACTCAGAAGACAGTGTCATATCCATTGGATTCACAGTCGGAGATGCTTGTTAAAAATCATACATGTACTTACGGCCTGTAATACATATATTTTAAGATATCAACTTTTCTTTCCCCTTTAATTAATATTATCTTTTCAAATGTTGCTTGATCAGTCAATCCTTGAAGAATTAAGAGATAACTTTTTTTTTTTTGAGACGGAGTATCGCTCTGCCAGTTGGGCTAGAATGCAGTGGCATGAACCTAGCTCACAGCAACCTCAAGCTCCTGGGCTCAAGCAATTTTCCTGCCTTGGCCACCTGAAGAGCTGGGACTATAAGCATGTGCCACGACACCTGACTAATTTTTCTATTTTTAGTAGAGACAGGTCTCACTCTTACTCAGGCTGGCCTCAAACTCCTGACCTCAAGTGATCCTCCTGCCTCAGCCTCCCAGAGTGCTAGGATTACAGGCGTGAGCCACTGGGCCTGGCCAGGAGATAACTTTTTTAAGTGGTTAATTTCTCAGGCTTTTTCTTATCTTTCAACTCAGCTGGATAAATTTCCTATCACATGAGATCACTTCCCAAAACTTCTTACCGTCCAAACTCCACGAAAACAATCATCTACTTTAAATACTACTATTTAAATACTTAAATATTTAAGCTTAAATACTATTTCTCCTCTCTCAGTTGCCTAAAGCATATCTCATCAAATAATTTAAAGTATTAAACCCTTATTGCATTTCTGGAAAATACTAGTGTCTTATAAAGATGTGCCCTGGGGCCAGGTCACCCAGGTTCCAAACCCAGCTCCATTTTGGATGAACTTTGGCAAATTGTTTTCAATTTTTTAAATATTTCAGATTAAAAGACTACAAAGAATTCAATGTAAGATTCTTTGACTTTTCTTACATTATGGCAGTATAATGTCACTTAAAGCATTCTGATGAAAGACTGCCCAGGTTTGACTGCTGGCTCTGCTATTTATTAGCTCTGTGACTAAGGGAAGTTACTTAACCTCTCTTTCATTCAGTTTCTTTATCTGCAAAATGGAGACAATTATAGTACATATCTCACTAAGTTGGTAAGATGATTACACAAATCAAAAGAGGTAAAGTTCTTACAACAATGAACTGACACATATATATGTGATCAATAAAATTCAAATTATGTTTGGATACCACATAGTATTTTAATGGTTGCTCTGAACTTTTCAACTCTAATTTAAAGTTTTATTAATCTAAAGTTGTTCTACATTGCTCATTTTTTAAATTAATACAGTTGGATTTTGATGTTATTTAAAGACTCTTTTTCCTTGTTATTTCACTTAGGTATAGTTCAAAGAAGGCAATCTGAACACTATATTAACAATTATCCTCCCTGGCTAAACTCTTGAGATCTCTTTAAAGATAGAAAAAACTCAGGTTAATTCCTACTAGAACCACAGATAATAAATACGTGTAACTCTTCTAAGATTCCAATTCCTCCACCATGCCTTGATTATAGTTGCCTATGCTTCAAATATCTCCTGGTCCTAAATTCCTACTAAATTATCAATAAGAGTATTCATTTTGCCTGATATTGTCAGTAATCCTTTACAAAAATAGGGAAAAAAAATTGCACACTATGCTGTTTTATATAGGACCTCAGATGCTGCAAAACCGATTCACCACCAGCCAAAAGTTAGGAATAAATCAGACAAGACAAGCCTAGGAAATAGGCCTTATCCTAGTATACAAATAAAAAACAAGTTTACTGAGTTTAAAGTAACTTGCTCAGGGTCGCAAATTTGAACAGATGCAAAGTCACGATTCACAGAAATAACAGCAGGCTATATTCTTGAGTCTAAAGCAAAGAAGATACTTTCTGGTTTATAACTTATTTACAGTAGGAATCCTTGCTTAGGGTAGTAGAAAAAAATTTTAAGAACAGTTTGAACAGAAGGCTTTACCACTTCATTATAAAAAAATAAATTTCTTCTCCATCTATATGAATCTAAAATTCATGCTAGGTATGCATACAAATGCCATATACATGGATTTTTTAAGATTTGTAGAAGAACCAAACAAACAGCTTACCTTTGGTGCATGCACATAGCCTGTCTGTGCCAGAGCAGTAAATGACAGAAACAAATGTGTCCTGTTCCTCAGTACCCTCCTTTTTGGGAGGCTCCACTTTGGCCAAAATTTCAAAGTTTGAAAGATCTAATATTTTTACAAATCCTCCCTGAGTGGTTATTACCAGGTGTCCAAGAGTAGAAATATCAGACATTTTTTCTCTCTCAATGCCATTCTTTGAGGTTAACTGCATTTCCTCAACAGGTTCCTCACAGTCATCCTCCCGATTATCCAGTATATCTGGTGGAAGCAAAATGAGTGAGGTAATCGTGTCCTGGGGATCTTTGATATGTTGGATTTTTATTGGCTCCTCTTCTAAAGTCACTATCCGAGTGGCATAATTCATTTTATAAAGAACTAGATATCCACCACTAATACTCCTCTGCTCAGGCTGAATTATCAAAGGAGTCTGTACATCTGCTGGTGATTCATGTTGGATTACACTAATATTTGCACCATTCACTACAGCAAGATTTGATTCTAGCTCACCTTTCCGTCGATTACATAGTGCAGAGTTTAATTTATTTAAATTATTCAAGGCCTCTACTTGATTTATTGCACTCAAGGATTCAATAGGGCATGTCCGCAGTCCTACCAACAAATGAATTCCATCAGCACAAGGAGTTATTGAGTCTATACAAAGATTCTCCTCCTCTGCAAACTTTGGCAGCCTCAAGCACTGAACCAAAGTCCCAGGCTTGGGAAACACAGAGTTCCACTTCTCAGAATCTGGAGAGGTAAGGTTGGCTGCTGCATCTGCAAATTGCTGAATGTACGTCACAGGAGGATCCTGCAACAACAACTGCTCCTGACTATCCAGTTCCATTTCAATAATCTGTGGAACAGTAAAACCATCATCATGCAAACTTTTACTCATAATATTGTTCATCTGTGAAAAGATTTTTCCTGCTTTTTCATCAGATTCCTTGATGCTATAAAGAAGTAAAACAGGTAAAGTCCTCCTTACCAGAGGAGAATTTAGCTCTGAATTAGTGCAGGATTCATTGTCAGTTGACCCTTGTTCTGATATACTTTCACCCTGAGTTCTGCTTAAACCATCCAGTGACCTGTGAGAATTACTACTAATGGGTGAGGTAGCAGGAGATTTATATGTTAATAAACCTCCAGCTAATAAACATGGAAAGGGAATGTTGTGTTGTTCCTGGTGCTTTTCCTTTGTCTTTTCACTCTTAGAGTTTGTTAAGCAAGGATTTGCCCCAAGTTCTTCAAGATCTTTAACAGTATCTTCAAGCACATTTGCAACAATCTCCCACTGGAGTTTTTCCGGCTGTTGGAGAATGCTGAGAGCTGTTATATCAAGGCTTATTTCCATGGCTTCCTTCTGTGATGTATGCCCTTTGAAAAGGAAGAGTATTCATTAGATATGGTCTTTAAATAAAGTTAAAATCCGCAGTTTAACGTTTTCATTATTTTTTCATACTCATCCAGACAGTGCATTATAATTATATAAGCAAAAGACTTTAAAGTCAGGCCTCTATATTGATGGATTCCACATCCATGGATGTAACCAATCTTGGATTGAAAATATTTGGAAAAAGCTGGGCATGGTGGCTCATGGGGGTAATCCCAGAACTTTGAGAGTACAAAGCAGGAGGATCATTTGAGCCCTGAAATTCGAGACCAGCCTGGACAACATAGCAAGACTTGATCTCTACAAAAAAAATTTGTAAATTAGCCATGTATGATGGCGCAAAGCCTGTAGTCCCAGTTACTCAGGAGACTGAGACAAGAGGATCACTTGAGCCCAGGAGTTAGAGGCTCAGTGAACTGTGATCGTACCACTACACTCAGCCTGGGTAACAGAGCAAGATGGCCTGCCTCTTAAAAAAAAAAAAAAAAAAAAAAAAAAATAATTAATTAATTAAAAAGAAAATATTTGAGGGAAAAAAATGACTAGCTGTGTCTATACTGAATAGGTACAGACTTTTTTCCTGTCATTATTCCCTAAACAATACAGAATAACAACTATTTAGATAGCATTTACATTGATTAGGTATTATAAGTCATCTAGAGAGATGATATAAAGTATACAGGAGGATGTGCATAGGTTATATGCAAATACTATACCATTTTATATAAAGGACTTGAGCACCTGTGAATTTTGGCATCCACGGGGGGTCCTGGAACCAATCCCCCATAGATATTACGTATTTTAAAATAAATTTAATCAAATCTGAGATGAACCTACTAAGAAAAACCAAGGGACTCAAAATTATTTCCAATTCAGAATATATTTGGATAATTTGTGAGTAAAACCCCTTTTTAAAAAAAACTTAGGAGATTAAAAGAGTTAAAGAATAAAGATATTTATTCATCACTTTAAATTAGTATCAAAATAATAGGATTTCACACTTCAATTGTAAACCAACAAGATACTCAATATTTATACATCTGTCATTTATGCACTTTGCAGAATATCCATAAAAAGTGACTATAATCTCAATTACCTTTATAATTTTGAAGGAATTATAGCATTTCTTCTGTCTCATCCCACCCCATGCTGATTATCAGTGAATTGTCAGAGTATGCAATTTAACTCTAACCTCAGCTTAGAAAAAAATAACTAGGAAGAAAATGTTCCTAAAGTTAGTCATTTTAAAGTGAAATGTGTCTTCTATAATATCTGCTAATGTATAGTTAATTTAAATCACACATCTACATTATCTCTTATTGATTTTCTTTTTATTGTGTCCTCTTAAGGTGTCCCCTTACAAATAGTACAAAAGTCATTTCTCTGTCTCAGCCTTTCAAACATATGATCTCTGTTTACACAAAATCTTATAATAGATGTCAGTAAACCCCCAAACCAAGTATAATCTCTTGATACTGAACTGCAAATGTTGCAACCAATCTGTTTTTTTCTCAATAGCACAAACTACTGTCAGTCAGGCAGCAACATTGTTAGCAACAATAACATAAAGATCACTCTAGGTTGATTTTTGGAAATACAAAACATCAGAATTGCCTTTACAATTTAAATAGGAAGAACAAAGAAGAGTAAAAGAAATACATATAAAAGAACTTAAGGTGATTGCATGAAGACTTGACAGCTGCCCATGTAAAGGAATGAACAACAGAGACTCAAGGACCATCAAACACTTAAGGTATACTGAAAGCTCCATTTATACCATTTTTGTTAACTATTTCATTCATGATCTCTTCAACATGCTCACTGATACCTTTATCTAGAATGTCCCATAATCTGGGGATGATGTCACTTCACATAACGTTACCACTATCTTCTAATACCGAAATCTTTCTATCTAAAGCAGAAGAAAGATTTTAGTTATAAAAACTAACTGTACTAATGAAACTGTTCATTTACTTACTCATTTGACTATACTGACATGCAACCTTTTTACTGCCATGCAATTTTTATGTATATTTTCTCTACTACTTGAGATTGGAAATTGAAGGTTGAATGGTGAGATATTTTTATAACATTACATAAATCCTGAGGATGCTCAACTGTTTATTGGACTAAAATGACTTAAAGGACTTTTTTTAGTAAGTTATGATAGGAAATTGCCAAGAAAAAAACAATTTTAGTCTACATATGTATTAAGACAAAATAAATAAATCATAAACTACTATATTAACATACATTTAGGACAATACATGAAGTAAATGGCATGTGAGGTGAGACTTCATTAAAAACAAAAAATATATATAACAAGTAGCATTACTACTCTGCTTCTCAATTTTTTTTTTTGAGACAGAGTCTGGCTCTGTTGCCCAGGCTAGAGTGCCATGGCGTCAGCCTAGCTCACAGCAACCTCAAACTCCTGGGCTCAAGCAATCTTACCGCCTCAACCTCCCGAGTAGCTGGGACTACAGACATGCGCCACCATGCCCGGCTATGCTTCTCAAATATTTAATCAATGTCTAAGAAACAGGATAAACTATATATTCTACTTCAGAAAACTAACAAAGTACAATGATAACTGACAAATCCTGCAGTAAGGAAACCTGTCACCTCCACTTCCCTCAAATTCTAAGATCTACTAGGCCATAAAGTAAAGTTTTACACAAATACCTACAAACATATTCTTCAGACAGTCACTTGGGGAAACCCTATTCTGCCTACCCACGTAGTGTCAGACCCACAGCTTGTGCAAGAATACTTCCTAAGGTCAGCAATTAGGTTTAATTTAGGCTCTTTTCTAAAACCATTACATTTCAATTTGAACCCTTTAATCTCTTGCCAAACATTTTTCTCACTCTTCACAACAAGCCATGTATTCTTAATTCTCATATGTGGTCCGAAAACCAAACTTTTCTGTTACCAACTGAATACTTTCAAAAGTTACTACCTTCAACTGAAAAATTGATGTCTCTTAGTCTGCACTCGCATTTTTGAAATTAAGAAATATATTCTATAATTCTTCAAACCATGTCATTCAATTAGATGGGAAACAGAGCTGTAAATGTAGATATTTCAGGAAGAGAACACCTCAATCATTAATATCAAGTATACATATGGCCACTGCATGAGCTTCCATAAAGTCACCAGTTGTCTTTCAATATAACAAAATTAGTTTAGAAATTATATATTTTATTATGAATGAATGAGCCACTTACCAATCCTCAAATGAGGCAATTAAAAATTGTAAATGGGAAGGAGTTTTTCTCTTCCCATAGCTACTTTCTAATATTACATAAAGACAATATTCCCAATTCTAAGAAAGGTGTCACACGTAGTCAACAAAAATATATGGGAATTTTCTAGATTACCACGGGAAGCAACGTAAAAAGAATTACAGTATCTAAAGGAAGTGTGAAAAATCAAACAGGCATAGATGAAAAAGATGAAGGTAGAAAAGAGCTAAGAAAATAGACCAAATACGAGTATTGTAATTACAAAAACACATACTGAGACCTTTAAACCCAGAGAAAAGAACAAAGCTATAATAACATACAAAGGAACTGTTATAGTTAGAATCAAAAAATTTAAAACAGAAAAAGGAATATGGAAGAACATTTTGTGCAAACACTTTACAAAGGAAAAACTGTAAAAATCCCGCAGAGTTCAAGTGACTTGACAAGACCAAAGAGTTATTTTACGAAAAAGTTCAAGCTCTAACCAGGTCTCCAAGTGACCAGTGACCAGTAGATTCTTTATCAGATCAAGAAAATGAAACAGTAACTCTCTTCTGTTTTTAAAAAAGGACAATAAAGTAGGAAAAGCATTATCTTTATCAGTCTTTATTTTTTTAATGCACTCAATTCTTTATTCTTTTGGGACTAATTACATATTTGTGCATTATTAAGGGTATTATCCTTTTTTTTTTTTTTAATTGCTAAAACCTGTTTCAAAAGACAGCTGAGGTTAATCCAAAAGCAGTCCAGTGTTCTATTTGGTAGTTTTCAAAAAGATTTCATAACAAATTAGAATTTGGAGAACATTTACTACTCTACACTAACTATAACCTTTGAGAACTGTACTATACAAAACCATGCCTCCTCTAAAAAGATTTATTAAGTTACATACTCCTTAGTACATAACAGTTGACATTAGAGAATAGCCACAATGTAATAGTGATCACTGTTTAAAAAATACTGGCTACTTCCCAGGTACCATGTTTGATGCTTTGTATGTATTTCCCTTATATAATCCCTAAAACTCTGAATAATAGATGTTAATAGCACTATTTTATATATTAGTAAATATAATCAGACTATAATAATTAGCAGAGTTAGGATTTAAATTCTGACATAGCGAAAGTATTTTGAGAGGTACTACTAGTCTTTTCTATAAATATATTTTAATCTTTATAACATTTAAACATTCATATTTAAACGTTATTTTGTTTTTCTCCCTCCCGCCCTCACCGTTAAATGTTATTTTAGAATAACATTAAAATATAAAGTATATTTCTTTGCCTTAACATTTCATGAGCTAGTAAGGTAGCATTTATTAGATGTCGTAATGTCTGTAATTTTATACATTAAAATTTATTCTCTATTCATTTGTCTTCTTTTGGGAATAAAGAGCTTTAAACATTACTTTTAGTTAATAAAATATATCACATAAATAAACATGCTGAATTCCCTGATATATGTGATGAAAATTTAATATAATTATCACTTTAATTCCTTTGGCTCAAATAAGTACCATTTAAATTTTAATTACGGGACAGTATATACCTAATACTCACTCATGATCTCTAATATACAATATCTCTATTTTCTGTGTATATTAGTGAAAATGTAGAGCTTGCATTAACTAAGAAATTTAGAATTAAGTGGTATTCAGCTTTATCTAGAACTGTATAAATGCAAGGATTTACAAAATTTATCACCTAATACTTTTTACATACCTGTCACAGAATCTGATCTGGAATGCTCTTCACTGTCTGAATCTTCCAGTAAATCATCACTTAAATCAAAAGACAAAATAAAAGCAGTGTGAATTTCAAAAAAAGTACACATCATATAAGAAAGCAAAGAAAAAAAGTACACAGTTAAACCACCGCTACATCTCTCAAACATAAACATTACAAACTATTAAAACTAGCTTAAATGAGATATAAAGAATAGTCTGAGGTCATAACTGATTAACAACACTGATAATGAATCATCTTTTTAAATTACTAAATAAATATCCACTTGAAACAGAGTGTGGAAACTTCTAAGAATCTATGATAACATTTGAAGGGATTTGAAGGCTGTTACATGACTGTGGATATTTTGGGCAAATAAAAAGACAAAAGACAAAAGACAGCAACAGCTAATAAAATCAAGCACAAGCTTATAGTAGTAAAATTTTAAGAACTATTCTATTACTAAATTCAGGAGATACCCTAAAACCAAACATAGTTGGCACAGCTGTACAAATACATGTGTATGTATATGTATTCACACACATACACATTTTATTTTTGTTTTGGAAGGGCTGCTAGGAAGTCCTTTACATGTAGGAAAACTATTACAACTCAGAAGATAAGCGTCAAGATAAGACAATAGTCCCTCCTTTGCTCTTAGGTGGCCAAGAAATTGTCAGACTTCCTCTTTGCATCCACTTTTATCCTCCCTCCCTCCACTGTTAGCAGGCCAAAAAAAAAAAGATGTTAAGTACAAAGCACTATGACAGTTATTAGGTTCTGTCTGTACTCTAGTAATCAGCATGTCTACACCAATTTCTAAAATTCTGACAACTTCATTTCAAAAACAAAAAGATGTATTTCGTAGACAGAAAAGGCGATTCTGTCTTTTTTAAAACAACATATTGCACTTACATCTGAAACACATGGGCATTTACAATGTTATTTATGTATTGGTATTCTCCATTAAAAATGCTTAAGGATACCACACTCCAAGGCAATGTTTGAAATTTCTTGGGGGGGGGAACTCGATCACTTAGATATTTTTGACAAAGTTTCTGTGTTTTAGTTTTTTTCAAGTGATAATAATTGTCCACAAATCAATTTAGTGCTGTAGTTTAAACCACAAAAAGAATGCAAAAAAGTTTAAGACCAGCTACTAATTAATTAGCCTCAGTATTTGAACGTTCATTGGCTGATTTCAGAGAAATAATAAGATGCCTGAAAAAATAAATTCCCACAAAAATATTTATGATTGGGAATTCTCCAGAATGAAAAAGTATAAACCAAGAAGACACACCAGGTTCAAGGACAGAAGGGCTGTTCCATTAAGAAAAATAGCCAGGCCGGGCG
>NW_012149618.1:7702050-7706493 GCF_000956105.1 Propithecus coquereli | reverse complement strand
AAAAAAAAAAAAAAAAAGAAAGAAAAATAGCCAAATATTACCCAACTGTACTGAAATAAACATCAAAATAAAGTAGTATATTTTAAAGAAGGAATTGATGTGTCTCCATATTTTAAAGAAGGTTGCCACATAAAAACCTTAAGTTGGAAAGAAAGTTTTATTCTGAAGGTCTTCAAAAATATAATCATCTATTTCTAAAGTATTTTGTGACAGAAAAATTCTCAAACTGTTACATGATAAAATCATATGGGTGAAATCATTGAATAGTACACTTAAAGGGTGAGTTTTGTGGTATGAAAAGTACACATCAATAAAACCTTTTAAAAATCACAAGTAAAGAAAACCTAAAATACGCATGTTAATATAACCTCATAATGTCATTATGGCTACTCTATGTCTCTTCAATTTCCATTCCTGTATTTTCTAATTTTTCTACAATAAGCATGCATTAGGTATATAATAGGCACTAAATTTACCAAAGCCTGTTAGATGATACAAAACCCTCTACAAAGTAATAAACATACAAAACACATATTATGGGTAAGTTAAAAAATATTAAGATCATATGTGTTTCTAAAAACTACACATACTAGCATCACAGGGATACCCTGGTTTATACCAATATCATAAACAACTTCAAAGTTAAATCCAGGAAATTTTTATAAATTTCACAAGCTATAACATATAAATGAAAAATGAAACATTCAGACAAAATGTTAATTCATTACAATTAAGTGTGTTCCCAAATCTTCCTTGAATAAATTCAAAACAAAGACATATGTTGTCTTCTAGGTAAAAATGGTCAAAAACAATTCCTAAGCAAGCTATACTCCTAATTACTTTAAATTTCCTGAATAAGCTTCAATTTTGCCAATTAATGTATTCTTCTTCAAGCTGATGAAATCCACATAGTCTATTTTAAAACCAATTATATTGTATTTTGTGCCACATAAAGTCAGAAGTAGTTTGGCTCACTATATTCATTACCAATCCAACAGGACTTCTCCTACCAATGGGGGAAGGGAAGAGCAGACAGGAGGCTTAAAGTTAGGGATGAAGTTTCACATCTTCGGCTTCCTCCTACCATACCAGCATAGGGTAATCTTTTTGTATGATTCATTTGACACTTTCTTCAGAGAAAACAGTCTTTCTACCCTAGACAGATTGTTTCTTAAAAGCGAGCAGAGAGATTTGTACCTCAACTCCAGCACACAATCCCATACAATATTGTGGGGTGTTTCCATTAGAAAGATCACATACATGCTTACCTAAAAAGGTACATTTTAACTAGGGGATTGTGGGTATGCATGTGAGGGGGTATAATCCTAGAAGTATATTTTGACTCAATTTTTAATCCTCAAATTACAAAATTCCAAGACAAAGTTCTAATTAAAATTGGTGTCTAGGCCAGGTGCGGTGGCTCACGCCTGTAATCCTAGCACTCTGGGAGGCCAAGGCAGGTGGATCGCTCAAGGTCAGGAGTTCGAGACTAGCCTGAGCAAGAGCAAGACCCCGTCTCTACTAAAAAATAGAAAGAAATGATCTGGACAACTAAAAATATATAGAGAAAGAAAATATTAGGCGGGCATGGCGGCGCATGCCTGTAGTCCCAGCTACTTGGGAGGCTGAGGCAGGAGGATCGCTTGAGCCCAGGAGTTTGAGGTTGCTGTGAGCTAGGCTGATGGCATGGCACTCTAGCCAGGGTAACAGAGAGAGACTCTGTCTCCAAAAAAAAAAAAAAAAAAAAATCAGTGTCCAAAGGATATGCAAATTTCATTATCTTCTATTAATTTTCTACTAACTGTTAAAATATCACAAATCAAATATGCTTAGTTTCCAGTCTTACTGGCAAATACAGTCAAAAACCCAGACAACAATGTACAAGCTGCTTTCTAATCAAGACTTCACAGGGTGCTTCCTCACTTCGGCAGCACATATACTAAAATTGGAACAATACAGAGAAGATTAGCATGGCCCCTGCGCAAGGATGACACAAAATAAAAAAAATAAGAAAAAACAAAAAGACTTCACAGGGATTCATAAAGACTGAGAACGACCATGAAGCTTTATTTAACATGTTACTGCCAAGTGTAACTAGACAAAGGTAACATATGTTGTGAATTTTTCATTAATTCTATTAGTGAAATAATTTCTATTAATAAAATTTCACATTACTTCTTAACAAAAGTACATGCCACCAAAGGTGATGTGAAGTAAAATGGTAAATCACTGACTGTAGCGTAACACCAATCACACATTAGAAACATAAGAAGCCCCTGCAAGTGAAATGGTGGAAATTCTCAGTGTATCAGGACATTTGATCAAAGTTAAATAGGCTCCATCTCACATTGCTATCCACTGAATCTTACAAGTGGTAGCTCCTACTGCTTATCACAAGCTGAGTGTTTTACGGAACCCGTCATTCTGCCTACAATATTGCAAATGTTGCTGTGTGATCTCAGCCCAGTTCAGAGTCACAATTGCAGAGCTTCTTAAGAAACAAGTGGGTAAAGTAGGATTATACTTAGACTCTCCTGCCCCACATAAAGCAGATGCAGCTACAAAACTGAGGAATCTGTCACAGAAGTTGAGTGGAGGAGAATTCAAAGCAGCAATTTGGCCAAAATGTTTCTATAGCAATAATTATGGTACCTCAATTCACTCTGATTTCTGGTATACTGTTTAAAATACATAGATCCTCTTGAGTCACTTCAGGTCATTTCACTGTTTGTTAGCACTCCTGTAATTTGAGGTACTCATGAAAAAAGAGAAACTAAAAAGTCATTTGGTTCATCTGATCTAGGAAAAGATTTAGTAGAAGGTGAAATTATAAATCTAATTCAAGAATTTCATTTCATTATTTAGACTTTATTTTTCACTGTGGCAATTATTTCCAACTGACACAGATTAAGATAGAAAATAAAGTATATTTTATAGACTATAGCATTTCTGAATGAAAATTTTCTTCAAAAATCAGTTTTCAGATTTCTAACCAAACATTTATTCCTCATCAGGTCTTAACCTGATAATCGTTTCTTCTTCCTTAATTAGACTATGAGAATGTAAAATTTAGGAAAAGAAAACATATAACATTGATAAATTCTACCAAAACAAATTCACATACCTATCTCCTTCCAATTTGGGTATATCTGAGCAACTAGAAGAGTCCTCCAGCCATGCCAAAGTTGGTCTCCTTGAATCAACTCCTGAGCTCGGTTCTCCAGATAGAATAAGCTGTTGTACAATTGCTGGATCATAGGCATTAATTTCAAACTTTAAGTGCACCTAAAGCAATGAAAAGCCTAAGTTTACAACTGATTTTTTCTTCAATGAGTAATCTGTTGCCTTAAAATTAAAACATACCTTCATAAGTTTGGAAACATCCCATATGCAGATCTTTCCTCGTTTAGTTGCAGCAGCTAGGAAATGAGGGCAGCTCCCCGACCCAAAGCAAGATATTCTGTCGGTTCCATCCGTGCAAGGAAACTGTGCAGGACTTGTTGCAAGAGTGACTGACAATGGCACATTCTGTGTGTGCTCACCTTTCACAAATGGGCAGTTTGGGGAATGTCTCTCGTGTTCAGACCTTTACACAGATTAAGAAAGGAAAAGTTTACTAACAACAAAGCAGTTAAATTCACACTTAAAACAGAACTCCAGGATTAACATCTCCTTTTTTTAAACAACTTAACTTTTAAGTATTCATCATTAATAATAGACTTAATCTTACCAAATCATTCAATTTTATCAAGATCACTCTATGTTCAACCATTCACAATATTCACGCATTCAATATTCAATATTCACAAAATTCAACAATAGCAGTTGTCACTTTAATTAATTACAAATAAAGTCAATCTCAGATAAAATGGAGAAATCAATGCTATAGCATAATTAATGCCATGTTACGTACTAATAAAATTGTTTAAACTTCGAGCATTTCCTCCTCACACTGGCATCCTACTACTCTGAATGAATAATTACTTCATTTCAGTTTAAAATTCTCCAAATCTATCAGTAGCTACAACTATAAATGACATATAATAGAAACTCAATAAATGCCACTCAAATAGCAGAGTGTTTTTAGTAAAGATCTGAAAGCAAAGATATCTCTCGTATGGATAAAATATCATTTATTAAGAATACAGAAATATCCTTACATATTCACTATATGATCCAGTCAGAGAACTTTTAAACAGAATGTCTTTTTGAAGAACCTTAGAAAGGTAAAGTTCATAAATTATACACTACTTATTTCAAATCAGTGCTTACTGAGCAAAAAACACACTAAATTAGTTTACTAAAAAACAAGTTTAAGAAAAATAAAATACTAGGATCTCAGATCAAGACTCGCATAATGACTTTAAGAATTTTTCTCAAACTGAAAACAGAATTAACTTTAACACTTAAAAATTATTTGCCCAACTTGTGCGTCCTTTGTAT
>NW_012149618.1:7698137-7700575 GCF_000956105.1 Propithecus coquereli | reverse complement strand
AGGTTGTTGTGAGCTAGGTTGATGCCATGGCACTCTAGCTTGGGCAACAGAGTGAGACTCTGTCCCCCCCCCAAAAAAAAAAAGAAAAGAAAAGATGGGTTTTGAGCAGCCCAAGTTGGAAATTTGAATCAAATTTCCAAAGAAACTATTTATAAATAAGATTACGTTCTATTATATCATGGTACAATTTTTCAGGTATGTATTAAATAACTGTATGAGGATTGGCCTACGAAACTAAAAATTATATATTGAAATGGTTTCTGTATATATAAAGACGGCTTCTATACGGAAAGACTGCATTCTGAATAGAAATTTGAATTAAACTGGAAATTGCTCATACAGTAGTCTCCCCTCATCTAGTTTCACTCTCCATGATTTCAATTTACCCGTGGTCAACCATCGTCCAAAAAGAGGTGAGTACAGTACAATAAGGTATTGAGAGAGAAAAAGAACAAAAGAGAGAGAGGCATGCGCCACATTCACATAACTTTTATTATAGTATATTGTTATAACTGTCCTATTTTATCATTAGTTATTGCTGTTAATCTTACTGTGCCTGATTTATAAATTCAACTTTATTACAGGTATGGGTATAAGGAAAAAACATAGTACATATGGGGTTCAGTACTATGCATGGTTTGAGGCATCCACTGTGGGTCTTGGAACATATCTCCCTCATACAAGGGGGAACTGCTGTATTCAACTCCCAGTTTGCAGATAGATGCAATTTGAATTTTTCACACGGTACTTGGCAATGCAACCTGGAATCCATATGTACACTACAACAAGCTTTACCAAGTTTATCCCATTCACATCCGCTGATGACACATTCACAAACTTCAAACTAATTTTAATACAAAATAAGTGACATTACTTAAAACCAAAACCTGGTTCTATCAGTTACTAGCCATCTGCCCTTCAGAATATTTTGTTTCTTCATTTTAAAATGAGATAATAAGTCCCAGTTCATAGAGCGACTGTAAGGATTAAACTGGAGCATATTCTTAGTTTCCTCCTATAAATTGAAGATGGTAATAGTACCTACTTCACAGGGTTAATGAGAGAATTAAATGAGTTAAAATTATATAAAGTGCTTAGAATGGCACCTGGTATTATATAAATATTTGCTATTATCATTACTATTTCTCTTAGTAAGGCCTCAAAGTAGTTATACGTAAAAATGAAGTTTCAAGACATGATATTCTACAGTTTAACCAGGTTCTAAAATTTCATGCACCAGAATTCAAAGCCACCAGAGACACCCTAACATTACTTCCAAATTAGAAATGTATTCTATAACGCCCTCCTTCATGGATTCTATACTGACAGCCTGCCCTCAACAGACCAAGATTAAACTGCTGAAGCTCATATTAGAGTTGATTTTATCACAGCCTCTGGGTTTTGGTCAGAGCCTGGGTGTATTCTTTCTCCTATGTACAAATTTTAGAAAGTCATGGACCTTAGAGACATTGGATGCCACGTGGTGTAATAGAGGACAGGGCTACCTCATTCTCTTACGACAACAGCAAAAATACAGATGGCAAAAAGGCAAGCAATTTTATCAAGATCAGAAAAGTAAAATTTGCAAGCACATTTATAGCACTAACTTAGCCTATTATGCCCAAAAATATCAAGACTCACCAAGGTTCATCAGTTGGTTCCCAACAAACGAGACATACACTACAAGTAAAACACATGGCTCTATCATCTCCAGATGAGGCAGGCTGCAAAATTATAAAAAAAAAAAAAAAAAAAGGCAAATCATTATGAAAATACCTTTATAAAAAAACTTTTAAAAAGTTCATAATTTTAAGTAAAATTCTATACTGAAGAAAATTAGCCTATACTATTAGGTCCCAACAACACAAGGAAACTTTCAAATGTTTATGAATTAGCTATGTTATTTGAAAAATAGTGTTTCATCAGAAAACACCACTAAATCAAACACAGAGGCACACATATACTCAAACCAAAAGAGTCTTAACAGGTTTATTATTAAATATTGAATCCCATACAAGAAAGGCAAATAACAAGGAAAAGCAAATTCATCAATCTAATTCATGTAATTTTTTTTTTTAAGAGACAAGGTCACACTGTCACCCAGGCTGGCGTGCAGTAGCCCAATCTAGCTCCCTGCAACCCTCAAACTCCTATGCTCAAGTGATCCTCTCAAATAGCTGGGACTACAGCCGCACAACCACATCCTAGCTAATTTTTTAATTTTTTGTAGAGATGAAAAACTGGTCTCACTATGTTACCTAGGGTAGTTTCAAACTCCTGGGCTCAAGCAATCCTCCTGCTTCAGCCTTCCAAAGTGCTGGAATTACAGGTATGAACCACCACATCCACTCAAATTTCTGTAATATTCTTTAGAACACATCAACTAAATGCTATATATATTTCAGTTCAGGTTTCAATACACAAATTACTCATACATA
>NW_012149618.1:7696508-7698087 GCF_000956105.1 Propithecus coquereli | reverse complement strand
CACTACTTATTTCAAATCAGTGCTTACTGAGCAAAAAGCACACTAAATTAGTTTACTAAAAAACAAGTTTAAGAAAAATAAAATACTAGGATCTCAGATCAAGACTCGCATAATGACTTTAAAAATTTTTCTCAAACTGAAAACAGAATTAACTTTAACACTTAAAAATTATTTGCCCAACTTGTGCGTCCTTTGTATTTCTTTCTGGCTTTTTTTTTTTTTTTTACTTTCACTGGCTGTAACTACGAGGCATTAGAAATGTCAGGATCCCGCTACCAAAAAAATAACCCTTGAGCTTGGGATCACTTGTGCCAGGAGTTCAAGGCTGCAGTGCGCTATGCATGAGCCTGTGAATAGCCACTGCACTCCAGCCTCGGCAATATAGAAAGACCGCATCTCAAAATAACAAAATAAATTTTAAAATTTTTAAAAAGAACTCTCTTTTTAACCCACTGTTATATTTCCATGGCAAAGAAAAGAAAACTTTACTCATGAGACATGCTACTTCTTAGAATATACATATTTCTTTTTACAATGTACCTACAACATACCTAAATCTGCATGTAAATCCTGGGCTATCTGTAATATCCAGATGTCTTCCATAAATCCTTTTATATTACACTCCCAAGCACAAGGTATGTGAATGGAATTCCTTCCCAGCTAAATTCTAGCATATCTTACCCTCTTCCATCTATCTTTCTTACCGGATTTGTAGCTTTTTAATTAAAATTTTATTTACACAAGTTACACATGACTACATAAACTAAAGCTTAAGACCCACTTCATTTATAATATTCAACCCCAGATGACCACCGTTATAATTTAAGTGGTAAACTTAAAATATTTTATAAGTTTATATGCATAAATGTACATATAGAAAAATAGGGGTTTTTTTTTTAACAACCAGTATCACTGTATGAATCATTCTATAAAAGCCTTCTTGATACAGCAACATATCTGAAAGTTATTGATGGTGATTATAAAGATCTAACTGCTCATTCCTTTTAACTGTTGGATCATAGTCTATTACACAAATATACCATATTTTATTTAGCTATTTCCCTTCTAATGGGCATTTAAAATGTTTCCAGTTTTTCACTGCAGTAACCATCCATTACATGCCTCCATGCATACAAAGCAGTTAACTCCCTAGGGTAGATAAGTACAAGTAGAATTGCTACGTAACAGGATGTATCCATTTTTATTTTCTTTTAAATACTCAATCTCCCTCCAAAGTAACATTATCAACTTCCACCATCAAAATATGAGAATCCCATTTCCCTCCTTTTTTCCCTTACAACTGAGAAGGTACCAGGTTCCCCGGCCTCCATCAATTCTCTTCCCGCCTATCCATCTGGAGCACTGGTCCCAGTGCTTCAGTGGCCCCGCTAATTAAAGAGTTTGAAGAATCCCAAATCCTGGAGCAAACAGGTAGAATTCCTGAATAATTGACCATATCAAGAAAAGATGGGACTGGGAGCGGTGGCTCACGCCTGTAATCCTAGCACCCTCGGAGGCCGAGGTGGGTGGATTGTTTGAGCTCAGGAGTTCGAGACCAGCCTGAGCAAGAGCGAGACCC
>NW_012149618.1:7689414-7693458 GCF_000956105.1 Propithecus coquereli | reverse complement strand
AAAAGAATAATCAGCCCCTAACACAGGCAGGAAATCTGTGATTTAATCTCTTTGCAAAGGCAGAATATAATAAATAATAACTCAACAGAAAAAAATATCAAGGCATCACTTAACAGAGACTCTTTCAGAAAATGATACCAAATTAAAAGGAAAAAGATAAATTGCTAGGAAGAATGGTCCATATTCAATTCTTAATTTACGGAAATAATTTCTGTGATTCTGACAGTAGCCAGTCTCCAAATTTATCTATCTTTAACTGAAAATTTGACAAACTTTGAATAAAATATTCAAATATCCATAGTTTTCTGGTTTAACCTTAGTTAAGATATTCAGAATACTTCAAGATAACTAAAGAATAATCTCTCTTCAGATTCTTAATGACAGTAATGGTAATGTACTTCAAAGTTCACTTGAATTCTAAAGTTAAGCATGCTTTATGTAAACTGACAGGTAAGTATTCAATTTCTTATTTAGTAGTGGTAAAACAGTGGTAAGCCAGTCTATATTACTCAGTTAAACTTTACTATTAACTATTATATTACACCTAGCTCAAATCATTTTTCTTAACTTCCTTCTACTTTAGTTCAGTAAAGCTTTCCATAATGTCCCATTCTCATGTCTTGTTATCATGCTAATCCTCATACTGTATGCCCTCTTCTTTTCCTACATATAACTATGACTATTTTTGTTGACTAATACTTTCTCTCTCTACAGAACTTTTTTAAATTTTTAATTATGGGTACATAATAGTTGTATATATTTATAGGGTACATGTGATATTTTGATGCAGGACATAATGTAAATTAATCACATCAGGATAAGTAGAATATCCATCACCTCAGGCATTTATCATTTCTTTGTGTTACACATCTTCTTAATCAGTTCTTCAGTACATATGTATTAGGGTTGCACTGCACTACCTGTAATGCTGCTTCTATAGTTATCTACTTTATGGACAATTTGTATCCCAGCTAAAATTAGAATCTCAGGAACAGCTATAAACTGCTTTTATTGCACTACCCTAAGCATCTACTGCTGTGTTACAAATGCAGGAGTCAAAAACAAAACAAACATACACTCAAAGAGAACATTTTTCAAAAACCAAATCTTGGGAATACTGCCTATTTGGTGATTTAAAAGAAAACTGTATCTAATCTGAAAGAAAATACTTTGTTATTAAGTATTAGGTAACTCAGTTATTACTACAGTTACTTTTAACAATTTTTTCCTTTTCTTATACAATACACAACACAGGAAATAGCCACTCAGTATCATCATCAAAGATATAGTGGCATGCACCTATACACCTATACTCCTAGCTATTTGGGAGCCTGAGGTAGGAGGATTGCTTGAGGACAGGAGTTCGAGTCCAGCCTGGGCAACACAGCAAGACCCCTTATCTTTTAAAAAATAAATAGATAAATAACAAAACTCACATAAATGCATACACACAAGCACACAAACACGTTGCATAAAATAAGTTCTAGGAAAAGTACTAAAATGCTGATGATTTTACTGATGATTCTACAAAAGCATATTAAAAATATACATATATTTGATAGCCATTTTTACCTGATGATAAAATCCAGCTTGAGCCATGGGATCCGGTTGTGCCCACCGATAGCCTACATGAGGCCATGAGGTAAATGTCTCCCGTCTGTTAGCTTCACTATACATCAATGATCTAAAAGTAAACATCGAACTGAAGTTAGGCATCAAATTACAGTTGATACTCCTACTTAGCACTGCAGAAAACAATTTTACTGGGTTATCAACAAAAAGTGGGAATGGTCTAATGATCAATTTTCAATTTTTATTTTAAACTAAAAATGATAATTTTTAGAAATTTCCCTTAAACTGGGTAAGGAAAGAGAAAACCTGATTGGTGGCTACAGCTGATAAACAATTCCAGGGGTTGATTAAATTAACCAATATTATATAATTATGCCAAGCATAAAACAGAAAATCTGGAAATGCAGAGGCAGAGAGCCCTATGCTTTCATTACACACCAAGTTTTACATAATTGGATAAAACTATAACCAAAATAACAGTAGTTTTATCTGTTAATAAAGTATTAAGAAAGTATTTTTAAGTTTCATTTTTTTTTTCTTAAATAGAAAGCAGTTTTCTGTTCTTCCTCCCGAGAAATCCTTTTCCAAGAAAGCTGTTCTCTCCAGGGATTTATCAAAAAATTGAAATCTTCACATATGTTTTCATATTAAAATATATCAGCTTATTGAAAATCAAACCATAACAGAAAGTACAAAAGGAATTTTTTAAAGGACCATAGCAAACTTAGGAAAAGTCCTAAAGGTTTCAAGTAATAAAGGACTGATAAGCACACCTTACTCTTTCTAACACAAAACTGCAACTGGTAACAGGAAGAGGGGGAAAAAGAGAAAGCAGTAAGGGGCATCACAAAGCAGAAAAATGTTTTTCTTAAATTAGCACATGACTCCTGTAATATTGCTAGTAAGCTTAGGTTTACTCATAGTTGTATTTGGGTTTTTAAAAAAACAAAGTTGTTAGAATACGAAAGCATTCTCATTTATAGGTTATGTATGTATTTAGGATCTTAGAACAGAAAATCTATCCCATTTAGTTATATTACCAAACAAACAGCAGCAGCATGCAAAAGACCCTAATTCAATCCTTCAACAGACCTAAGTTCATCAAAGACCTCATAAGGCTTCTAGATTCATTTTTAATGAAACAAACACCACAAACTACATCAAAATTAATATTTTGGGACATTTGAACACCTCCAGAAATATTAAATATCCTAGATGAATGCATTTCCTAAAATATAAGATTTATCACAGATACACTGATTTCCTTAGAAACTCTGCAAATGTCTGCAAAGAAAATAGCTCTGCAGGGCTGTTTTATAATCTCAAGATAGGCAGAGCTCTCACACAAGAAGCATTTGTTCTAATTACATATTTTTCTTTTTTTCCCCTCATTAGACATATTCCAAAGAATATTTTAATGCTAGCCATAGCACATATCACCTGATAGTCTGATTAAAAATGACAGTCTCTGCATTTTGTCCAAAAGAGATAGCAATATTATTGCAGAAAATAAAAATTTTCCAACTGTTAAAACAACTAAGTTATTGGTATTATAAGAAAATCACTTAACTAACAAAAATAAGGCAATTGATTAAGCAAAGTCACAGTTTACCAAAAGATAAATTAATAAATATTGCAACTGAATAAAATAACCATGCTTAAAATAACAGATTTAGAAATTGAATTCATTCAGTAGTGCTTTGGCTAACATCAGCACATACTATTTATAAATGTATTTCAGAAAGATACTTAGGAAGTTACAATTTACATCCAATGAAAACATGAAAATATAAAATAGTACATGAGAAGGCAAATGTAAACATCTAATTAAAACTGCTAGGTTTTATATTTCAGTATAGAATTTCTAAACTTCAGTACTTTTAATAAGAATCTGATTAACCTCATTTGAAATAGCACATCATTTACGTTTTTAAATGAATGCATTACTGGCTTTTTAATTAGTTTTACACAAAAGAGGCAATCAAAAAATCTCTACTGAAGAAAATGATGGTTGAGGTTTGATTTTTGTAACACTGTGTAAATCCGGGGCAGGCAGCATAAAAATCTTAATTCAAAATTGTCCAATTAATTTTTTAACTTTTTGTTTTTTTATTATAAAACAATAGATGACTCTTTCCTTATACTCACATTTAGGCACAGGTTTTTTTGTTTTTTTTCTTTTTTTTGAGAAAGAGTCTCACTCTGTCACCCGGGCTAGAGTGCAGTGGCGTCATCATAGCTCACTGTAAAATCAAACTCCTAGGTTGAAGCAGTCCTCCTGCCTCAGCCACCCGAGTAGCTGGGACTACTTTCTATTTTTTTGTAAAGATGGGGTCTCACTCTTGATGAGGCTGGTCTCGAACTGCTGAGCTCAAGTGATCCTCCTGCCTTGGCCTCCCAGAGTGCTAGGATTACAGGCGTGAGCCCCCGCACAGAGCCACGCATGGTTTTTTTTTGTTTTTTTTTTTTTTG
>NW_012149618.1:7677688-7689003 GCF_000956105.1 Propithecus coquereli | reverse complement strand
AAAAAAAAACACAATTCTTGGTGGGCCTATTTGGTAGCAATTCAAGTAGTAGTTTACTTCAATTCAGTATTTTGATAGAAATTGGAATTTGGTCTTCAAAATACTTTGAAATTTTTTAATCACAATCACATTTTACAGTTATTCTTGGTTAATACAAAAACTAATCAATTCAATCTCACTGCCACCTCTCTTTATAAGCAAGGTTCATACCTGTCTACAGAACGGCCTGGCCCCACTCCAAGTTCTGGACGTGCACTAGGTAAGAGGTAAGACAATCTGTCCATCACTGAGGACGCCACAGGTAAGGCAGCAACATTTTGATTTATTTTCTTGAGTTCATTTACAATGGCACTGGCAATGGACTTCAACACATGATGAGGAAGATGAAATGTAACTGTGGCCCACTGAAAGAAAATGGGAGTATAAACAAAGGAAAACATACTCCAAAGATTTAACCAAAATCATAACTTAATCATTATCAAATAAAGAACAATTTATCAGTCTCAGTCAGTTTACTCCATCAGTTTATCATGTAAAGCAGGAAGTTGCTGCCTGTGGACTCTAGGACGAGGAAAAAAATAAAATAAAGCAGGAACTTGCAGTTATATAAAAAATGAAACCTCTTATTCACAGAAGCCCAGACACGGAAACAATCTAAGTATCCATCAATGGATAAAGAAAATGTGGTATATATACACAATGGAATATTATACAGCCTTAAAAAAGGAAATTCTGTCATCTGTAAAGTCATAGATGAACCAGGAGAACATTATGCTAAGTGAAATAAGCTAAGTACAGAGAGACAAATACTGCATGATCTCACTTGTATGTGGAATCTAAAAAAGTTGAACTCAAAGAGAAGCAGAAAGTAGAATAGTAATCACCAGAGGCGGGGAGTCAAAGGGTATACATGGGAAAAAGGGAGATGTTGGTTAAAGGGTACAACGTTTCCGTTAGACAAGAGAAATAGTCTTATTTATCTATTTTAGTTTGAGTGATCTATTACACAGCACTCTGACCACAGTTAATAATAACATATTGTATATTTCAAAATTGCTACAAAAGTAGATTGTAAACATTCTCACCATGAAGAAATGACAAGGTGGGGTGACAGATATGTTAATTAGCTTGATTTGATCTTGCCACAATGTATATACAAATCCCACACCACATTATACCCCATAAATATGTAATTGTCAATTCAAATTTTTTAATTTTTTAAAATGAAACCTCAACTACACTGAAAAAGACAGTTTAGAACCAGATGGTAACACATCTTCTTACACAGCTAACCACAAATTAAGTACAACTAAAATCATGTCATTTTTCATAATCACCCAACATACACAATGTTAAGCACAAAGTAAGACTCAAATATCTCCATCCGTAAGAACATATTTGGACAATTATCATTACTGGGGTACATGATGATTTAGTTAAGCTTAGCAAATGTATATATTTTTATTGCTGTTGTCACCATAATCCAGCAATGGTAACTAAAAACACAGGCCTGCCTTGTAGTCACACAGACCTGGATTCTGACACCAGTTTGAGGATCAACAGTATCCAATAAATGTTAACCACACTTATTTAATATTACAAAAATTACTGAACAAGTTATACTGTAAAAATGCTAAGAATTATCCTCCCGCAAAAATAAGTCTATAGAGTAATTTCACCTTTATACCCTGTCTCCAGTTCACCTATGAATGGCTTCCACTCTGTCTAGAACACTCTAGGCAGCCTCGTAAGTTACTATTTATCTAAATAACTTGAAAAACTCATGGCCAAAAACTTGAATTGAATTGCTAAAAAAAAAAAGAGAGAGAGACAATGAAAACTTCTCACCTAATCTGTTCAGAGATGCAGAACCCTTTCATTGAAAGGGAGGCAGACTTCCCTTGAGAAAAGATCCACAACAATACACCGACTAGGTACAGTACATCACACTAAAAACCTTTCCCAAAGAAACCTGTGAGCATTCAGTATAGTGACTGTGCACAGAAGAAAAGATTTTTCGTACATTTCCAAAAGTGGCACTGAAATGACCTAAAATATCACCGTGGTCCACCAGTCAAAGTGGGGCATTTAGGATGGTCAAGTAATCAATGGAGTTTGGGCAAAAAAGTTGTCACAGTGAGCTCTGTGTGTCCACAAACCCAAAATGTAGTTATTTCCCTAGTTCTTAAATGCATAATTGAAAGAGATCTAGAATAGGCAACTGGAAAAATCCCCACCTTAGCTCTCTCTTCCTCTCTAAGGACCACTAAGGCAGGAAAGACCAAATAGAAGCCCTCCCCGAGAACTTTCCTTCTCTACAAAGATATTAAACCAAAGCAATACCACATTCCTGAGCAAATTTCTAAAATTAATGCCACTGTAACAAACATGAAAGAATACAGAAGTAAACAAATGGTCTCATCCCCATTTAACTGGCCTGTATCATCTACACAGAATGTAAAGGGATCTTGATTAATGACTGTGGACAGTAAACTAACAGGTAGTGACTTCAACTGCTGTTCCAGATAAGGTATGTTTACTGAAGCAAATCAACAAATCCCCTGTTATCTGGTAGACAGTTACAGTTCTCTCAAGTATTTTTCTATACTAATTCTTAAGGACCATCCAAAAAGTCCACTTTTACCTGGCAGAGAAAAACAATAAATCTTAACAATCTTACTTACCCCAGGACTGTATCTCACATTCTTTACCATAATGTAGTATGCGGAAATCCTGATCATCCTAACATCGTACATTTCACCATATTGGTCCACTACATCAATAACATCATGCTGACTGGTCCAGATGAGGAGGAAGTAGCAAAGAACTTAAATGCCTTAATAAGATGCAAGCCAGAGAAAATCAATAGTCCCCAGAAACACTCAGGATCCTACAACCTCAGTCAAGTTTCTGGAGGTCCAGTGATCTGGTCATATCAGGATATTACCTCCAAGGTGAACAACAAGTTGCTACAACTTACAACATCAAGCACTGAGAAAACAAAAAAAAAACACAATTCTTGGTGGGCCTATTTGGATTCTGGAGCCAATATTTAGCATATTTCAACATGCTACTCTGACCCAATTATCAAGAAATTCATCAGGCTGCCAATTTTAAGTAGGGTATAGAACAAGAAACTCTGCAACTGGTCCAGACTGCACTGCAAGATACTCTGCTACTTTTACCTTAAGAGCATATTCAACGACACTGACACTGGAAGTATCCATGGCAAATAATAACGCTGTAAGAGCCTGTAGCAACCTGAATCGGGACAATCACATAGCAGAATGCTAGGGTCCTGGAGCAAATGCAAGCCCTTTCATGCAAATAACTGTTCTTTTGAAAAACAGCTCCTGGCTTCCTACTGGTCCCAGATAAGAGATTAATACCTATCCGTGAGACTAATGTCCATGTAATCAAAGCTGTCTGTCACAAAGTAAGTGTTATGTGACAAACGAAACCATAATATTATGCAAAAGCAACAAGTATCCTTCATCAAGTGTTTTATAGGGATCAGTCTTGAGAAAGTCCAAAAGGCATAAGCTGAATTCAAGTGGCTCAGACCTATACAACACCCACTTTCATTATAATATCTCCTCCTCATTCCGTATCAATAGCTTCATGGGGAATTCTTTATAATGAGATAATATGAGGGGAAAATATTCTTGGCCCTGATTTACAGATGGTTCTGCATGATATGCTGGTACCACTTCAAAGTGGATGGCTGTAGAATTACAGGCCCAATGAGAAGTACAGTGGTGAAGGAAAATCTTCTCAGTGGGCAGAACTTCAATCACTGTATTTGACTATTCTCTTTGGATTGAGAGTTAGCCAGAAATAAAGGTCCTCACTGATAAATGCACAGTTCTAATTTGTTTGCTGGATGGTCAGGCATTTGGAAAATCAGGATTGAAAGGCTGTTAACAACGTCAAGGGTAAAGGTCTATGGACAGATCTCTCAAAATAAACAGTGTATGAAAATATTTGTGAAATACACGAACTGTCACCAAAAGGCCTCCATTCCAGAGGAAATGGACAAATTATACACACTGTATACATGTCAGTCAGCCTCTCGCCATAGCCACTCCGGTGCCTGCTCAATGAATCTGTATGCAAATGCCATGGCAAAAGAGAGAGGCTATGCACAGGTCCAACCACACTAACTTCCCCTCACCCAGACTAACCAAGCTACACTTGTTGCTGATTGCGTAATAGGCCAATAGCAGTTACCAAAGGTGGGCCACCAATATGACACCATTTCCCAGGAAAATAAGCCAGCTATCTAATGGCAGGTTGATCGTATCAATTCCTTCAGTCCTGGACTGGGCAGCAATTTGTCTTTACTATAACAGATATACATCTGGGTATGCATTTATCGGTTCTGCCCACAAGGCTTCTGCCATAATATATCACTGCTCGTGGACTAACAAAATGTCTTATGCACCATCATGGTATTCCAGACAACTCTGCTTCTGAGCAGAGAGCAAGGAAAGAATTTCAAAGCAAAACAGATGTGGCAATGAGCTCTTGCCCATGAAATTCACTGGTCTTACTGTGTATCATCTAGAGGGAGCTGGCCTGACAAGAGTTCAGTGGCTTACTAAAGACTCATTTTCAACACTAATTGGGAGAGACACCCTGAAAGGTTAGAATTCTACCTTACAGAATAAAGTATATGCTTTGGATCAACAAAAAATGCATATTAGAGTTTCTCCCAGCACAGTCACCATTATACTTTAAAAATCCATTCATGGATTTTTTTTTTAAGCTTTAAATTCTACAGGTCTTACTTCCCAAGGGAAGAATGTTCCAGCATAAGTACAAAAATGCTTCCATTGAACTGGGTGTTGAGACTGCTACCTAGCAATTCTGGGCTCCTCTTACCCCTGAATAAAAGGCAAAAAGCAGGTTATTCTACCGCTTGGTCTGATTAAAACTGACAAACTGGATTGATGCTGAATAATAGGGGCAAGGAGAGCTTTTGTAAAGCCCAGGAGATTTCTATAGGGTGCCTCTTATTAATTCCATATCCAATAGTAAAAGTGAATGGACAATTATTAATACAACAACTTGAAAAACACAGTACCACTGAGGATTCAGATACTTCAAGAATGAAGTCTTGGGTCACTCCACCAAGTAAAGAATCCTGACCAGGATGAGGACAAAAGGAATATGCAATAGGTAGTATAAAAAAGACATTATAAATATCAAATATATCCTCTAGACCATATAGAATTGAGGACTGCAGCAGCTATACATATTTTCTTCACTTACTGCATAAACGATAGGTAGACAGATGGATAGATGTAGATTTAGATGGACATAGACATACAGATAGATAGACATACAGACATTATTTTATGTTAAGAATTTCTGATTGTTGTTAACTTAGTCTTTAAGTAGCACAGTTCTATTACCTAAACAGTGGGACTATGATTAAATTTTAGGAGTATCCATCTAGGGATAGATTTAAAAAAATCTGTTTAAACTTTGTGTCTCCCTTTTCTGAGGAAGAGGAAAGAAAAATCTTCATTTGTAAAAAAGGAGCAATGCACCTTATTAAGTATAATGTTTCTGTTGCATGCAAGTTCAAATACATTTATGCAGGAAGTGTGTATGAAGATGTTGACTAGCCAAAGAGGTAGACTGTGCCAGTTATTAAACTATTGTCTCTCAGCTCCAAACCTATCCTTTAATTCTCTGCTGTGCCACGTTGGGGTTGGGACTTGCAAACTCTATTTCCTCTTTGTCAACCAGTTTCCTGGTTGTTAGATTCTGCCAGTAGGAGCACAGGAGGGAAAACGGCAAGCCTGCTAAGGGAAGAAAGACTTGCTCCTTCCTATTACTCCACTGCTGTCAACATTGTTTCAGCAAAGAACCTAGTGGCGGCAATTGATACTTCCAGTATTCAGCATTCCGTTTTGGTTTTTTTTTTAGCCTTCCCAGGTCCAGTTTTATGGCACTCCCTCAAAGTTAAGAGCAGCCAAGTAGCACCTCTCTTCAGAGATCTTAGTCCCAGTTCCACAAGACCCTTCTCCAAGCTCCTCAAGTACCAGCAGGGAAGCAGTTCCTCCTCAAAAGTCTGAGTCCCAGATCCACAGGGTCTATTCTCTAAGCATCTAGGTTCCAATAACCCTAACCTCTTCTCTTTGTTCCTCTAGACTTAGGTGAGAGCTGCTTCCTGTAGTCACCATTCTGTATTACCTCAGCGTTTCCTTTTCACTTGTTGAATTCTCAAACTCCTGGTTAAATTAACTTCTTAAAATAAATTCTTCCTGTTGAAATTCATAATATGGTTTCTGTTTTCCTAAATAAAATGTCCCATCAATAGAGTAAGGACTAATAAAATCGTGGTAAATCTACAAAATAAAATTCAGTGTAAATAAAAAGAAGAATGCAAATGATCTTAGGATTGGTATGAACAGATAACCTAGATAAATTCTTAAGTGAAAAAATGCAAGGTATATCACAATATTTTAGTATAATTACAACTGCACTTAAGAAAAAAGATCTGCATGAATTTACAAATTACTTTTAGGACAATGGCTTTTACCTTTTACTGTATATCCTTCAGTATGGAAGTTTTATATGTATTACATGTATTACTTATAAAAGGTCTTAAAAGAAAAATACAGAAGAAATTAATGAAATACATGGAAAGTTTTCATTCAAAGCACCCTCTCCCACAGACATCCCAGTCATGCCAAAAAAGTAATTTCAAAGAAAGGACAAAATGGTCCCATTTCCAAAGACATATTCTATTCTCATCCAAGCTCATAACCTAACAAGGAAGCTTCTTTCATCAGCCTCAAGACCAATACAGGGCCATCGGACACTAAGGAAGATTCACGGAGAAGCCTTAGAAACACAACAAGCAAAATAGTTCCCACAAACTGAATTTAAACTTCAAAAAAAGTTTCAACTTTGAAATGACTTATAAGCACATTTTGTTTTTCAGAAGAGAGAAAAATCTATAATTAGAACACTTCTAAAGGGAAAGAGAAAGAAAAGCAAAAGGACAAAAGTGTTCATTCTGTTATAGCCCCAAACAAGGTAATCTTTAACTTCTTACCTTAGCAACTTTGTGGTTTGCGGCAGTCTCATGAGATGTATTTTTTAAACCATCTTTGAGCTGTGTGATGAACAAATCATAACCCTCCATACTAGAAATATCTACCTTTTCTAAACATGCTGATAAGAGTTGCTGTGCCTGAATAAAAAAAAAATGATCACAGAGAATTAAACATACACACACCAAAAAATTGAGATCCTCAGATATTTTATATGCAATGATTATGACAGGTACTATACAAACTTACCTACTTTTACTTTTTTTTAACAAACCTAATTAATCAAATAATGATTTAAATGGCTATTATAATATTAAATGAACAAAACAATGTATTCAGGGTAGTGCTACATAGTAAAGTTTCAAGACACAGTAGTTATTATAAACCAAATCAAGATAGAAAATGGGGGCCAGGCACAGTGGCTCACGCCTGTAATCCTAGCACTGGGAGGCCCAGGCAGGAGGATCACTTGGGCTCAAGAGTTCAAGACCAGCCTGCGCAAGAGCCAGACCCAGTCTCTACTAAAAATAGAAAAATTAGCTGGGCATGGTGGCGTGTGCCTGTAGTCCCAGCTACTCAGCAGGCTGAGGCAGGAAGATCACTTAAGCCCAGGAGTTCAAAGTTACATTGAGTTATGATTGAGCCACTACACTCCAACCTGGGTGACAGAGCAAGATTCCGTCTTTAAAAAAAATCGACCAAATGCAAAACAATAATCAACAACTTAGTATGAAGACAAAAATAATATCTCACTTTATTAGGGAAAACAGCATTATAATTGTTTATAATCTATTTAAAATGATTCAAAATCCAACAACTTTAAAATATACTTTAACATTACATGATATGACTATTAACCCACATAAAAAATATTTTAAGTTGGGCTAGACTTAAAAATTAAGTAATGAAAATTTAACACTACAGAAAAATACATATGGCTAAAATTTAAAGCTGGGATTATTGAGAGACATGATACACAGCAAAAATTACTGGTTGTTTACTAATACGAATTTCTCCCTTGTTTTTTAACACTAAAAAAAAAGACACCTCTTTCCTAGTCTCCCTCTCAGTTTGGTGTGGCCATGTGACTATAAATTCAGTCCAATGGGGTGAATACGAAAGGGTATATGGGAGAGTGTGTGAAAGACAGGAAAAGAACAAGAACAAATGAGAGGGAGAAAGTAAAAGAGAGACGGGAAGGAAAGGGAAGAAGAGAGATGGCAGCGTGCTCCCCTGGCCTTTTGCCCTCCCTTTCCCTGCAAATGAGAAATAATGAGACCTGAAGCACCTGTATTAAGCTCACAAGCTAATCTAAGTGTTGAGGTTAGCAATGCTGGTCCTATACTTAGCCCTGGACTGTTACTGGAAAGAATCTATCTTGTTTAAGCCACTGTATTTCAGGGTCTATGTTACAGCTGTTCAATCTGTGCTGATGTACAATTCACGCCTAAAATACCACTTCAACAAGAACCCATCTATTATGCAGAGGAAAGACATTTAAACAAAGTTGTGATCGATAAGTCAATTCTTTTTTTACAGGGGTACGTGCATAATATTCTTACAGGACAGCTTAATTTCATGTAAATGTCTGAGATTACATTAAGTAGAAGACCACATTGATACTTATTTCAACTTACCTCTGTAACAGGTAATTCAAGCTGAACCACATCATCCTGCTTTGAAACTGGAGTTTGCAGAGCAGTGTCTAACAACAAGATTCCATTAAGGTCCTTCCTACATCCTACTGCATAATCATCCACAAATATAACTTTATCCACAGCAGAAATATACTGACATTTCACCTGTCCACCTGGTTTAGCTGTTAAAAGAACAAAAATTCAACACGTAAGATTTTAAGACCAATAGTCCATTAAAACTAAATGTTTACATGGCAACTCAACACAATATATAATCCTGGACTGGAAAAAATTGTTCTAAAGAACATGATTGGGACAACTGATTAAAATGGAATATGTACTACAGATTAAAGTATCAATGCAAAATTATCAAAATTTGACAAATGAATTGCTGTTATAAAAGAGAGTATCTGGCCAGGTGCGGTGGCTCATGCCTATAATCCCAGAGCTTTGGAAGGCCAAGGCAGGAGGCTGGCCAGAGGCCAGGAGTTCAAGATCTGCCTAGGCAACATAGTAAGGCCCCCAAAAATAAAAAATAAATTAGTCAGGCATGGTGGCACACATGTGTAGTCTTCACTAACTCAGGAGGCTGAGGCAAGATGATTGCTTGAGTCCAGGAGTTTGGGGTTACAGTGGGCTATGATCGTATCAGTGCACTTCAGCCTGGGTGGCAGAGTGAGACCCTATCTCTTAAAGAAAAAAAAATGGTGGAACAAAACTTTTAAAAATGAAATTGAAATATGTCATTTTTTTGCAAAATTCAATAAGCATAAAGTCAGGAAGGATAGTTACTAGAACAGTAGTTTCCCCCTTATCTGCAGTTTCACTTTCAGCAGTTTCAGTTACCCACAGTTAATCGAGGTCCAAAAATAGGTTAAGTACAATACAATATTTTCAATCAAGGTCCAAAAATAGGTAAGTATGATAAGATATTTTGAGAAAGACCGCGTTCACACAACTTTTATTATAATAGTCATATTGTTCTATTTTATTATTAGGTATCGTTGATAATCTCTTATTATGTCTAATTTATAAATTCATGGGTATGTATGTATAGGAAAAAATACACAGTTGACTCTTGAACAACACAGGTTTGAACTGCATGGGTCCACTCATACATGAACTTTTTTGCAATAAATATATTGGAAAAATTTTTGGAGATTTTATACAATTTGAAAAAACCTGCAGACAAGACACATGGCCCAGAAATATCAAAAATATTAAGAAAAAGGTATGTCATGAATACATACGTAGATAACAGTCTGTTTCATCATTTTCTACCATGAAACATAAACAAATCTATTGTGACAAGATAAAATTTATCAAAACTTATACAACACACACTTATAAACCATACATGGCACCATTCAGTCAAGAGAAATGTAAACAGACGTACAGATGCAGTTTTAAACTATAACTGCACAAATTTACAACTCACTATACTACTGTAATTTCATTGGTACTGCAGTGAGCTCAAGTGTTCCAAGTATCTGCTTAAAATACCATGTGACGCTAATCATATCCACCTGAGCAGTTCATCTCTTCAGTAAACTGAAAATTGCAGTATAAAGTGAGCTCTCATGGTTCTCGCGTATTTAGTGTGTTTAGTGCAGTATCATAAACCTTGAATAACACTATGGGACCCATACAGAATGCCACTAATGATACTGAAAGTGCTCCCAAGAAGCAAAGTCATGACATAAGAGAAAGCTGAATTGCTTGATATGTACCATAGACTGAGGTCCCCAGGTGCAATTGTCTGCCATTTCAGACAGATAATTCATCTTGTAAACAATGTAAACTTACGGTATTTATATAGTACAGCACTACAAAAATTGTTAAGATAGTTTTAAAATTTCAACTATAATTTATAACCACACTTTTTTTAAACTACAAATCCTGCATTCTTGTTTTAGAGATATGCAATTAAGAAACAAACTATAAAACTCACAATTTGGGTGAAACCTTCCCAGATAGGTGTAAAGGTAAGAATGGGTTTCCACACAACACTAGGATTCCATATGATGTCACTAGAGATTCCTCAAGAGAACAGGACCAAAAAAAGTCAACAATTTTCTTTGTAATTTCTTGCACTATGCAATATTAGCACTCAAAATAATGGACACTGACCAAATAGTCTTGGTGGGAATTTCTTTAGAACTCTTTCAGGTCTACATGGCAGCGTGCAGCAGGACTACGTTCATTCAGCCGAGTCCATTCTCAGTTTCTCGCCTGAATTAGGGAAGACCATTCTTAAACAGAGAGTGCTATACTGCTCCAGGCAGGGAAGCAACAGTAGGCTGATGTCAGCCATGCTCCTTCAAAGGCTCTTATGCCCTCAACTTAACTAATTATTAGGTTATTATGTATGAAATGTCCAATTTCTTTAAGTACTAAGTTTGACAGTTGATATCTCTGACATTTCACTTTGACACTTCTTGTGTTATTTTTCTTGTGAAGGCAAATCCTCAGTCTTTCAAATGCACAGTTTGGCTGGTGATTATGTTTGTGATTATCTTTCAAATTTTTTTTAAAAGCAATCTCTATGAAACCATGGATAAGTCAAAAATTCATGTTATTTTTAGCTCTCTGGGAGGCCGAGGCAGGC
>NW_012149618.1:7672227-7677428 GCF_000956105.1 Propithecus coquereli | reverse complement strand
AAAAAAAAAAAAAAATTCATGTTATTTTTGAATATGAGTTCCATCATGGAACCAGTGCTGTGCAGACAGCTTGAAATATCAACCAAAGCGTTTGGGAAGGATGTGGCTAACGAACGCGCAGTACGTCGATAGTTTGAGAAGTTACATTCTGGTGATTTTAACCCAGAAAATGAGCCATGTGGGCAACCTGAGACCAAGGTGGATAATAAGGAACTGAAAGCTGTAGTGGAAGCGAATCCACCTCAACCTACATGCGAATTAGCAGCAAGGTTTGATGTCACTTTTTCAACAATATTGGACCATTTGAAACAAATTGGCAAGGTAAAAAAGCTGGATAGATGGGTTCCACATGAAATAAAACAGCATCAGAAGAGAAATTGTCCTGAAGCTCACCTTTCTTTGCTGTTATGACACAAAAGCAAATCATTTCTACACCGTATTATTGCATATGAAGAAAAATGGATTCTTTTTGACAATCGCAAGGATTAGGCACAATGGTCAGATAAAGATGAAGTGCTGAAACACAGTCCAAAACCAAATGTTCATCAAAAAAAGTTAATGGCGTCTGTTTGGTGACTCAGTGCTGGTATTATCCACTACAGCTTCATGAAACCTGGTCAATCCATTACAGAGGATGTCTACTGCAACCGACTGGATGAAATGATAGGATGCTTGCAGTTAAGCTGCCAAGATTGGTCACCAGAGACAGGCCAATCCTCTTGCAAGATCACATGTCACAAAAAGCAACACTGCTCAAACTACAGAGGCTGGACTTGGAGACTCTGTCACCCAACCTATTAACCAGACCTTGCAACAACTGACTACCACTTCTTTCAAGCTTTGGACCACTTCCTGCAAGGAAAAATGTTCAATTCTGAACAAGGTGTGGAAAATGTTTTTTGCGATTTCCTCACCACTCGCTCTTCAGGCTTCTTCACTACTGACATAAACAAGCTACCATTAAGATGGAAAAACTGTGTCAACAGTTTAGGTACATACTTCGATTAATTGTACTGCTTCTTGTTTTAGATATAATAAATTACACTTTTGATTCGAAATTGGACATTTCATATTTAATGAGCAAATATATCCACAAAGACCCTATTTCCACATAAAGTCACACTCCAAGGTTCTATGTGGACATGAATTTGGAAGTAGGATTATTCAAGCCACTACTGACCCCTTTCTCGGAATCTTTTATTCAGCCTGAGAACTTTATTTTCCAAAAAAGAGCTTAGTATGCTCAAGATGAGATTTAATGATCTACCCCAGAGAAGTCCTAGATTTCTGCACAGGAAAAGTTTCCAGCAATGAACAAAGAATGTTTTGTAGAATTTTTTACCTTCTTACATGTTGAAGGTAACAAGCAACAAGAGGAAGAATAGATTCTCTAATTTCAGTTAAAAATTAAATCCATGTACGCTTAAATCTGACCCAAAATTGAGTATTCATACAACAAAAAACAAGCAAAAGTTTCACAACGAGAGGTAGATTTCAACGCTTTTCAGTTACAAGAATAACCATTTTAAGCACATAAAGGTCCGTAAAAGAGATCAAGAAACCAAGAGATCCATACTGGAGCCTGATTGTGTCACTCTGTAAGAAAGTATCTTCTCAGTGTCACATAATATTGTTACACTTTTACTCTTATTGCTTCCTCTCATGTCGATAAATTACACTGTTGCAAATAACATTAATTAAACTCAATTTACAGCCTATATTTAAACTAAATATCCCAAGCCTATCTTTAAAAAAAATTAAATCTCATTTGGCATAAACCAGTTATTTAACAGAAATTTGTTTACCCTATGAGTTTTAAGTGTCTGAAAATACATTTCTTAAAGAAAGATAAGCTGTGCTTAGCTAATGTTTGTTATGTTTTCAAGAAAAGTTGGCTGAAGAGTTACTTTTGGTTTTTAAATGGGGAAAAATTTTCTTACACATATTGTTCCCTGTTAGAATTTTATATAGAAGATATTTGTAAAAAGACTTTTAAACCTACATGGAGAAAGTTTAAAAAAATCAAGTAGGAAATTTTAATGAAGGAAAAATCTATACCAGAGATCAGCCAACTTCTTTTGAAAACAGTCAGATAGTCAATATTTTAGGCTTCAAGTAGTTCTCACTACTCAACTCTGCCCGTGTGGTACAAAAGCAGTCATAGACAACATGTAAATAAATGAGTGTGGACAGATTCTAGTAACACTTTATTTACAGAATTAGAAAGCAGCCTGAGAGCCATAGCAGTGGCAGGCTGGAATACTGTGAGAGAGACAGACTGACAGACACACACACACACACACACACACACACACACACACACACGTTTTTATCCGCAGTTCCTGGCTCATAACTCAATTCACAGCAGCTGGTCAAAAGTTCTGGAGGCCCAGACTTGCAACTGGTACCTGAAGGAAGGTGGGGAGATGGTCTTGTGGGACTGAGCCTTTTACCCCTAGGATCTGAAGCTATCTCCAGCTAGTATCAAAATTGAATTGGAGGATACCCAGGCTGGTGTCTGCTGCAGGGCTGACTGCTTGCTTGTTGGTGAGAAGAGATGTTTACACATTTGGTCACAGAAGTTTTCTGTGTTGATTGTTGTTGTTGAGTGAGATAATACAAAAAGCATTTTGAGTATATTTTTCCTCTCAAACACAGGCCATAATTTGCAGACCTTGGATTTATACTAATGACTTATATTAGTACAGATTTCTGTCTGGTAGAGGGGAAATCTCACAAATATACTAGGTTAAAAATTCACAGCCAGACATAATAAATTGCTAAAAACTCAACAAAGAAGAATCTTGAAGGCAACCAGAGAAGAATGATACATTACTTATAGGGAAGCAATAAAAGCACATTTATCATTAAAAAACAAGAGTTTCATTAGGAAGTGGACCATTTTTTAAGTATTGAAAAAAGAAATTCTACATCCAACAAAAATATCCTTCAGAAATAAAGGTGAAATAAAGAAATTCTCAGATGAAGTAATACTAAAGAGAATTTTGCCAGGAAAGCTGCTCAAAAAGTACTACAAAAAGTTCACCAAACAGTGCAAAGATTAGAAATGAGGGGAAAAAAACCAGAAATGTTAAATATCTGGGTAAATATAACCAACAATTCTTAATCTCAGTTCTTTAAAATATATTTGACAGTTCAAAGCAAAAATTACATTGTCTTACGAGGGTATATAGATACGGTAAGTCGACAATAACTTAAAAGTAGGGAGGGCACTATATATATTGGGAAGTTTTCTATAGTCCACTTAAAGTGGTAAAATATTCATTTAGATTTTAAACTGTTAAGTATGTGTATTGTAATCTCTCAAGTAATTACTAAAAAATACATTTAAAGAATGATGGTCAAAAACACAATAGGTAAAATAATCAAAAAATGGTTAACCTAAAAAAAGGAGAAAAGATAGAGAAAAAGGAAATAATGGAATACCAAAACATCAATAATTACATTAAATATACATAGCCTGCATATGCCAATTAAAAGACAGATTGTCAGAAATAACGTACTTAAACATATACACCACACACCCACGAACAATCCAATTCTCTTACGTCTACAGAAAACTCTTATCCTAAGAGGGCAAAAGTAGAAGGATAGAAAAAAGATATACTGTGCAAGTGGCTATATTAATGTCAGACAAAGAGACCAGAGCAAGCAAGGCAAATTACCAGGCATAAAAGAGGACATTAGATAATGACAACAGGGTCAATTCACAAAGAAGAATAGGCATTCCTAAATATGTACCCACCTAACAGAACTTCAAAATACATACAGCAAAACTTTATAACCAAAAGAAAAAATAGACACCCATAATTATAGTTGGAGACCTTAACATTCTTATCTCAGTAAGTGATAAATACTCTCAGTAGTTGATAGAAGTATTAATAGTATACAGAAAACTGACAAAGATATAAAGAATCTGGATAGCACCATCAACCAATTAACATTTATAGAATATCCCACCTATCAACAATAAATACACATTCTTCTCAAGTACACATGGAACATTCGTCAAGAGAGACCATACCCTGGGTCATAAAGCAAACTTTAGCAAATATAAAAGAACTGAAATTAAAAGTATATTCTCTGATCCTAATGGATTTAGAGTAGAAATCAGTAACAGAAATGTAACAGAAAAACCCTGAACACTTGGAAATTAATCAACATACTTCTAAATAATGCACAGGTCGATGAAGAAGTCTCCAGTAATTCACAAAATGTTTTTTGTTTTGTTTTGCTTTGGTTTTTGTTTTTTGAGACAAGGTCTCACTCTGTGGCCCAGGCTGGAGTACAATGGTCTCATAATAGCTCAATGCAACCTTAAACTCCTGGGCTCAAGCTATCCTCCCTCTTCAGCCTCCCAAAGTGCTAGGATTACAGGCGTGAGCCACTGCGCCAGGCCAGAAAATGTTTTGAATTAAAGAAAAATGAAAACATAAAACATCAATTATTTATCATATGTAGTTAAAGCAATGCTTAAAGGGAATTAATAGAAATTAAATGCTTATATTGTGGTAGGGGACGTGGTCTCAAATCAATAACCTAAACTTCCTACTTAGGAAACTATTAATAGAAAGAGCAAAGTAAACCTAAAACAAGCAGAAGAAATAATAAAACAGCAAAAACCAATGAAATTAAAAATAAAGAAAAATCAACACAGGAAAAAAATTAGTTCTTTAAAAAGATCAATGAAATTGATAAATCTCTACCACAACTGGCATTAAGGAAAAGCAAAAACACAAATGACCAATATCAGGAATGAAGGGAGATAGATCTTGAAGACATTAGAAGACAATAAGAGAACAACTCTACGCACATCAATTTAACAACTTAAGTTGTCAAATTAATTTGGTATTACAAATGTTAAAAGGATAATTGGGGAATAATATAAATAAATCTACACACAAAAAGTGGACAACATAGATGAAATATACCAGTGCCTTGAAAACCACACAACTACCAAAACTTATTCAAGAGGAAACAGATAATCTGAATAGCCCTAAGACTATTAAGAATATTGAATTCGGCCAGGCGTGGTGGCTCACGCCTGTAATCCTAGCTCTCTGGGAGGCCGAGGCGGGCGGATTGTTTGAGCTCAAGAGCTCGAAACCAGCCTGAGCAAGAGCGAGACCCCGTCTCTACTAAAAATAGAAAGAAATTAATTGGACAACTAAAAATATATA
>NW_012149618.1:7667080-7671577 GCF_000956105.1 Propithecus coquereli | reverse complement strand
AGAAATTATCTGGACAACTAAAAATACACATATATAGAAAAAATTAGCCAGGCATGGTGGCGCATGCCTGTAGTCCCAGCTACTTGGGAGGCTGAGGCAGCAGGATTGCTTGAGCCCAGGAGTTTGAGGTTGCTGTGAGCTAGGCTAATGCCATGGCACTCTAGCCAGGGCAACAGAGCCAGACTCAGTCTCAAAAAAAAAAAAAAAAAGAATAGTACAACAAGATCAAGTAAGATTATCCCAGCAATGCAAAACTTGTTCAATATTCAAAAATCAATATAATCTACCATATTAATAGTCTACAGAAGAAAACCGGCCTGTGCACAATGGCTGACTTCTGTAAGCCCAGCACTTTGGGAGGCTGAGGCAGGAGGATTGCTTGAGGCCAGGAGTTCAGAGACCAGCCTGGGCAACATAGTAGACCCCATCTCTACAAAAAGTTTAAAAATTAGCCAGGTGTGGTAGTGTGCACCTATAGTCCCAGCTACTTAGAAGGCTGAGGTGGGAGGATTGCTTAAGCCACAGAATTTGAATTTACAGTGAGCCATGATGATGCCACCGTACTCTAGCCCCAGCAACAGAGTGAGACCCTGTCTATCAATCAATCAATAAATAAATAAATATTTTTTAAAACTATAGCTAGATAGGAGGAACAACTTTTAGTGTTCTATACCACCGTAGGATGACTACAGTTTATAATAATATACAGTTTCAAATAGCTAGGATAATGAATGCTCCCAACACAAATGATGCTTGAGATGACATATATGCTAATTACCATGATCTAATCACTATACATTATATGTGTCAAAACATCACTATGTATCCCATGAATATGTTCAATTATTATTTGTCAATTTAAAAAATAAAATTAAAGCCAAAAAAAGAAAAAGAAATGAAAGACTTAGCTAGCCATAGTGGCTCACTTTAATCCCAGCACTGTGGGAGGCTGAGGCAAGAGGAACTCTTGAGGCCAGGAGTTTGAAACCAGCCTGGGCAACATAGCAAGACCCATCTCTACAAAAAAATTAAATAAATAAAAAAGAAATCACAGACCTAAATAACGCCATGTTCACAGACTGGAAGAGTCTAAAGTTATCGATATTCCCCAAATAAATTTATATATTTAATGAAATGTCAATCAAATTTCCTGCTGGATTTTTTTAGATATAGATAAGCTGACTCTAAAATTTATTGAAAAGGCAAAGGAAATGAAAAAACCAAAACAATTCTGATAAAGAATAAAGTTGGATAAATCACATTACATGATTTTAAGACCTACTATAAAGCTACGGTACCACAAGAACGTGTGGTACTGGCAAAGGGATAGATGTATAACTCAACGGAATCCAGAGACAGAACTTCATAAACCACAGCCATTTGCTCTGGTTTTTTTTTTTTACTTATTTATTTTTTAAATTGTGGTAAAATATACCTAACATAAAATTTACCATTTTAATTATTTAAGGGTACAGTGGCAATAAGTATTAGGTTATTAAGTATGGAATGTGTGATTTCCTTAAGTACTAAGTTTGACAGTTGATATCTCTGACATTTCACTTTAACACTTTGTGTGTGTGTAGGTACCTCCTCATTCTCTCAAATGTACGTTTTGGCTTATGATTATCTTTCAAAAATTTTTTTAGAGCAATTTTTATGAAACCATGGATAAGTCAAAAATTCAGGTTATTTTTGAATATGAGTTCCATCGTGGAACCAATGCTGTGCAGACAGCTTGAAATATCAACAAAGTGTTTCGGAAGGATGTGGCTAATGAACACAAAGTACATCAATAGTTTGAGAAGTTCCATTCCGGTGATTTTATCTTGAAAATGAGCCACATAAGCAACCTGAGACCAAGGTAGATAATGACAAGCTAAAAGCTGTAGTAGAAGGGAATCCATTTCAACCTACATGTGAATTAGCAGCAAGGTTTGACGTTACTTTTCCAACAATATTGGACCATTTGAAACAAATTGGCAAGGTAAAGAAGCTGGATAGATGGGTTCCACATGAAATAAAACAGCATCAGAAGAGAAATAGTGTTGAAACTTGCCTTTCTTCGCTGTCATGACATAAAGGTGAACCATTTCTACACCATATTGTTGCATGTGATGAAAAATGGATTCTTTTTGACAATCACAAGCGTTCAGCACAATGGTAGGATAAAGATGAAGTGCCAAAACACAGTCCAAAACCAAATGTTCATCAGAAAAAGTTAATGGTGTCTGTTTGGTGACCCAGTGCTGGTATTATCCACTACAGCTTCATGAAACCTGGTCAATCCATTACAGAGGATGTCTACTGCAATCGACTGGATGAAATGAGAGGATGCTTGCAGTTAAGCTACCAAGATTGGTCAACAGAGACAGGCCAATCCTCTTGCAAGATCACATGTCACAAAAAGCAACACTGCTCAAACTACAGAGGCTGAACTTGGAAACTCTCTGTCATCCACCCTATTAACCAGACCTTGCAACGACTGACATTCACTTCTTGCAAGGAAAATATTCAATTCTCAACAAGGTGTGGGAAATGCCTTTTGCGATTTCCTCGCCACTTGCTCTCCAGGCTTTGTGGCTGCTGACATACGCAAGCTACCGTTAGGATGGCAAAACTGTTGACAGTTTAGGCACATACTTTGATTAATTGTACTGCTTCTTGTTTGAGATATAATAAACTACACTTTTGACTCAAAATCAGACATTTCATATTTAATGACCTAATACATTCACCATCACCACCATCCATTTACAGAAGTTTTTTTCATCATGCAAACAGAAACTGTACACCCTTCAGAAAGTAACTTCCACTTGCCCCCTTCCACGGCCCCTGGCAATCACTATGCTACTTTCTGTTTCTATGAATTTGACTACTCTAAATACCTTTTATGAATGAAAACAAACAGAATTACCATATGATCCAGTGTTTTTCCTTTTGTGACTGGCTTATAGCACTTAGCATAATTCACAGCAAGGTTCATCCATGTTAGATCATGTGTCAGAATTTCCTTCCTTTTATCTATTCAACTGTCAGTGAACAACTGGGCTGCTTCCATCCCTTGGCCATTTCAAATAATGCTCCTGTGAACACTGGTGGACAAATATCTCTTTGACTCTCCCCTTTCAATTCTTTGGGGTATATACCCAGAAACAGAATTGCTGGATCATATGGTAATTCTATTTTTATTCTTAATTTTTTGAGGGACCTTCATACTGTTTTCCACATCAGCTACACCACTTTACATTTCCACCAGCAGTGCACAAGGGTTCTGATTTCTCTAACACTTGTTATTCTCTGTTGTTTTTTTTGTATATGCTGTTAGGTACGGTCTAACTTCATACTTTTGCACGTAGTTACTCTGTTTTCCAAGCATCATTTGTTGAAAAGACTGTTCTTTCCCCCAATGAATGGTCTTGGCTCCTTTGTTGAAAATAATTTGACCATATATGCAAAGGGTTTATTTCTGGGTTCTCTATTCTATTCCATCAGTATATATGTCTGTCTTTATGCCAGTACCACACTGTTTTTACTACTGTAGCTTTGAATTAAGTTTTCAAATAAGGTGGTGTAAATCCTTCAAATTTGTTCTTTTTCAAGATTGTTTTGGCTATTTAGGGACCCCTGAAAGTCCACGTGAATTTTAGAATGGATTTTTCTATTTTTGCGCCAAAAAAAAAAAAAACAAGTTTTTGGGATTTCAACAGAGATTGCAACAAATCTGCAAACTGCTTTGGGTAGTATAGACACCTTAACAATATACAGACAATATGAAGCTCCAGTAAGGATGCAGAGCAACTGAAACTCTCCTACATTTCTAACGGAAATGCATAATGGTACAGCCACACTGGCTTGACAGTTTTCTATAAAGTTAAACACACACTTACCAAATGGCCCTGTAATCCCACTTCTATGTATTTAACCTAAAGACATAAAAGCTTATGTTCACATAAAAACCTATACTCAGATGTTTATATTAATAGTCACTCTATTCATAATCACCAAATACTGAAAGATCCTTCAAAGAGTGACTAGCTAAACAGTGATACATCAATACAACCGAATACTATTCAGCAACAAAAAGGAATGAACTATTGATACATGCAACAACTTGAGTAAATCTCAAAGGTACTATGCCAAGTGCAAGAAGCCAGTATCAAAAAGTTACATACTGTTCAACCCTAGGACTAACTTAAAAAAAGGGGAGGGGGGGAATTACATACTGTATGATTCCATTTCTATAACACTGTAAAAAAGACAAAACTAGGGCCAGGTATGGTGGTTCACACCTATAATCCCAGCACTTTGGGAGGCCTATGCAGAAGACTTACTTAAGCCCAGGAGTTCAAGACCAGCTTGAGCAACATAGCAAGACCCCATCTCTCCGAAAAAGAAAAAAATTAGCCAGGCATGGTGGCACACAACTGTAGTCTCAGCTATTTGAGGGCCTGAGCCAGGAAAATCACTTGAGCTCCGGAGTTTGAGGTTGCAGTCAGC
>NW_012149618.1:7665670-7666605 GCF_000956105.1 Propithecus coquereli | reverse complement strand
GATTGTGATGGTGGTTACATGAATCTACACATGTGTACCTGTAGGTAATTTTACTTTACAATAATTAAAAAATTCAAAAAATATTATAAAACAATAAAGACACAAGATAAACATTCATAATACCTTATTAACTAATTAAGGGGGGTACTTCATAGCACATCATTATGTTGCGAACTCTATAAAAATACATTGAATAGAAAAAAGTAAAAAGAAATACCAAAATGTTAACAGCCATCTCTCAGCAATGAAATGATAGGTGATTACTCTTTTCCTTAGTCTACCTGACATCATATAATAAAGTAAGTTACTTTCAAAATTGAAAATTTAAAAGGAAAGAAACTGTGTTTTTTAAAATTAGTTACCAATTCTAGTATCTACTTTAAGAAACAGTGTACATTCCTACAAAACTTGCAAAAATACCTGTTTCCACTGAGATATCATCAGACTTCAATGCTTTAAATAGCCTACTAAAATGTACTATACACAACATCATTCAAAGCCAATAAAGAAGGTACGAAATTAATGTTAGGTTCTCACGAAGCTTTTAAAATATAATTAACCAAAAACGAAATCATTTAATAAGAGAAAAGGTGTTAATAACACTATTATATTAAAAGCTAAGATGGGTATTCCTATAAAACAGAACTCATTGCAAAACAAAATAAGTTTGGGAAAGTTCAGTGACTAGGCCATGAAGAAAGGGTAACAAAGGACAAACCGCAATGCAGGGGCAGTGGTGTTGAGGATGGAGAACCAACATCTACATAAGCATAGAAGAGACTCTCCAAAAGATACAGAATCATTACAATCAAGAGTTCCAAGTTTCAATTCTCTTTATTCACTTTAACCAAAAGTGTCACTAGACTACTCTATTTTACTATAATCTTTAGTATCTGACATCAATTAAGAACATTTTAAAAACATCAGGCCGGTGC
>NW_012149618.1:7655050-7665295 GCF_000956105.1 Propithecus coquereli | reverse complement strand
GGCCTTTTTCATATAAATTGTTCAATTTTCCATAGTTAAATCTCAAAACACCTTGGGACACATAGGATATATTCTTCCTTCAGGATGCTGACCTGGTTATAATTAAATAAAATTTGGGGACTAATTTCTCTGTCTGATATCACTCAAAAGGAGCCTTGGTAACCATCTGTAAATAAATAGCTATTGCTACAAAAAGTTGCCAATGTGACAGGCAACCCAGCTACAAATCAATATAATAATTCTACAATTTGGAGTCTGTACCCTTGGGAATTTCTATTTGGAGCCCATATTTGAAATTACTGTTTTCTATTTAATACAGATGGCATGTATCACCAGAATGGCAGTCACATAGACCCCTCATCACTCCTCATATAGACCACATTTAAAGTCAGTTCAAGTTAAACTCCATCCAAATATGATGAAAATCCATCCAGCTGTTTTTGTCTACTACAGTAACAAACTGACTGACAGAACTTCCCCAATACCTGCACTGATGCTATAGAGCATCATTCAGATCTTTGCTCTAATGCCACCTCAGAGAGACCCTCCCAGACTACCTAAAAGCATAAACTTAACACCATCATTCTCATACCAGCTTTAATTTTCCTTATGGCATTTATCAGCAGTTGGCATACTATATAGTGTGTATGTATAATAAATGTCTTCCCTTTAAATTATGAGCTTTATGAAAGTACTTTAACTGTTGTATTACCAGTGCTTCATATATAAATAAATGTCTTTGAATAAATAAATCACTTCATATAGTTTCAAAAAACTTTTTACTATATTAAAACTAAGCTATAATGTGGTAAAATGCAATATTCTAAGTTTGTTTTTAATGCAACATAAAACAAAAACATTTTAGGCATGAAACTTAATATTATAGCTGATCTGGTAGTATAAGATATCCCAGCCATCTCTGCCTTCTCTATTCCCTTTCTCCACCCTACTCTCCTCCTGCCCCTAGTATGAGGTCACTCCCCTCAGGTTATAGTGGCATTTTGATGAAAAAGTATCAGAGCACTTAGTTGATTCAAAAATCAACCAAACTTTAATCAATGGCAGAAAAGGACAAAATAGAAAGCAACAGAAATTTGGCCCTTGATATACCCCTGCTGCTTACAGGCATACTTCATTATATATTCACTAAATACAACTTAAAATACAATGGGATGGGTTATATTAGCAGACAAACTAATTTGGGAGGTTTTTCTTAAAATGAAAAAATAATATTCAAAGCTAAACAGAGTATTATTCAATTCAAAGGAAAACTGTCTCTCATTTATCCCAGACATACCAAATAAATTTGCCTAAAGACCTAGGCAAAGTTTGAACCCCTAAACCTAGCTGCGCATTAGAACCAGCTGGCATATGTTTAAAGATAAAAAAAAAAGTATGCCTGGGCTCCACTCCAGACCATTTAAGTTGGAATACCAGGGCCCAAGGACGGTATTTTTTATAAAGCTCCCCTGATGATTCTAATGAGCAACCAACGCTAAGAAGCACTGCCCTGTGCCATCTCCCCAGTCTTACTTCTCTCTCCTACTTCATAAATCAAAGCAGAAGTACAGAAATAAATCACTAAGATTAAAATTCCTGGTGCCCACAATAAATCTCAGAGAAGACATACCCATCTTCCTCAGTCTAAAATTTATATCATTTCCTTTAAAAAGCATATTTACCTCCTCTAAAATACATCCCTGACTTAACATACTCAAATTATATCATACATACTTCTTTTTAGGAGCACTGTTTCAGTCACAGAGTGTTTTATATATTGTAACAATTACTTTATTCTTATTTGTAATTCCATTACCTTCTCTCTGTATTTTCTTCTTTTTGCAATTTGTCCCTCTATTATCTCCTCTTCTATACTCAAATTTAACTTTTTTATATCCTTTACAATTGAAGCACTACAGGTTACAAAGAATCTCTACATCCATCATCTTATCAAATAATAAAGTAGTTTAGGCAAGAGTTATTAGCCCATTTTAAAGATGGAAGTGTTTGGCCAAAGGCACTCTTTTCATGAGGCCATGGGCAGGACAATGCACATATCATTGGAGAGGTACACCTTCTTTTCACCTCCCCACTGTTCTTACACACTACATTACAGAAATCTATCATTGCTTATGTTCTATAGATACAGCCAACATTCCCAACATTCCTAAGGACAGAGTACCAAATGATCAACTTAAGAATAGTTACAACTAGAGATTTCCAGTTTATTTATTTTTTATTTTTCTTTTTATTCTGTACTTCAATGGATGCAAAGAGATTCCCACTTTAAAAAGGACATAATACATCCACATTTACCTCTGCTCCCTCCCAAACTCCTACTGGAAAGACAGGAAAGAAAGAAAGAGGACCTTAAACAAATCCATAAAGACAAAAAGTGAGGAGATGACAGAAACAATTTTTGAAGTTGGAGGCCAGATAGAAGAGTATTAACTAACTTAATCCCTCTCATCCCCCAAAATCTCAAAGCTAAGCTAGCAGAGAGGAAAGCCCAAAGCATATATGTTATGGTATTTTTTTCAAATACATAGATAAAAGAGGTCTGAAGTTAAAATCACGTAAAAGCAGTAGCTTTCTGCAATTAGCTAATACTACAACAGAGCTCATATCATAATAAGGCCCTGATTCTTTGTCTTTAACTGGGAGTTCTTGTACTTAAAAATATGGGAACCAGAGCCTAGGAGGGCCAAGTCCAAGATCCTCAGGCTATTTCATCACTCCTTTCCTCATGCTGTGCATGCACTCTAACACCAAACTGCTTGTAACAAATATTATTATACCTGCTTCATTTCATGACTCTTGCTCATGCTGTTCCCTCTACTAAGTCCTTATAAAGTCTCAGCAGAGGCAACACCTCTTTTTTTTTTTTTCTTTTTTTTTCAGAGATAGGATCTCGTTCTGCTGCCTAGGCTGGAGTGCAGTGGTGGCAAAATCATAACTCACTGCAGCCTCCAACTCCTGGCCTCAAGCTATCCTCCCACCTTGGCCTCCCAAGTGCTGGCATTACAGGCGTGAGCCACCACACCTGTCCTGGCATCACCTCTTTTAGGAAGCTTTCCAAATTGGAGTAGGAAATGGGGGTGGGAGTAGGTTCAAATTCATCCTATTATCTGCATTTGGCAGACAAACACTTGTTGAGATGAACTATATAATTTAAAACACCAAAACAAACAGTAACATTTATTAAGTGATTACGGTACATCAAGCAGTGTTCTATATGTATCAGTTTATTTAATCTTTCCAATAACCCAATGAGTTAGGTACTAATTGCAAAGCACAGGAAGAGACTAAACATTTTGCCTAAAGTCACAGCTCACAAATGGTGAAACAGAGACTGGAACTCAAACGGTCTGGGCTCCAGAGCCAGTATCTTTAACCACTGGAATGGGCTTTCTCTATAAATGCAATGCCTTCCAAATTTGTATCCCAAATCTTCAAGCTTCAAACCTGAATTTCCAAATGCTTTCTGTACATCTCTATTTAGATATCTCTCAAGAACCTCAAAATTAACACAACCGAAATCACTATCTCCCTCTCATTTCGCAGCCTTCTCCAGCAAAAAGCTAGTCACCACATCTTCTTGTATTGTCTATTTGGGTTAATCAACACCATTCATCCAGATACTCAAAGCAGGAACCTAAGGGTAATTTCTCCTTATCAATTTGTCATCCCTGGCATTCACCAAATTATACTGCTCTCACCTCTCAAACTAACTTACATGAGAGGCTCTCATCATTTCTCACATCTGGGCATCAGCTTCCAATCTTTCTAAACACAACTTTCATCATGTCATAACCTACAATTGCTCCTTACTGTTGACATCAAATCCAAACTTCTTAAAAGAACATATTATGTTTTTGTCCTTGTCTACCTCTCAACTTTAACTCTAAGCATCCCCACAGGCATGCTAAATGCTAGCCCCTCACCACCAAATACAACAATTCTTTCTGTTCCTTGCATTCATAATATTTTTGAAGACCAACCTGACTCTGCACAAGCAAGTGCCTTGACTTATGATGATCATCCCTACAAGAATTCCTTCCCACTATCACTCTTTCAAAACTGATCATAAATGCTACCTTTTTTGAGAAGCTTTCTCTATTTCCCTGAGTTTGAAGAAATTCCTTCCTCTGTATTCACATGGCACTGTGCACATCTATAATACAGTACAGTACTTGTGACATTATGCCAAAACGGCTTCCCTAAAAGCATCACCTAGCATACATTCAAAGGCAAAAGTGTTACCTTTTTGCTCTCCATGACTAACATGTGTTCCATAAATTTCTGAATGAATACCAATCAACCAGCTCTTCATATCACCTTCCTCTTTTAACAATCTCATGTCTAAAATCAATTAACTTATAGTTTATAACTCTCTTGTAATACAAAAATTACTGTTCTTATCATTCACTTCTATTACAGTTCACCCTGCCGCATTTCCACATGGATGACTAGAAGATATTACCACAATTTCAATAGAATACCTGTAGCAAAAACAATTACTGCACTCAGTAACCTTTCAAGCAGCCATTGTTACCACAAGAATTTAAAAAAAAAAAAAAAAAAAACAGAGTAGTTACTATATACAAGGTACTGTTTGTTCTAGAAGTTTTATATATATTAACTCATTTTAATTCTCACAATCACCCTATAAGGTAGATACTATTATTATCTTCACTTTATAAATGACCTTCCAAGGTCAAAAAGAACTAAGACGTAAGTAAGCCCAGGCTGTTTGGTTCCAGAGTCTGAGCTCTTATACTGCCTCTCATTAAAAGTCTAAAATGACTAAAACAAAGACTAGGATAAATTCTTTGCTAAAACAAAACCATCTTTGAGCATTTAAAAGTGAGGAAAACCTGGGAGGTAAATGTAAAGATTTGGAAAATATACAGGATTCTTAAAAACAGAGCAAAACATTAAAAACAGATCTGAATATAAATTTATTATAATTCTACAAGTGTTTTGCTAATAAAACAGCAAACCTTTGATATAACCTATGTCATCATTTAATATCACTAAAGTCAGTCAACTGAAACAGAGCCCAAGTAGGTACTCATAGCCCAAAAAGAGATTCTGCTAAATTAAGTTTTTTAATAAAGAATTCAGATGCATCCAGAAGACAACTACTGCACTTGTAAAAAGAATTCAGATGCATCCAGTAGTCTTTTGGGGCTACTGAAATCCCAATTCTAGATCATGCTTGTTATCGCTCATAGAAGAATAATTGAGAGTAGGAATGGTGCATGTACCAAAGTTAGGAATTAGGAACTGGTTTCAATCATCTATCATTTCCATCACTGGGAGATTGTGCATTTTATCAAAAAAAATTTACTTCTTAAGGACTATGCAGGCTCCAAGACTTCTTGGAGCAGACAGCTCTGGGCTTTAAGTTTGACCAAGAAGCTGTTATATCAGGAAAAATAAATATATACCCAATCTAAACCTCACTAAAGCTGGAGTTGAGTACAAAGATCTTTTTCTTATTTATGACCACTGTATTAATTTATCAAATCAAAGCCAATATCTATATGGCAAACGAAAAAGGGAGATATTCATAAATAAATATAAAACTGAAGCATTTGTCTAAAAACACTGAGCACTCTTTTATTCTTTTTCATTGCAACATACATCTGGAACTCATTTCAGAAACTGATGACTTACTCCCACACATATACTACAACATCCATTAATACCCACTCATATATACCTTCATTTACTTATGTACATATACTACATGAACAATCCATATACACACAGAACTAGTAATAAATAAACTGTCTTAACTTTGTTCTGACAGTTAGCCACATAGATTATACTATTACCAATATTTAGATTTCCATCTCCATCTGAATGATATCTATCCTCTGTGTACAAACATTAAGTCAGTTAACATTTTTTAAAGTGATTGTGGAGCACGGCAATACTAACCACCGAAAATACTCAAGAGAATTGGCATTCACTGAGTACCTACTACAGATCTGTCATGCACTGTTAGACACTTTTAATGTGTCTGACCAACTAATCTTCACAATCATGCTATTAAACATTAATCTTAATTTACAGATGAGGAAGCTGAGGTTCAGGAAGTTTAAGTAGTGAGTTCACAAATGAGCTAACATTAAAAATTCAGGACTACCCAACACATAAAGCCTTTACTCTCCCCCAACATACCTTCAGAAAAGGTTATTTAAAAAAATATATAAAATGTACTACACTGGGGAAAGGCACTATTTCAGGAAGCAAGAGAAAACATCACCACCAGTAATTACACAAATAAGACAATACCTTAACAATACCTTAGTCTCACAATAAAGCAAAAACTAGATGGGTTCTGCAGGAAAATGGTAAATCAGAAGAAAGTCTTAGGAAGTTCAAATTTCAGGTTAAGTTCAAAAGACTTAACAGAGAATATGAAAAATCTTTAAGTAAAAAAGAAAAAAAAGACAAGGTATTTACAAGGATATTGGAACTATTTTTGAGCACTTGTCTGGTTAGTGCACGTTCTAAACACTTTGCGGGCACCAACACTTAATCCTCACAATTACTACCATTATCATCCCTATTTTGCAAAAAGGAAAACTGGAACATAAATGTTAAGTAATTAAGTCAAGGTTACACAGTTGTTTAAAAAAAAAAAACAAACAGAAACTCAGATCTTAACCCAAACCATCTGCCTCCAGAACCAAGCTCCTTCCCCTAAATCACATGAAGAAATAACAGCTACAGAGAGGGACACATCTAGTAATATGAACAGTATGGTCAAGTGGTATGCAGCTTTTTAGATTTTTAAGACCCAAAGTGAGAAATAAACATAAAAAAAGGCTAATCAGGATATGAAAAAATGCTCAACATCATATGTCATTAGGAAATTGCAAATTAAGACAAGGAGGTATCACTACACACCTAGTAGAATGGTAAAAATCCAAAACACTGAGATCAACAAATACTGGTGAGGATGTGGAGCCCAACTCTCATTCACTGCTGGTGAGAATGCAAAACGGTACAGACACCATGGAAGATAGTTTGGCAGTTTCTTACAAAAGTAAACATACTCTTACCACACAATCCAGCTCCTTAGTATTTACCCAAATGAATTGAAAACTTACGTCCACACAAAAATCTGCACACAGATCTTTACAGTAGCTTTATTCATAATTGCCAAAACTTGGAAGCCAGCAAGATGTCCTTTGTTGTGTGAATGGACAAATAAACTGTAGTACAGCCAGACAGTGGAATATTATTTATCACTAAAAAGAAATAAGCTATCAAGCCATAAAAAGAAATGGAAGGAGTTCAAGACCAGCCTGGGCAACACAGTGAGACCCCATCACTACAAAAAAAAAACTTTAATTATCCAGGAGTGGTGACACGTGCCTGTAGTCTTAGCTACTCAGGAGGCTAAGGCAGGTGGATAGCTGGAGCCCAAGTTCGAGGTTATAGTGAGCTACTACCACACCACTGCACTCCAGCCTGGCTGACAGAGCAAGACCCTATCTCTAAAAAAAAAAAAAAAAAGAGAGATGGAAGAAAATGAATATTAATAGATGAAAGATGTCAATCTGAAAAGTCTACATACTGTATGATTCCAACTATGACATTCTGAAAAAGGCAAAACTATGAAGATGTAAAGAAATCAGTGTTTGCCAGGGAGGAAGGAAAAATGGAAAAGGTGGGGGTGGGGGAAGAAGGAGGGAGAGATGAATAGGCAGAGCAGAGGCTTTTTATGGCAGTGAAACTATTCTGTACGATACTATATGTCATTATACATTTGTCCAAACTCAAGGAATATACAAAATGAAGAGTGAACCCTCATGTAAACTATGAACTTTGGGTGATAATGATTGTTAACGGAGATTCACCAGTGGTAACAAACATACCACTCTAGTGCAGGATATTGACAGTGGGGGAGGCTGTGTGAGCATGAAAGTAGATGATATATAGGAACTCTCTGTACTTTCTGCTCATTTTTGCTATGAATCTAAAACTACTCTAAAATATAAAGTCTATTTTTCTTAAAGTCAAGGAATGTGTTTATTTAACAATTAGTATATAAGGAAGCATTCATTTAACATAGTCATTGGTATATATGCATCGAATGAAAAATATTAATATCTAAGGCTGGGCGCAGTGACTCATGCCTGCTATTCTAGCACTTTGGGAGACCAAGATGGGAGGATCACTTAAGCCTGGACAACAGATTGAGACCCCCACCCTACAAAAAATTTTAAAATTAGTGGGCATGGTGGTACAGGTCTGGAGTCCCAGCTACTCCGGAGGCTGAGCCAGGAGGATCGCTTGAGCCCAGAAGTGATCTATGATCATGCCACTGCACTCTAGCCTGGGCTACAGGGCAAGACCCTGTCTCAAAAAAAAAAAAATCTGAGTTAATATTTTGTACTAGGTATCCTGGGGAGGGGATGTAAACAAGTAGACAAAATACCTCCACACAAGGAATTTGAAATATAACAAGACAAACCTCATATATATTTACAAAAAGGTAAATAAAATGGAATCTAAATAGCTTAAGACAGCGGAAAACACACTAGAAAAAGTAAGCTGCCAAATTACTAAAATGGATATTAATATGACAGTATGTGCTTAGTGGTTCAGTAATTTGTGGCTAGAGGGATAAGGAAATTAAGATGTGCTCTACGTCTTGAAAAATGGATAGGATTTGTCTAACTGACTAAAGGGAACTAGTCAATTCCAAGAAAGAGCAAAACAATTGTAGTTGGGAAAGAAAATTAAATGAACCAGTTTCACAAAACAAATTAGGGAGACAAGACTAGAGAGATTGGTCTACCAATCACAAAGGCCAAATCATAAAGGTCACTGAATGCCAAGCCAAGCAATGAGCTCAGAGCCTCAGAAATCTTAACTTTCACTGACAGGGAGCAAATACTTGCCTAATCAATGTATGTACTATTAATAATGGCTCTCAATCTAGTGAAAATGTATTTATAAACATTTTACACCAGATACACATAATTTGAAGCCATATACTAGTAGACATAGTTAAAAATTCACCACCTCTACCACCCAATTGAATACATGTGTATACAAGTCCTGCTCCCATCCTTCAATTTCCAATCTACCCTATAGGCAACCCATAACCCTATAAACTGAACCTCATGCATCCAAAAGATATATTACTCTACCACCCAATAAAACTCGATATGGTTACCCCACTCTTTATCCCCTCAGACAACGATGTCTTTCCTCTGGGGCAGAAAGGAAGATGGCTCAGTGCCCACAAATTGGAAAGAGGAATTATGTTAGGACCGTGATCACTACTGGCACTTTCTCCCTACTCTATTTATAGGACTGTCACTCTTTATTAACCATTGAAAGCAAACCTATTAAATACCTACATATTCCAAATAAAATATAAAATGCAGCATTCCTTCCCCCCAATCATCTCAATAGATTACATACACAGGACCCTACACAACCTCTGGTAATTATAATTAATAATAAACTTCAGTTCTCATACATTAAAACATTTTGGAATTTAGCCATTGTTATTTTCAAATTTTTTCTATAATCCTTTATTCTATTTGCCATAAACTCTTCTACATATTTTTACTCACATACTCAGTCTTCGTGCATGGGCACCTGCAACTGCATCCAATCCCATACTTTTCTAATAAACAAATGCCCAAACATACCCCAACTACGTTATCCCAAATCAGTGCTGTTTTAAGCATTTACTTGCACATTCATATTATGCACCTAAAACCATCCTGGTAAGTAATCTACCACTAAAGTGAATATTTTCTTCCCTTCCGTGTACAAGCACAGAAATACATGTCCAATTTCTCCAACCATTTTAACAAACCCTGAAACACATAATCGTTCTCAAACATGGCTCCGACATAAACAGCATCCCATGAAACTCCTCTTTATATCCAAAACACTTGAATGCTTTTGTTAATATGACTTTCCATAGATATCTCAGTACATATACTACGATATCACTTATTACAAGTTAAAAATCATAAAAATATTAGGTATTGAAGATACAAACATATACTAAAAAACATAGACATGCATGAAAATGATAAAACCAAATTAAGGATAATGCTTATGAAGGAAAAAGGGTTGGAGGAATGCAATCTAGGAAGGACACACAGTAGGTTTCAACTCAGTTTATGTTTTATTTCCTGAGCTGAGTCAGGGATACACAGCTGTTCACTGTAATTATTCTTTATGCTTTTTCATATT
>NW_012149618.1:7649730-7653690 GCF_000956105.1 Propithecus coquereli | reverse complement strand
ACCCCCACCCCCGGCGCGAAGCCCGCGGTCCGTCCCCGCACCTGCGGGACCTACGAACAGCCGACCCGCCACTTCTCTCCCAGGGAGGGCTTGGATGCCGGCTCGGACGCTTCCCGCCCCTCGCCTCCGGCCACCAGCCTTTCCCGCTGGGGTCAACCCTTCAAGCCTTTCGCTCTCGGATCTAGCAGAACGGAGTACCAACACCTTCTCCTCGACCTACCCGGGCCTCGCCTTCCCCGGTGCCAAGCTCCAAGGCCTCCTCACCTATTCCGGAGGGCTAAGCCAGACCGGACGCTCAAGGCCCGAAAGGCAACTCCCACCACTCCCTGACTCGCCTGTCTTTCCTTCCCAGCTGCAGCCACTGAAAAAGCCAAGTCCTAAGGTCCTACTCCATCAGCTTCCGGGCCTCCCTTCACAGCCAGGCCTGAGCCCCCAGCCCTGCCCTCCCGCTACCCCGCTTCCCCTCCTCCGGAGACGGAGCCCCGGGGCTGGGCGGCTTCCTTCCCGGCCATCCCGCCGGCCCGGCTCCTCCCGCGGCGGGCCCGGCCCCCGCCCGGCGTGCGGCACACTCACCGCTGAGCGCCGAGGCCTGTAGGGTGGCCCCCGAGGTGCCGTCGATGACTTTGATGGTCCCGCGGCTGGTGACGGCCAGGATGGCGTTGAGCGCTGGGTGGTAGGAGAGGCTGTGCAGCCCGTCGGCGTCGCAGCGCATGCAGCCGTCCCGCAGCACCAGCCACTCCGAGACCCCGGCCGCCCCCGCCCCCGCCGAGGAGCAGCCCGGGCCCGAGGCCGCCGCAGCCGCAGCCGCCATCTTCCGGCCTGCGCTCAGCACAATCACACTGGGAAGCGGCTCAGTGACAGTCCCGGGAAGTGCTGCACCACCGCCAGTCACCATCCGGGGCCAGGGGGCAAGCGGAGCGCGTTAGCCGGAAGTGAAGTCAGGCGCCCGCACGCACGCGGCACGTCGGCCGCCGGGCCGGAGGGGCCAAGCTCGGAGGAGGCTAGCGGGGCGGGGGAGGGGGAGAAGGAGCGACAGAGGCGGGACCCGGGGAGGGGGAGGGGGAGGAGCGGGAGGAGCATGCGCGGGAGGGCTCGCGCTTGCCACGCGCCCTCTGCGTTCGCAACGCCCGGTTTCTTCCTGCGAGGTTGGGGAGTGGCGGCTGCTTGAGTCCGCCCGGCTCCCGGCTCCTCGCAGTGGGAGGAGGAGATTGGTCTCCGTGCAGTTCCGCTAGGCTGGGGCCGCGGCCCGTGGACCCGGCTGGTACACCCTGAGGCTCTATGCAGCGGTTACAGCTGCTCCCCGACCGTTCCCTGTACGCGCGGTGCATCTGTTTGGCCGTGGCCCTTGTCTGAGAATAAACAGTCTGAGAAGCCTTTACTCTGGATTTGAAGAAGCCAGACGACCTTACCAAACCCGTGCCTTTTACAGCGCCTGCTCTCCCCATCCCCAAATCTTTTTGTTGCACAGAAGTACCAGATAAGAGGTGCTGGAGGCATATAGTTAAGCTTAGTTTCCCTAACCACATTCCAAACAACTTGAGTTAATGTGAATTGTTAATGGGGTGGAGGGGACACGGAGTCTGTGTTGGAGAGCTAGAAAAGACTCAAGTTGGTTTACTAATCATCCCCCTTTGGAAAATACCTTTTTCTGCTTTTCATTTTGAAATAATTATTATAGATAGTTGAAAATATAGATCTCTATGGTCTTACTCTCCAAAATCCGTAACACCTTTCTATGAGAAAAACATTGGACAACCCCAAATCGAAAGACATAAGATACCTGACCACTACTCCTCAAGGACAGTACAAAGAGGACCCATATACCCTTCACCCAGGTTCCCCCAACGGATACATATAATTTTAGTACACTGTCAAAAGCAGGCATTTCACATTTGTATGATGTGTGTATAGTTAAATGTCATTTTTATCACGTGTAGATTCGTATACCATAATTAAGATGCAGAACTGTAAGTTCTGTATGTTTTAGAATCATTACATTATCCTGGAAAGGCCTAGTTTCCTCTTCCTTTAAACCTAATCATCAAAGAGCTGTTCTGAGATTTAAGAATCATTTGTAAAATGTGTAGAATAGCATCTGACATGTACTCGGTGCTCAATAAAAATCATGAAACTTAACTGCTTCCTCAATTCCTTCTCAGAATTCCTTTGGGAAATCTTCATGGATTATGCCAACTACATCTTAAACTATTGCAATGAGGTCTTGCAGTAGGGAAGAGAGACTGGGCTCAACTCTGAATACAGACATCTTGGGCAAGTGGGAATTTATAGCCAAGGAGCAGTGTGGGGGTCAGTGGATGGAAAATTATGAAGAGGAAACATCAGGGGTAAAGGGGATTCTGGCTAAATCAACCTAAGAGGATTCTTGTTGAAGACAGGCCGGGATGATGAGACATCACCTGAGAGATGGTGGAGGATAAGGAACCTGATCCAACATGGAGGATGAGAGGGGGGTTATTGCTAAACTGACTTAGCAGGTTCTTTGTTAAAACTGAATTTAACAAGGAAGTGCACAGATGGGGCTAGCAGGAGATTCAGAAAAACCTGACTAAAGTTTGGCCAAGCAAAGAATCTTTATGTGTCCCCCTGATAAAGAGACATTCTTCTTTCCTTTGAACAACATAAGTCTATTTTCTTGTTCAGATCATTAAGGACCAGCTGAATCACCTACTGGGACTTGGTAGTAGAGGATATCTCCTGGATGGTGTTAGCCATCAAGTTTTTAATGAGGGGAGTTTAGTTTCTATGAAAATAAAATAAAAACAAAGATTAATAGTTGGAACAAACTAGCGACTCAGATTCCGAGTCCAGAGGGCAGCTAGTCAAGATTTCAGATTCTGGCCCTAAGCATCTTCAGCTGGAGTGAGGACAGTCAGTGGCAGTCTGACAGATTTTCCTGGTCTGCAGTTTGGATATCATAAAGGTTGTCCACATGTAAGCCGTTGTGGTTTCTCTGAAGTTTATATCAAGTTGTTCAGCATCAGCTTGCAGGGCTTCAGGAGAAGAGAAGTGATTCCAACAAGTGATTAGTTGGGAGAGTCATAACCAGATACTGGGGGAAACTAGAAAAATTCAGGATCCAGTCCAGATTATGGTAGGTAACAAAACCTCGAAGAAAACAAATAGCGCTAGAATTTAATATTGGGTACACTATAGTTTTCTTCGGAACTATAATTTATCTCCCTATAGTCACCCCGATTTCTACCAAAGATAATCAAAGAAAGACTGATTTGTCCGCAAAATAAGTTTAGTCTCATTAAACTTGGACTTATAATTTACATAAGTGCAGCAAGAACCAGACAGACTCTTTTTAAGCTTATTTTGCTTGAACTTTGAATAAGGAATATCAGATTAGACTTATAAAAGACTCTCAACGCTAGGAAGTCAAACCAATGACTTTCCATCAGGCTGTATCTGAAACATTCATAGGTTTAGATAAATTCCTCTCTTCTTGAGGTCCTCAAAGTATCCTGAGGTTTCTGAGCCTGCAGAGAAGTGACATTCCTTACTCACCTGTTAGGCTGGGAACCCTCAGGCCAGGTTTTCCAAGGAAGAATTTATTGGCTCAATAAAGTCAACCTTAGTTCCTTAAAGCCATCTGGTCATATTTGAAAACATGAAATTCCAGTCAAAGCTTTGGTAATATAACCAGTGCTTCCAATTGTGTCTTATTATAGGAAAAACGGATTCTTATTAAACTTATACAAATAACTACATTGCCATAAGCATAAGAATACTCACAAATAGTTTCTGAATTCTGGAGGAATCAGGTAGGGAGAATAAACGTTTTCATTTTTCACAAAAGCATACTTTATTGAATTGCTGTAAGCTATAGTTAGCTCATAAGAAAAAGATTTCCTTAACTCTGGGAAACAAAACAGATAAAGAACCAGCAATGTTTCAAACAAAAAATCATTAAAAATTATCTTCATCATGGCTGGG
>NW_012149618.1:7648609-7649680 GCF_000956105.1 Propithecus coquereli | reverse complement strand
CCAGCTACTTGGGAGGCTGAGGCAGTAGGATTGCTTGAGCCCAGGAGTCTGAGGTTGCTGTGAGCCAGGCTGACGCCACGGCACTGACTCTAGCCAGGGCAACAAAGTGAGACTCTGTCTCAAAAAAAAAAAAAGAAAGATATCCAATTACTAATGAGTATCTCCCTCTTACACACAGTGACAAACTGTTATGTCCAAGTTGCAGTAATTGATCACTGATACATCTGGGCCACCCTTCCTGTCATTTACCTAAGCCAAGAAAAGAAAAAAATTACAAATCTACCACCCAAAACTTTCTCTTATATATAGCTCTTAGATATATTCCAGACTTATTATATTCCATAACTACACACAATCTAGTTCTTTCACAACTCTCACATCAACAATAATTAACATCTCTAATTTCATCTTTGTATCCCTAAATTGCCATTTACTCTTATAAACACCTTCTTACACCGTAAACTCTTCTTTGTCTATGTCAAAATACAAGTAAAATGGCAAATCGCATACTATCTCCACTGGCTAAATGAAAGCAGTTGTATACATTATGTCTCTGTGCATGAGTTTAACTCACTCATAAACCAATTTTTCAACTTTAACCTATAATATCCAAATTAAGTCACTCATCATTTTAACCACAAATGAAATGTCATCTCAGCCAAATGTATTATAACTTAGCCAGGTCAATTCCAAAACACCAGCCCATCCACTGAGCGTCCACCTCACACATTCTAAAAGTCCCATACCTGGACCAAAGTTTATACCACCCAGAAGTATTTCCCTCCAATGGTGAGGCTCAGATGTACCTCCAAACCCCAATTTTCGGCTCCCTTTGGTAAAGCAAGTGAAGAGAACCTGAAGTTTCACCTAAATACAAACCCAAAGGAATCTCTATTTCATACACCGCAGGTCCTGAGTTTCTCATCACTGGGAGGGTAGAAGTTGGAAGCCCCGAGCTAGGGGACCAGGTCTCTAGTATTCTTTGGCGTCTGCAGAGTCCGACGGTCGTCCACCGAACAGTTCAGGCAGCTGGCCCGCCTACTTCCCTCCCAACCCCCACTCCAGGCCCAC
>NW_012149618.1:7625854-7644429 GCF_000956105.1 Propithecus coquereli | reverse complement strand
GTGGCGCATGCCTGTAGTCCCAGTTACTCGGTAGGCTGAGACAGTAAGATTGCTTGAGCCCAGAAGTCTGAGGTTGCTGTAAGCTGGGCTGATGCCACAGCACTCTAGCCCAGGCAACAGAGTGACACTTTGTCTCAACAACAACAAAAAAATTATATTCATCAGTTTATTTAATACCATGTAATTAATTCTTTCTTTTTTTATAAAGCTAGTCAAGTGTGGTCGTGGAGGGAAACAATGGTAAATCAGCTTAACAATAACCCACAGCCCTTGGACCAACTAAATTAATTCTTGTTCTGCTTGATCTTGGTTAGCAGTTTCACGAACCCATGAACCCATCAGTTTTACTAGAGGTCTAGAAATTCTTACAGAGTCTAACTTTTTTTTTGGAGACAGGGTCCTGCTCTATTGTCTGGGCTAGAGTACAGTGGTGTCATCATAGCTCACTGCAACCTCAGACTCCTGGGTCAAGCAATCCTCCATCTCAGCCATCTTCCAAGTAGCTGGGACTATAGGCATTCACCACCATATGTGGCTGATTTTTCTATTTTTTGTAGAGACGGGGTCTCGCTCTTGCTCAGGCTGGTCTCAAACTCCTGGCCTCAAGAAATCCTCCCACCTTGGCCTCCCAAAGTGCTAGGATTGCAGGCATGAGCCACCATGCCCAGCCCAATGGTATGATCTTAAAGTTATCAATAACCTGTATTCCAGGGTACTTATTCAAGTCTTTTTAATTAATCTTCTTGAAGAAGAACAATTTTGGACTGTAACTGATTGTAAATACTTTTACAGAAGAATTAAAGTAAAACAATAACTGTCTATGGATAACAAATACTTAAAATGGCCACAATTAAAAATATGATGGGTTCAATATAATGATGCAATTGACAAGGAAATTTGGTTACTTGTGTGGCATATAACATTTTAACATAATCAAAATTATGCCTAATAACATATTAGATTTCTAGGAATGTCATAATTTTTGAATCACTGATTAATAAAAAATAACATACCCATAAATATAACTTAAAGGAGGGTTAGCATCACTTATTTGACAATGCTTCCCATATAATATAACATATCAAATTAGCCTAATAAGTTTCATATTTCTCTTTTACAAAGTGAGAAATAATTCTTTGAGCTTTTCAGGGGCTCAACTGGAAAATCTCAAGGTTAATTTGAGATCAAAAAGACTTAATTTAGAATTTGATTTGGGGAAGTTTGTCAACAATGTCAAAAAATTTAAAACACTTGATTAAATATGATCTTGGTTATCTAGTTAATCAAAGTGATAATAAAAAATTTTAAAGGCAAATACAGAAGGTTACATGGTTATGAACAAAAACTTAGCTCTTTTAATATTGATAAGACTCACTTTTCTTATGTTATCAGTCAGCTAATAGAAGACAATGTGAAGCACAAGAAATTATATTGACAAGACACAAATTTTTGTTTCCTAGTCCAATTACTTAAAAGATAAGGAAAACTGTTCTCATTCTTAGACCAATACTCTAAGAAAACGTTGTCATTTTAACAGAGAAGTCTAAATTCTACTTTTGCATCAGTGTACAGTATACATGGGGGATTGGTTCCAGACTCCCTGCAAATATGAAGCTCTGTGAATGCTCAAGTCCCTTATATAAAATGGCATAGTATTTGCATATAACCTATGCACATCCTCCTATATACTTTAAATCATCTCTATATTACTTATAATACCTAATACAATGTCTACACATTACTTCATTTGTGTAGATTCCACATAGTACTTGGCATATGGCAAATTTAAGTTTTGGTTTTGGAACTTTGTGCAATTTTTTCGCCAAATACTTTTGATACTTGGTTGAATCCATGGATGCAGAACCCATGGATACAAGGACCAACTATCTTACTAAAACTAATTTTTGATAAAAACCTTATAAATGGGCCGGGCATGGTGGCTCACGCCTGTAATCCTAGCTCTCTGGGAGGCCGAGGCGGGTGGATTGTTTGAGCTCAGGAGTTCGAAACCAGCCTCAGCAAGAGCGAGACCCCGTCTCTACTAAAAATAGAAGGAAATTAATCAGACAACTAAAAATACATAGAAAAAATTAGCCGGGCATGGTGGCGCATGCTACCCGGGAGGCTGAGGCAGAAGGATCGCTTGAGCCCAGGAGTTTGAGGTTGCTGTGAGCTAGGCTGACGCCACGGCACTCTAGCCCGGGCAACACAGTGAGACTCTGTCTCAAAAAAAAAAAAAAAAAAAAACCTTATAAATGAATCTATCCAATCTCAGTCAGCTTTGACCACACAAAAAAAAATTTCCCCCCTTTTACAAACTCTTTTATTTTTTACTTCCATGACTTAAATGCATCAAGCCATTAAACAATTCATTTTTACTGTGCATTCTGCTCTTAGTTGGATTTATAGTTTTATGGCCTTAAATATCTAGCAGAGACAATACAAACCTGTCTGACCAACAAACCCAGGTAAAAATGTATGTCTATATTGTATTTAATGCTGACGATTCTGAAGACATGCCTATTTTTATTTTACCAACAATTTTAAAACTAGCTTTTATTTACCAAAGATTACACCAGCTCACAAGAACTTAAAAAAACATTTGGGTCAATTTCTATTTTTCTGAGAGTTTTATGAATAGTTAAGTTATTTGAGTACTCATTTATCCGTAAGCCAATTTCGGTATTTTAGTTTGCTAATACCATCAGAGATAGAAAAATATCATGTATGCATAACATAAAAACATAGACACATACATATATAAACATTCAGACAGATGCAACCAGATATTATGGCCTTATGACTTTTCTCTTTCTTTCTTTCCATTTTTTAAAGACAGAGTCTCGCTATATTGCCCAGGCTGAATTTAAACTCCTAGATTCAAGCAATTTTCCTGCCTCAACCTCCTGAGTAGCTGGGAGTACAGGTGTGTGCCACCATGCTTGGCTGGCTTTTCATTTTAAAAATTTAGTCATAAGGCAGTAAAATAGAGTAATATAAACTCACTAGTTTATGTCCACTTTATATTTTTATCCAAATTGTGTTTCTTATGAAAATGGGACAAGTTGAGTTTACCTACTCAATAAAGGTTAAACCTTTTTTACCAGTATTTGTGGAAAAGTCTTTTTAAGATTTTTAAAATTTGTCCAGTTTCCAAATCGTTCCTTCTTTTTTTTCTTTTCAGCCTTAGGTGCTTGCTTTTGAAGAGCCCGTAAGTTCCTCAAGAGCTCCTAGTGGAGGCTAGGGGGGCCTAGTGGTGACTAAGGGGTTGGAATGGGAAGGAAAGGGTTTTGCAGAGATGAACAGAGTTGGCTGAGCATATAGTTAACAGGGGTTAAAAAGAGAGGTTTCAGGTGACAGAGAAGTTCCCATCAGAGAAATAGGATCCAATAGAGAATAGAGAAGACTCACAGAAAGTAAGGAAGAAGAGACTTTCAGCCCAGGGAGTGAGGGAATAATCTTTTCCACTCAGAATAAGGAACCAGGAAGATCTTCTGGCCCAGGAGGTACCTTTCAAAAGAAGCCTGGAACTCTAACGCAGCATCAGAACTCATACCTTAGGAGTCAAAATCTTTTATTATCAGCTTCGACACACATTTGTCTGAAGCAATTATTCAGGAGTCTGATTCACCAAGGAGCACTGCAGGACCAGTAGTTGGAAAATTAAGAGGAAATCTCAGGGCTAAGTGAGATTCTGGCTAAACCAACATAATGGGATTCTTGCTGAAGACAGGCCAGAGTGACAAGACATCACCTGGGGGATGGTGAAAGATGAGGAACCTGATCAGATATTAAGGAAGAGAGGTTCTTGCTAAACTGACTTCACAGGGCCTTTTGCTAAAACTGGATTTTATAAGGAAGTGCCCAGATGGACCTAGCAGAAGATTCAGAAGGCTGACCAAAGTTTGGCCAAGCAAAGAATCTTTGTCATAGTAAAGTGTGAATGAATATCTGATTTTGAGTCTCTGTGGCATCATTGATGACCTCTATCTTTGAACATGGGCAAGTCACTTACACATTCTGAGAATGTTTCACCAAGTGTCAAATGGAGATGATATTTCTTGCCCTAGTTACTTAGGTTTATTATAGGTACTTGGGAAAGTACTTGTAAACTGTAAAAATTGGAATACAGAGAGGTTACATGGCGTGCCCATGGCCTCACAACTTGTGGGATAGGGGTATCAGTAACCTAGATTTTAACTTGCACAGAATGACTCCAGAACTCATACCACTAATTTAACCCTCCTGTTCAAAACTTCAGTGCCTTGAGATAAAGGACTACAAATAATCAAATCTAAATGTAACCGGGGTGTCCTTCTAAAACAGTTTTTAAAATTTTTAGGGCACAAGTAGAAACTGTAAAGACTCCAATTTTAAAGTTTTAATCTCTCAAGATCCCTTTTGGCCAAACTTTTCCTTTAATCTGAAAGATTTCCCTGAATAGGCCTCCAAGGCAAATGAAGCCCACATCTTACTGATAGGGAAAACAAACTAGCAACTTTAACTAAATGTACTTTAACGTTACACTATCTTGAGTAGAACTGAGCAAGAGTTTTACATTAGCCTGTGTTCCTTTTTTTGATCAGGAAAAATTTCTTTTCTCTCATGAATTTAGACTGCCTTCACCTGCATTCTCCAAAGCTAATTACCCAAGAGATGTTCTGAAATAGAACACTCCATAATCAAATTTGGGAAACAACTCTCTCTATATTTCTCTTCTTGGGAGATGTATACTACACATTAGCATATATCAAAAGCTCTGAGACATCCTATGCTAAAGAATTCTATTTAAGGCCGGGTGCGGTGGCTCACGCCTGTAATCTTAGCACTCTGGGAGGCTGAGACAGGAGGATTGCTTGAGCACAGGAGTTTGAGGTTGCTGTGAGCTAGGCTGATGCCACGGCACTCTAGCCCGGGCAACAGAGGGAGACTCTGTTTCAAAAAAAAATACTATTTAACCTCCTTTCACCAAGATTTCAAAAACTCATTAATCATAGAATACTGCAAAACAACTGTCTCAAGGAGCACTCTTCAGCATAACTTGTTGCTTCTTTTTGTGAATATGAGTGGTGTCCAGAAAGTATCTAGCCATGTAATATGAAAATTACATATTAACAATGGCTGGATACTTTCTGGACAGCTCCATATGTATTTTCGTTTGAAAACTTGCTAATACCTTAAAAACTACAGTTTAGAGGTTCATGGCTGGTCCAATGATAGTGGGTTATCAGAACTTATTAACATTAGTGTCACTAAAGTTGATATACAACCCCCCACCCTGCTAAATTTGACTGGCTTAAAAAAAAAAAGAGGTTCCTTCAATTGCAGTGATTATAAAAATGGAATTGGGCAAGACTGGGTAAAATTCAGCATCAACTGTGTTGTTGATGTCTTTCTGCACATGATGTCAAGAGAAAATACCCTCAACACTGAAAAATGTACTGATTTTCAAGGCTGGTCCATTTTGACATGAGGGCCTCCAGCCAAACCATTTTAGGCATAGGTGGTGAAAGGAAGTAGAAATTCCTTCCTGTGCACAATCATTCTGTAAAGCAGAATTGGCTGGAATCAGAAATGTGGACTCAGAAATCAGGCGAAATGCAGAAAAGCATTTGACAAAATTCGACACCCATTCATGGGGGAAGAAAACCCCAACTCTCAGCAAACTAAAAATAGAGGGAAATTTCCTCATCTTGATAAAAAGCGTCTACAAAAAAACCTACAGCTAGCATCATACCTGACAATGAAAGACTATGCTTTTCCTCTGAAATCAGTGAAAAGTCAAGGACATCTGCCCTTACTACTCTTTTGTTCAACATAGTACTGGAAGTTCTGAAACTTACTGGAAGTTACTACAACAAGGGAAGAAAAAGAAGTAAAAAGCATAAGGAGTAGAGCTTCTCACTTCCCACTCTCTACCCCTTTTACTGGGGGGGGCCAGATAGGAGGAGGAGTAGAGGTTGAGCCCTAAGAGAGATAAGCTGCCCTAGAACTGCTGCTGCTGATTGGCAAAGGGGAAAGCAGGGGCTCTAGCTGAATGGAGACCTGTGTCTGGAGCTATGGAGCAGCAGAGAGACAGAGGGGCATAACTAATCCAGAAGCTTATAGAAAAAACACCACCAAGGGGAACTCTGAATGGGTAGCTGAGGTTAGACCATGAGAGCTAGAATTTGGGATCATTGATACCACACTGGTAAAACCCACAACACACATACAAACACACACACACACACACACACACTCACACTCACACACACACTATTGAGCCATATACAAACATTGCACTAAATGAATGCTTGATGTTAATAAAGGAATCCCTAAATTTAAACAAAGGATAATTAAAAATTTCTAAACTACAACGAAATTAAACATCATCACCTTAATGCCCAAATTAATTAAGCTCTCTGCTGAAGTTTACAGACAGATTTGCTGTAAACAAAATACGACAAAATTCTAATGATTTCTAATGGAAAGCTCTTCTTAGGAATTCCTTCTATCTGGTGTGATATTGACAGACAGTACACGTATCATTAAAATTCAGCCTAAGGATAAAACCACAATGAGATACCACCTCACACTCAATAGGATGGCTACTAACAAAAAAACAGAAAATAATAAGTGTTGGCTAAAATGTGGAAAAATTAGAACCCTTGTGCACCTTTGGAGAGAATGTAAAATGGTACAGCTGCTGTGGAAAACAGTGTGACAGTTCTTTAAAATATTAAAAATAGAATTACTATTTGATCTAGTAATTCCACTTCTGAGTATATATTCAAAAGAACTCAAAGTAGAAACTTGAAGAGATATCTGTACGCAAATGTCCATGGGAGCGTTATTCACAATAGCTAATATGTGAAAGCAACTCAAGTGTCCATCTACGGATGATGGAGGAGCAAACTGTGATATATGCATACAACAGAATATTATTCAACCTTAGAAAGGAAGGAAATTCTGACACATGCTACAACATGTATACCCTGTGCTAAGTGAAATAAGCCAGGCACAAAAGGACAAATACTGTATGAATCAACTTACATGAGGTACCCAGAGTAGTCAAATTAACAGAGACACAAAGTAGAATGGTGGTTGCCAGGGACTAGGGGCAGAGAAAAATGGGGAATTATTGTTTAATAGGTATACAGTTTCAGTTTTGCAAAATGAAAAGAGTTCTGTGGGTGGATGATGGTGATAGTAGCAAAACAATGTGAATGTACTTAATACCACTGAACTGTACACTTAAAAATGGCTAAGATAGTACCATTACTCACCTATTAGAATGGGTGAGATCCAAAACACTGATACTACCAAACTCTGGCAAGGATATGGAGCAAGAAGAACTCTCATTCATTGCTGATAAGAATGGAAGATGGTAAAACCACTTTGGAAGACAGTCTGGCAGTTTCTTATAAAGCTAAACATAGTCTTACCAAATGATTCAGCAATCACACTCCTAGGTTTTTACTCAATAGAGTTATAAACTAATGTCCGCACGAAACCCACACATGAATATTTATAGCAGCTTTATTCATAATTGCCCCAAACTGGAAGCAACTAAGATGCCCTTTCATAGATAAATGGCAAACAAACTGTGGTACATCTAATGGAATGTTGTTCAGGAATGAAAAGATACGGGCTATCAAACCTCGGAAGACACGGAGGAACTTTAAATGTATACTGCTTGCTGAAAGCAGCCCATCTGAAAAGGCTGTATACCACATGATTCCAACTGTATGACATTCTATAAAAGACAAAACTATAGAGATAGTAAAAAGATCAGTGGTCACGACGGGTTTGGAGAGAGGCGGGGAAGGATGAATAGATGGAGCACAGGGGATTTTTAGGGCTGAAACTATTCTGCGTGATGCTGTAATGGTGGATACATGACATTTACGCATTTGGCAAAACCAGTAGAACTGTACAACACAGAGAGGGAAGCTTAATGTAAACTATGGACTTTAGTAATCATTGTGTCAGTATTGGTTTATTTATTGCAACAAATATACCACGCTCATGTAAAACGTTAACAATAGGAGAAACAATGCAGGGGAAAGGGGATAGGGGAATTCTCTGTACTATCTGATTTTCTGTAAATCTAAAACTTTCTAAAAATTAAAGTCTATTCATTTTGAAAAAAAGGTTAAGATAGTAAATTTTATGTTCTATGTTTTTTACCCCAGTTAAAAAAAAAAGATTTTAAAAAATCCACCCTCAGGAGAAAACAGGCACATAGTCCAGATTTGTTTCTCATTACTGGAAAGGGAATAGAGTTCCCCAAATTTTTCCAGATATAGTTTCATTTCACATCAGTGGTATTCTAATGTCCTGGAAAGAGTCCAGAGCTAGGGCTGTCACAGGATGTATGTGTGGGGGATGTGAATATGATGATTTATAGAAGGGAAATGCTACCAGGGAAACAATAACATGTTAGCTCTAAAATTACATCTAGTGCCAAAAATCAGACTTCATGAAGTTAATACAGATCCAAAAGGTATTGTTTTCTTAAAAAAAAATTACCCTCTGTAGTAATTTGCATAAATTTACTAGGTTTGTATGAGGTATTTTGGTACTTCAGAAATTTAAGTTAATCATCTTTAAATATGCCAATATTTCTTGCTTTTCCTTCTTTTACATGTTTTTACTATATTTTCTCATTTCTCTTAATCTTCATGGTTTTCTTGCCCTTCCTATGGAAAGTATGTGATACAATGTAAAGACGAGAAGTCAAAACAAATTATCTCATATGCATGATGCAGTGTTTTGTGTTTGTTTTTCTAGAGACAGAGTCTCACTCTGTCACCCAGGCTGGATTGCAGTGACAGGATCACAACTCACTGCAGCCTCCAATTCCTGGGCTCCAGTGATTCCCCTGCCTGAGCCTCACTAGTAGCTGGGACTACAGGCATGCAACACCACACCCACGTGGTTAATTTTTCTTATTTTTTTGTAGAGATGGGGTCTCACTGTGTTGCCCAGGCTGGTCTTGAAACTCCTGGCCTCAAGCAATCGCCCACCTCAGCCTCCCAAAGTGTTGGGATTACAGGCGTGAGCCACTGTGTCCAGCTCGACGCAGTCTTTTGAAGAATGTGTTGATGTGTGCATTTACTTTGAAATGCATCAAGAAACAGAGAGATCTATGATGGATAGATGGATGAATAGAAATGGATAGATATATGATAAATCAAGTATAGTAAAATGTTTATGGTGGAATCTGAGTCATAGAAACACAGTTATTTACTATAAAAATCTCTCGACTTTTCTGTGCTTGAAATTTTTCATAATAAAATATTTAAAAAATAAATACCAGAATGAAAAAATAAAATTAAACACTGTAGTCTCTCCCCAATGCCCTCCAAAGAATTCTTCTTTTCTAGTGCAATTTTGTGACTATCTAGTGACAATGAAGAAGCTGCTAAAGCTTCCTAACTCAATTGCTCCTGTGCTAAATTATAAAACTGAACAAAATCAACAGTTTCCAAATGTCACTGTATGTGTTGGCAGAGTCATTCTAGAGCTCCACCCTAGACCTATAAAATTAGAATTTCCTGGGAGGTGTAACCCAAGGGTTTATATTTTAACACAAGCATCTCATTGGGTTTTCATACCAGCCAGGTTTGGAAATGCCTAGACTACAGTCTTTTTCCATTCTGCAGCGGGTACCTGTTTTTTCTAAACCCTCACTAAGAACACATCCTCTTAAACTTTTCTTGTTAAAATATGGGTTCTGGGAGTGGGAGCCTCAGATTCTGCATTTGACAAGTTCCCAGCCTTGAGGTTGATGCTGCTGATATCCAGACCATACTTTGAGATGCAAAGAGCTAGAAGATAGGAAGCAAAAGCAAGGGGACCCCACTATTCTTTCATGGGCTGAGTTCTTCCTGTCTGGCCAAACCACACTCATATGAACTAAAGTATGTTGAATATCTTCCGTTTTCTGAGTTTGATATAGAATAATTATAGGAAAAACTCTAGTGCCTTTTTGATGTGAGCAGTCCTTATTTATGGATAAAAATTTCAATGTGGCAGGCATTTAATTGAAAAGCTTGTTTGCATCCATTAAAGTACAAAAAAAAAAAAAGGCTTGGACACCTGATCCACTTACCTTTTTTTTTTAATGCAACGAGATCTTCTGTGAAAATGATCCACTTACCTTTGCCACTTTCAGGAAATCAGAAAAAAAATCACCAGGCTAATTTGGATTAAGGATAAACATCCTCAGAAGCTACAGCTGTGATAAGGGTAAACATAGTATTGCAGCCTGAGATTAAAGAAAAAAATAATATACTGAACAAACAAACAAAACACCAGTGGAAACAAATTGGAAGTTCAATAAAACACCTGGAAAGTTCATTTACTTGCTTTCTTTTTTTTTTTTCTTGTAGAGATGGGGTCTCTCTGTACTGCCCAGGCTGGTCTTGAACTTCTGGTCTCAAGCGATCCACCTGACTTGGCTTCCCAAAATGCTGGAATTACAGGAATGAGCCATCACACCTGGCCACCTTCCTTGCATTAATATGCTACCTGATTTGCCTTTCTAATAAAAATTTTGCAAACACTTATTGAGAATTTTGTATAATCCAGTCCCTATGTTATGTATTTATTAAGCACCTACTATATACTAGGCACTGGTGATAGAGCAAAGGTGACAGAAACAATAGAACAAAGAAATAGACATAATCTCCCGCTCCTTGGGGTTTACAATCAAGTGGACAGACAATTGTTAATCAAATAATCACAAAAATAAATATGTGATTGCACATGTGATAACTGTATGAGGAAAAACTCATAGCGCTAAGAAAAAGTGACAAGGACACTGCTTTAGACTGGAGAGTCACATCAGGTTTTACAACATAAGTGGATGTCAAGCCAACATCTAAAACTTAAAAAGGAAATACCAGTTGGAAAGGAAAGCATGGGGGATATCTTGGGAAGGAGAATATTCTGGATAGAACATATTCCGTATGAAAGTCCTGGGGCACTTATTTGGCTTATTCCAGCCAGTATAGCTGGAATTCAGCAGGCAATGGGAAGGATGGCACAAAATGATGTTCAAAGAGGGCGGGAGCCAGCTCCCATAGGAACTGGTAGGTGTGGGCCACGCCAAGAATTTTGGACTTAATAGTACAAAGGAAAGCTATTTAATAATGGAGTGACATGGTACGATTTGCCTTTAAAGAGCCCACTCTGGCTGCTGTGTGAAGAGTAAATTTAAAAGCAACAAGTAGCAAAAGGCAAGTAAGGTGCTCACTTCAGGTGCACAATTTAAAGGGCTATCAAAATACCCACTCATCCAGATACATTATATTTTAATGCAATATTTTCAAAAGTCAAATATGTAAACTATGGCCTACAGGCCAGCTCCCTATTTCTGTAAATAAAGTTCTATTGGAAGCCAGGCACAGTGGCTTGTGCCTGTGACGCTGCAGTGACCTATGATCATGCCACCTCACTCCAGCCTGGGCGACAGAGTGAGACCCTGTCTCTAAAGTTCTGTTGGAACCAGGGCTGGGTCCAGCATGAAAAAAACTACAGTAGGATCATGCAAATGCAGATCTTGTCTTTACTTACAATTTTGCTATTTTTTTCACCATGGGTTTCTTGCATTTCTTTTGATTTTTTTAGAGTATAGCATCAAAATACAATTTATCATGATGACTGAGGTTTTTGACACCCCCTCAAATTTTACACCTAAGGCAAGTATCTCACTTGCCTCATCCTACAAGAGCAGAAATAAGAAGATCAATTAGGAGATCATTCATCTATTCATTCAACAATGCCAGACACTGTTTTCCATTGTGGGGCTGCAGAGTGAAAAAGACAGTCTCTCCTCTCACAGATATTCTATATTCTACTGTATATTCTAATGCAATATAAACAACTAAATAAACAAGGTGATTTTAGATTATATGAAATGCAATTAAGGAAGTAAAAGAGAGAATCTGAGTGGTGACCAGGAGATAGCTACTTAAGAGGGTGTGACCAGGGAAGGCCAATAGAACGAAAACCTGAATGGAAGGGTCAAGGGAAGAGTGTCCCAGGTACAGGAAATGTCAAAGCAGGCTAGAGCATATGAGGAGATAAAAGATAGTGGCTTGAACCTGCACAGCGCAAAGAAATGGAGTGCAATGGCTAATGTGAGATGTTTTAAACATGGAACCAACAATACTGGGTGATGGCCTGGGATAAGGGAAAGAGAGAGATGTTGAGGAAGACTCCCTGTTTTCACAGTTGGTCAAACGAAGGAAAATCATGGATTTGGTGGGGGGTGGGGTGAATAAAGAAAATCATGACAGTAAGTGCTTAGACTGTCATGGTGTTTTAGTCCAGCAGCGCTTATGATCTAGAGGAACAAACACGTCAACATCGCTACCGCCTGCCCCAGAATCAACACCTTGACCCTGCACAAGCCCCAGCTGCACAGTCCCATTGAGTTAAGGAGGATCCATGTAACTAAGAGGGGATACCAAGTCTCCTGAATATAAAATAAGGTGGGGATAGTCCAGTCACCTGACATGTAAGAAAGAGATGTGCTGTGCATTTCAGGACCCTCTTCTAGGCTAGCACAATCTGTCCTGGATGCCTAACATTTCCTGTGGCCTGTGATTGATCGCTCCTGTCTAATCGGGAGGTATCCTTACACATCATGCTCACCCCTCATCTCTTCGGGTATCTCTCCTCCCACTTCCGACCTGCTCCATGGTGTCAGAATAGTCAATGTCACGATGCTGAGCAGTCTCTCCCATAAGGCAGCACCTGCGGTGAACTTTTCAAATCATAGGTCACTATTTGGGCAATACAGTGTTTGGGAAGACTTAAAGAGGAACAAAGTCTTAGATATACCTTACAATAATCCTAAGGTATCAACTGTTATTATTGATGTTTTGTGGATGATGCCACTGAGGTTGCAAGAAGTTAAGAAAGTTAAACAAGGGGTTGAAGGGATAAAGAAGATCGGACATGAGTAAGTGGAGGAGTTAGAGTTTGAACTTTGAACTCCCATCTGACTTCATAGTGTGAAATATTAAAATATTTATATTATTTCAAAATAAAATGTTCACACACACAAGCAGACACACCTGCACATGTGCACACACACACCTTAAAGGCTCCCTTTGGTTGGTTGAAGCCCTCTGGAATGGGCTGAGAGGCAAAGAGAGAGCCCAACTACTTGGCCTAAGAAGTCCACGGGAATTCTTAGGATGGGGGAGAAGGTCAAAGAGGAGACAAGAACCCAGTTACACGGCTCTTTGTGGACAGTCATGAGGAGGGAGTGGCTGAGGGACTTTGAAGACTAGGGTCCAAGGTTTGAGGTTGTTTGCTGGGCGATTATGTGCCACAGTGTACCCGCCCCCTTGGGTAAATGTGTGCTACAGGCAGCCTTGCGGTGGTGACATAATGGGAACAAAGAATCAGAGCGATGCACAGCTGTGACACAGGACGGCAAAGCAACAACACTCACACATGAGAGAGGTAAAGCGGCAGAGAAAAAAGGGAAGTCAGCAGCAGCAGGAACTCAAAGATGGAGGCAACTAGGAAACAATGTGGGTACCGTAGGGATTTCCAGAGAGTTTGGAGGGATACTCTGGATTTCCTACTATATTGCACTTCTGGTCTATTGAATTAAAGTTTATTTTATTTCATACTTTGTCTTTTTAAAAAATCTCTTTCTCCCCCTCCCTCCTTTCCTCTCCCCCCTTTCCCCCACCCCCAACTTCTATCTTCCATTTGCCTGCCTTGTCTTCCACTCCTACTAACAGTTAACTACTCTTAATTAGTTTCTTATGTATCATTGTAGAAATTTAAAATGCATTTATAATCAAATATGGGTGCATATTGTCCTTCTATATAATTTTACACAATTGGAAGAATACGTAGTTACCTGCACCTTGCTTCTTTTGCTTAATGATGTCTATGAAGTCATCAGTCTATGAAGATCTTCCTCATTCTTTTATACAACTAACAGGATGCTGTTGATTCTATGTACCATAATGATTTTTTTTTCATTTTTCGTTTTTTTGAGATGGGGTCTCAATCTGTTGCCCAAGCTAAAGTGAGTGCAGTGGCATCATCATAGCTCACTGCAACCTCAAACTGACAGGCTCAAGTGATCTTCCTGCATACAAAAGATCTTAGCGAAAATCCTACAGTACCCACCATAAAGTGACCCAAATCTATGCAAATTAGAGTGACCTTCCTCTGCAGATCTACCTTGATGCCTCTGGATATTCCTCAAAATTTCTAGTCCATGTTCTTTTTTAAATAATAAAAACACCAGCAATTCTATGTCTAGAAATATTCAGTGACTATGCCTAAACACTTGTGAAATGGCATGTGTACAAGATTATTCCTTGATGCATTATATGTAATAGCAAAAGAAGCAATCTACATGTCCATCAATAGTGGCCTGGTTAAATAAATTATGGTATATCATCATACAACGGAATACTAGGCATCTACGAATAAAAATGAAGAGGCTCTTTTGTGGTAATATAGAACAATCTTCAAGCTCTGTTAGGAAGTGAAAAAAACAGGGCACAGCAATGCACATAGATGGCTGCCATTGCATAAAATGAGAGGGAAGAATACGATACACATATATGCTTGTGTATGTATAAAGTATCTCTGGAGGATACACATAAAAAGATAATTGTTTACTTCTAGGGAGAGTTAACCGAGTAGCTATGGGACAGTTACTGTACAGCCTTGTGAACTTTTCAAATAATGGACCATATGAATGCATTATCTATTCACAAAATAAAATAAAATTGTCAGATAAGTTTTCTGAAGGAAGAAAGGATTGACCAATAAGGTACAATTGCTAAAAGCAAATCAAGGCCCCAGTGATTATAAATGTCTTAGAAAAATGTTGAACCTGAATTCAGCACCCTTGCACAGCACCTGGCCTCTAGCTGATACCTTAAGTGACCCTTCCTGTTCCCACTCAGTGTATGTTTTTGCACTTTAAAATCGGTGTGACGGTCGTGCACTGGCGCACAGCCGGGCTGCAGCTGACATCTCGCTCCGCAGCCGTGGTCCTAGCTCCATGGGCCGCTGCATGGGGCCCTGTGCGTTGTTACTGTTAGGTTTACTTAGAGTGGGAACCTGGAAAATATCATTAAGCCTGTGAAACAAAAGCCGCAGGAGTCTGGAGAGTCCGAGGTTGTAAATCTAACTTAGACTACAGGCAGCTGCAGCCAAGCCGGCATTCCTATTCCCCTGAGAAGGAGGAAGCTACCTCCCTCCCCTATCTCTGCAGGTGTTACTCCCTCGGGAAAAACCGTCTATAAAACCCAAGGCTTTCACCCCCTCGGGGTGGACACTCTTTGGCCTCGACCCATTTGCACCCAGATGCTCAAAATAAAACAGCATTTTGGTACAAAAATAAACACATAAATAAAATTGGTGTGTCATTTTAGTGGACAATATGGATTGGCTCACTCAATGTACTCTTCCTTCCTCCAGGGTATCTTCCTGCACTGCAGAAATAGAACATGAAAATCCACAGTTCTGGCTCCTTTGCAAGGACAGCTCTGGATGTGAATTGCTTCTACCAATTAGACACACTTGAGTGAGATTTGGAAGGCAGAAGTGAGGTAGAAGTTATTTTCCTGTTCCTCTTATTTTCCCACTGCAGTTGAGGTCAGGGATATGCGAGGTTTTATTTTTTATAGTACCTTCTTCAATGTTCCTTTTCTAGTTTCCTGAGAGTTGGGGTGCAGTTGCTGTGGCAACAGAAGCCACGTTGCATTCCTGAACCCCGGTCTTGAACTCATTCAGAGACAGCTCTCTTGGTGAGTCAGTTTTGTATTGTTTTAGGAGTCATTCCTGAAGGCCCTGTCTAGAGTCTACTCCTTTGGCTCTTCCAGAGATTTTCTGAGCACATAAATCTCTATGATAAATCCCTTCGTGGTTTCTGTTTCCTGCACTGAACCCTGCCTGGTACAATCAGTAGGATTTCAGAGAAAAATTATACAGTGAAATGTTCTGCCTAGTCCTCATGTTCTAATTCAGGTTATTCTAATCATTCCCCCCGTGGTCCTGGCCTGCCCTTCACTTAGATTCCAACCTTGACCCCAGACTGATAAGATATGCAGAGTTCTAATTCAGTAACCCTCTGGTTTTGCTGCTTGTCCCGACCGGATCTTTGTTCTATGCTTCTCAGCATCTGGCTTAACCTCCCCTTTGGAGCTGAGTTTCTACACGTCTCAGTTTCTGAAGGGTGGATTTTGCCTAATACCTTGGAGGCTAAGTTCTTACAAAGATGGTTAAAACATTACCCGGGTCTCTGATTCCTGTAAGTGCTCCAGGACAAAGACCTATCCAGAGAGCCAAGACTGACCAGTGTGGATGAATAGATGGTTAAAACACCGCAACAGCTACTATCCTGGACACCCCAGTGCTCCTTCACACTTCCTCCCAGACCCAAGGGCTACCTAGACCCTCCCTGTGATGCATTCACTAAAAATTAATGCCCAGTCAAACAGAGTGGCCTCTGGGCCCCAGTTCAGAGCCATGATCAGTTCTGATTAGCCCTTGACATTCCCTATGGGCTGTTTTATGTCTGGAAAGTCACCTCTGCATATGAGCCTGCGGTATCTTTGTTGATTGGGTGATCCCCTTTACCTGTATTATTTGTTTGTAGCTGGGAAACTTGCCTTCCATTTATTCTGTGAATCTTCACTATCCCCCTGTGGGGACTATCACTATCCCACTCTTGGTGTTAGATCCTGATTAGATACCGAGGACTTTTATCTTTCTACAATATCCTTCCAACAGATCTCTCAGGCTTGATCAACCTCACTAGCTCCTGTCTTATTGTAGGTAAGCTCCTTGGATTATGGATCCCTTTTAAGAGCCTCTGTCTTTTCCTGCCTTTAGTTTCAGGCTGTCAGGTTAATCCTATCCTACGCTACATTTATAAGAAATAATTAACAATCTAAGAAGCAGAATTTCAAAATATTTTTAAACACTAAAATATGCTTAAATTTTTTAGGCTAAATGAAAGTTTACCTCATGTCTACTATTTAAATAAAATAAAATTTGAGGTCTTGTAATTTGAGTCTTCTCTTAGTATAGCTACAATTATTGTGACCACACCCTTAAATTGAGTTAATCTATGTTATTGGAAAATACTGTTAAAAATCAAGACACTTTGACAAAACCAGTCAAACTCACAGCTGAGTTTGGCAAATTTTATGCTGCAAAATACATGTTAGGTTATTCCATATTATTTGGATTATTATCCCACTATATAGAGAGCCAATGTGCTCCAAGTTACAGAATTGATAACATGCCCACCATTTGAAGAATAATATTGGTGGTTCTCTAGTAAGAAATCTAGGAAAGAAGTTGGAAGATAAGTTCACAAGAGCAGAACATTTAAAGTAGAAGAAATTCAGATGGGTGAATATCACATCATTTTTTTTTTCAGAAAGGAGAATAAAAGACACGTCAGGATCTAAAAGAGAAAACATATTGATGTATTCCAGCAAAAATCAAGACATGGGATTTGAGTAACCTGGCAACCAACCAAGAATTCAGTGAAGAAGAAAGCCAAGATGTGGCAGAGCTGGAAAGCAATCCGTCCACACAGACTGTCGGTGGACTCCAAGGAGCATGTAATCAAGAATGAGAATGGGATGCATTTCATGCTGTAGATGGATAAAGGAGGCATATAAGTCTTCTTTTCAGTAGAGAAAAAGGAAGTTAATTAGAATTTATAAGAAAAAACAAAAACCGCAAGAAGGCCATGGTCTAGATATGAAGCAAACTAAAATTTGGCTTGATTTTGAACAACTGATGGAATTTAAGGAAAAAGACGTTCACTCTTAGGTGGCAGAGGGGTCAAAAAGTGGACCGTGAAGGAGGAAATGTACTGGTGTAGCTCCGAGTAATATTTACATAGTGATAATAAAGCAAAGGCTGCTTACTGCTGTTCAAAGTTTAGAATCAGCTACAGACAAAACACTGAGTATTTATTTATAGTTACAGAACAGGGTGCAGTTGTCTTTAACCTTGATGTTATGAAATTAAAAGACAGAAAGTGAAATTAAAGCTGACAGAGGTTGGGTGGAAAAAGAGGAGAGAATGAAAGGAGAATGTGATGATGGCTTTATCTTACATACTGGAGAGACAAGAGCTGCTATAAAGTTGACGAACAAGAAGCAGGAGTTTAAGTATCTTATTTTAAGTTATAAAGACTTCCAAAAGAATAACTAAAGGTAATATAACTATTAAAAATGGGAAGGATGGAGAGGGGCTTAAATAATTAAATCCTTACCTTTTAAAGGTGGGAGTAAATACATGTCTAAAATTGATGCATCAAGAAATATTAACATAGAAATATTATTGAGAGTTATGAAATGACTACCTGAAAACAAAAACAAAATGAGTTGGCTGGGCGCAGTGGCTCATGCCTGTAATCCTAGCACTCCGGGAGGCCGAGGTGGGTGGATCGTTTGAGCTCAAGAGTTCAAGATCAGCCTGAATAAGAGCGAGACCCCGTCTCTACTAAAAATAGAAAGAAATTAGCTGGACAACTAAAAATATATAGAAAAAATTAGCCGGGCATGGTGGCG
>NW_012149618.1:7622611-7624649 GCF_000956105.1 Propithecus coquereli | reverse complement strand
AAACATAAAAATACTCATAGAATAAGAGCAGCACTAATTCTTCATTCATTGATTAAACAGATATGTATTAAGTACATATTATGTACCAGGCAGTAGGCTAGCTGGTAATATTCTGTATAAAGACAGGGCTAGAAGCATTATTCCATCCCTAGTAGAACTTTAACTGCTTGAAATTTTAGAAAATATGTTCATTTAGTGCAGGGCTTCTTAACTTTGGCATTGTTAACAGTTTGGACCAGATTGATTTTTTTGCTGTGGGGGGGGGGCTGCCCTGGCATTGTAAGATATTTAGCGGCATTCCTGGTTTCTACCACTAGATGCCAGTAATATTCCTTCCCCTTGCACGCCCCCACAACACCTCCCCCGCCCTTGTGAGAATCTCCAGACACTGCGAAACGTCCTCTGGGGACAAAATTGTCCTTAGTTAAGAATCAATGAGTGTGATCATATTTTTAAAGTACTAGAGTTCATTTAATTTTAAAGATACTACTACTGTGCCAACCTTGCCTATTTAATTTTTCTTTCTTTCTTTCTTTTGGGGGGGAGGGAGAGAGGGTCTCACGTTGTTCATGAGGGCAGTGGCACGATCATAGCTCATTGCAGCCTCAAACTCCTGGGCTTAAGTGATCCTCCTGCCTCACCCTCCCGAGTAGCTGGGGCTACAGGTGTGCACCACCATGCCCGGCTAATTTTTCTATTTTTTGTAGTCATGGGGTCTCCCTATGTTGCTCAGGCTGGTCTCCAACTCCTGACCTCAGACGATTCTCCCACCTGAGTCCCCCAAAGTGCTAGGATTACAGGTGTGAGCCACCGTGCCCTGTGCTTGCCTATTTCCTATGTGATGAATTTGTCTTACTTACCATTGAATATTTGCACTTGATAAATATAAACAACAATGAAATCTGATTCTCATACACAGTTGAGTGGCATTTCCAACTAACTTACGAATAGCAGAACAAATACAGTTCTATATTTTTAGCTTAGGAAGGTTTATCTTAAACCACACATGGCTGATAAAAATGTAAAATCTAAGCTCTTAGAATTTCTCTCGAGTTAACCAGATGGTGTGCTTATGATCTGCCTACAAAATCTTTCCATTCTTTTCAAATAAAAAGCTACGTTTTACTTTCCACTTTAAGATCATATGCTTTTAGATTCTTTCAAAGTAAAAAACATCCAGGGTACCTTAGAGATTAAACTATCACAAGTCCTGGGTACTGGGACTGGTGATAAATCTAAGGAAAATGTCACCTACCTGCATGTTCTTTACCCTCACCTTCTAAAATCCTCACCTAACCTAGGCTTGCAACCTACCTTTATATTATAGTAACAGCAAACACACATGTACTCCTTACTATGTGCCAGGTAGCATTATAAACTCTTTCACATATATTTAAATTTTTAAAATGCTTTATTTTGGCTTAATTTCAGACAGAAAAGTTGAAGAATAGTACAAAGAGCTCCTGGATACCTTTCACCCAGATTCACCAATTGTTATCACTTTACTATATTTGTTATCCCACCCCCCACCCTTTGATAGCTCACTCTCATGCACTCTATCTATTTATTTCATTGTCGTCTTGTTCTTTACTCAATAGGTTATATTGAGATGAGCTCAAGCTCAAAAGATCAGGGATGAATATAAAAATATAAGATAATCTCTAAGAATAGTGTGGTGGGGTAGCCAGACTAAAAACTATGTCTGTGTGGACTCATACATACCTGGAAACTTGATCTACATTGCAGATCAGTGGGGAAATGTTCACTTACTTACTAAATGTTGATTGGACAACTGGTTATCTATCTGGAAAATAATGAAGTTGAATTCCTATCTCATACTGTCAATAAAAATAAATAACAGGAGGATTAAAGTCCTAATATAAAAAGCAAAGATTTAAAACAAGAGAATACTGAGGAAAGGGAGAATATCCTCATGATTTTAGGACAGAAAAGAGGGTTTTTTGTTGTTGTTGTTGTTCTTGTTGTTTTTTTTTGGAGACAGAGTCTCACTCTGTTTCCCAGGCTAGAGTGCCATGGC
>NW_012149618.1:7620936-7622561 GCF_000956105.1 Propithecus coquereli | reverse complement strand
GTCCCAGCTACTCGGGAGGCTGAGGCAGTAGGATCACTTGAGCCCAGGAGTTTGAGGTTGCTGTGAGCTAGGCTGATGCCACAGCACTCTAGCCCGGGCAACAGAGTGAGACTCTGTCTCAAAAAAAAAACAACAAAATGAGTTGCCCTTGAGAAGCAGTACTGGGGTGAGGAGTAGGGAAGGAATGGTAGTAAGGGCTATGGCATTTCATTAAAAGTCTTTCTGGACTGGCTAATTTTTTTTTACTATGTGCAAATATTAATTTAATCTCTTCAAACAGCTAATAAAAATAAAAGAACCAAGTTGGATTGAAAATAGATATAATTTTTGTTCTTAGCATATCAAATGTGAGGTAAATTGCTGTTAGATCTAAGATATTTTAGAACATAGTACACAATAAAAAATCATCATAATCAACTAAACAGAAGTAAATAATAAGAAACTTGATAATAGTTTCTAAAAAATATCAATACTTTTGTTTTTTTCTTTAACCACTGTATTTCTCAGGTAATTGTTACTTGTTTCTCACTTCAGAGATTTTTAGACAAATGAGGTAATCATTTGAATATGACTCATTAAATACAATTGTCAAACCCATCTGAAGACCTGCTTAAAGGTAACCTGAGGTTTTGCTACAGATTGATGAAAATTTTGTGGACAATTCCTTTCCTAGAAAGAAAGAAAATGAAATGATGTAGAGGAACTCTCAGCAATTCATACCTTCTCAATTTAATGGGGGCCAAGAGTGTACCTTCCAGCTTGCACTCCCTGGACAGTGGAGAAGGGATAAGTAACTTCCTGCTACATCATTTTCCTCGAGCACAGAATAAGCAGGGTGGGAAGAACTTTTCCTCCCCACGGTTTGTCAGGACAAGCAATTGTGGCCTGAAGAGCTTTAGAGATTTGCACAGCACTTGCAGGGTTGAATGCTTATCCATGTTTTGACTATCATTTGGATCCATTTTTAAAAATGAGATTTCCTAATAAATGTCTTAATTACCTTTAAATTATTTTATTATACTAAAAGACACATAAATTTGTTATCTTCCAAATATTCAATCTTTAATGAATATTGGTTTTTCTCTACTGTAGCCTAGTTGATCTATATTCTTATATAAAAATCTATCTCTAGGTCCTTCCCCTGCCATATTTTGAGACAAAGTTGGGACAGTGATGGGGCAGGAAGCAGGTATCAGGTTCCAGTTCAGCTTTAGTGCACACATAAATGAAGGAAAAACATAAAAATACTCATAGAATAAGAGCAGCACTAATTCTTCATTCATTGATTAAACAGATATGTATTAAGTACATATTATGTACCAGGCAGTAGGCTAGCTGGTAATATTCTGTATAAAGACAGGGCTAGAAGCATTATTCCATCCCTAGTAGAACTTTAACTGCTTGAAATTTTAGAAAATATGTTCATTTAGTGCAGGGCTTCTTAACTTTGGCATTGTTAACAGTTTGGACCAGATTGATTTTTTTGCTGTGGGGGGGGGGCTGCCCTGGCATTGTAAGATATTTAGCGGCATTCCTGGTTTCTACCACTAGATGCCAGTAATATTCCTTCCCCTTGCACGCCCCCACAACACCTCCCCCGCCCTTGTGAGAATCTCCAGACACTG
>NW_012149618.1:7607625-7608981 GCF_000956105.1 Propithecus coquereli | reverse complement strand
TTGAAGCTTTGAAGTAATGATTGAAAATGTCCTTATTTCATAATTTTCCTAAAATGTTCTTTTGTCAGTAGATATGTTTTACAGGTGAGACTGTAAATCTAAATTGCAATAAGTCTGTAATAAGTTTTATTAAATATTTTATGCCTGAAAATCCTTGACTGTATTTAACATTAAAAACAAAGCAGATGGTATCAACAATTTGAATGGTCCTTTTAAGATATTTTTTGTTTGCTTAATTGAAACTCAGGTAAAATTCTTAAAAGTCACTATTTCAAATTCTTCATTATTGAAACATTTATATATCCTTTTAAATTTCTCACTGAAGATTGTAAATCTCTGTTGAAACCATGAGTTTTATTTTTAAAATTTTACAACTTTATTGAGGTATAATAATTTACATACCTTAAAATTCATCATTTTAAGGTTTTACATGACTTAAATGACTGTTTTAAAACATTTCAATGATTTTTAGCAAATTTATGGAGTTGTACAACGACCACCACGATCTAGTTGTTGGGCATTTTCATCACCCAGAAATTTCCCCTGTGCCTGTTTACAACCTCTCTCCATTCCCATCCCAAGGCTCAGGCAATCACTAATCTACTTTTTCTCTATAGATTTGCCTTTTGTGGACATTGCTTTTTTTCTTTTTAATTAGACATAGGTTCTCACTAGGTTGTCCAGGCTGGTCTCAAGCTGACCTCAAGCCTCCTGAGTACCTGGGACAACAGGCAAGAGCCACCGCACAGAGTAAACATTTCATATAAACAGAATCATATAATAATGAAATCTTTCACTTCTAACTTCTTCCACTTAATGTAAATTTTGGGGAGCATTCATCCAAAACTCGCTCCTCCCAGAGCGTTCTTCATCTCTGGAAATGGCTTTACCATTCACTAAGTTACTCAAGACACAAAACCTAGGAGTCATCCTTAATTCTTTTCTTCCCTCAGTATATCTAATCTATCAACCTCTCTTTCAAAATATTTTCTTTCTTTCTTTCTTTTTTTGAGACAGGTCTCACTCTGTCTCCCAGGCTGGAGTGCAGTGGCACAATCATAGTTCACTGCAACCTCAAATTTCTGGGTTCAAGTATCCTCCTGCCTCAGCCTCCCCAGTGGCTGAGACTACAGGTGCATGACATCACACCTGGCTAAGTTTTTTTTTTTTTTTTCCATACAGAGCAGGTGTTGCTATTACCCAGGCTGAGGATGTTTCAATTATCCTTATGAAGGATTAAGGTAGAAGGCAATTACCTATCTTCTATCCAAGTGGCAGAACTGCTGTTCCATGCTGTAATGGAAAAAGCCCTAAACTTGGGGTTTGAAGACTTAAGCCCTTATTCCAACTTTGTAG
>NW_012149618.1:7606029-7607575 GCF_000956105.1 Propithecus coquereli | reverse complement strand
TTTAAATATTCTGTACATCTAAAAATACTTATAAACAAGGTAAAAAGACAATTCACAGATTGAGAGCATATATTTGTAAATGCAAATGACTAACAAGGGATTTGTTTCTTGAGTATATAAAGAACTCCCATAAATCAACACAAAAAAGACAATCCAATATTACAACAATAATAATAATGACAGAGGCTATAAATAGGAACAAAGGCCCTTTACAGGAGAGGAAACTTGGATAACCAACAACATACAAAAAGATGATCCAATTTGTTGGTAATCAGGGACATTAAAGCCATAATGAGATACCATTAGATTGGAAAAAGTTAAGAATTCTGAAAGGCCAAGCATTGGCATTGGATTGGTGAAGTAAAAGGAGCTTTCTGGTAAGAGGGTATGCTGATGTATCTACTTTGGAGAGCAATTTGGCAACTTACATTGATGTAGAATGTTCCTAGCTACATTGTATATAATAGCAAATATTTGGCAACAACCTAAATGTCCCATCTACTGGAGACTGGATAACAACATGTGGTATATTCATTCAGGAAATTTTCTACGGCAGTGGAAAGGAATAAATTTACAGCTATCTGTAAATTTACAGTATCCCCACAGATGAAACACGATGCAGAATACATACAGAAATATACCCTTTACATAAAATTTCAAAACATGCAAAACAGTCCTACATATATTTCTTTTATTTTCTCGTTTCAAGAAGAAAAAAGAGACCACTCAGACTGTGTCCTCTCCTACTCTCACTCCCCGGAAAGGAGAGAAAAACGATCACCAATGGCAAATGGCAGTTGCAGCGAAGCAACACCAAGAGCCGGCTTCACACTCAGGAGAGGACGCTGCACCTCCTCCTCCTGGTTTCCAGTGCTCTACACATTCCGAGAAGCTTCTCAAGTAACGAAGTATAGAAATGATCCCCGAAAGTATAGTCTTCCTACATATGTTTCTTAAGAATATATACATATATAGTAAAGTTTTAACAAAATGCATGGAAATGAAAGACACCAAGCTGAGGAGCTTCATAAGCACCTGTGTTAAGGCTGCACCGACAGACTGACAGGGCTTCAGAGGTTAGCAGAGGGTGAAGAATCCCACTGGATGCCAGCCGGACCCGTCCAGTCTGAAGAACAGTGACCAGCCAAAAAGTGCTCAGAAATGAGTGAAGTTGAACTTTCAAGTAACCATATTCTGTGAAAGTCTTGCATGCCCTGTGCTTTAAATATGTAAATATTACATTTTTAAAAACTTAATTTTATGGATTTTTATATTCTCTTTAATGCTTGGGGTAATGTAATTTTAATGATCCACGTTACTTCATTTTTAATTGAGCTGTATTTTCTCTTATAATAGGTTTCTGAAAATCAATGAGCACTCAAGTTTACTTATAATAAGATTGTACCAAAGTTACTTATATAAAATGTTCATGTTTCCAGACTATGAATAGGAAAAAAAAAGAAAGTGTATTAGTCACAAAGTGACTTCAGAGAAACAGAACCAATAGGATGTATACAGACATAGAAAGAGATTTATTATAAGAAAT
>NW_012149618.1:7601768-7603271 GCF_000956105.1 Propithecus coquereli | reverse complement strand
TTCTATGAAAGACTAGTGATTAAAACTACAGGTTTTGAAATCCACTGGATTGAATTCAGGACTGAACAACCAGGTTCACATATTTATTCAACAAAAATATTCATCAGTGGGGACACACTGATGGACATGTCAGAAAGCGTTCCTGCCCTAATGGAGCTTGCATTATAGTGGAGGAATAAAAATAAATCTAGACACTTAAAGAGTAATAAGTACTACGAATGAAATACGCAGGGATGTAATAGAGATGAACCGGGGTATGTGGCTGGATCAAGTTTTCAGAGATTTCTCTGAAGAGGTGGTTGTGAAGTTTGTATAACATGGAAAGATGGCTATGACATAAAAATTGAAAAAGTTAAGACGCAAATTGGTAATTTCACTATGTTAAATGTGTAACTTTCCTAAAACAATTTTGAAAAGCAATTAAAATGATACACTGTAACATAGAAAAGTATGTAAAACATACAGCTTAATGAATGATTACAAACCAAACACCCATGAAATAAGTCCTCATGCCCCTTTGCAAACACACCCTTCCTTCCTTCCCATTAAGGTAACCACTAAGCTTTTATGGTGGCCACTTTCTTGCTTTTTATTTTCATTTATTTTTCTTTTAAATAAAAGGCACCATACTAATCTTCTCTGTATTGTTCCAGTTTTAGTATGGGTGCTGCCTAAGTGAGCACAGCTTTCTTGCCTTTTATAAAAATGACTTTGCCAAATGATTGTGATGACAACTGCACAACTGTACAAATTTACTAAAAATCATCAAACTGTTCACTTGCAGTGGATGAATTTTATATGTATATTATACCTTGCTAAAGCTATTTTTAAAAAGGCTTTGCACCTCAGTATGCATCTCTAAGCACTATAGCTTGATTTTGCCTGTGTTTGAACTCCATATAAATGAAGTGATACAGCACAAATCCTTTGGTGTCTCTTTCTTTCACTCAGTATAATGCTTGTGAAATTCATGTCATTGCATGTGACTTTAGTCCATTCGTTTTCACAGCTGCTTTAAATTCCATTGTATAATTATATCAACTTATTTACCCATTCTATGTTGATGGACATGTTTCCAATTTTTCACTATTTGAATAATGTTTACTATGCACATTCTTTTACAGGTCACTCTGGCATATACGCATGCATTTCTGTTGAGTATACACCAAGAGTAGAATTGCATATCTTGACCTCTAGGATTAAAAACATGTATTTCTAATCAAAAGCTCTGACAAAGAAAGCACGACCTAGAATGTATGGTGCCAACTTACCTGTTCAATTTTATTAAACTACTAAACTTCAGCCAAATTGGCTTTCAGTGCTTTCTACTCCCCTGTTATCCCCTCTATGTGGAATAGTTTCCCTTACCCTCTTTGCTTAGTTAACTTTTATACCTAAGATTTCAGATTAAGCATCAATGCCTCAGAGAAGGCTTCTCTTATATACTGGCTTACCACCACAAGCCTCTTTTTCTCATTTGTTGCAGTAGTTTTACAATTTGCT
>NW_012149618.1:7599307-7600108 GCF_000956105.1 Propithecus coquereli | reverse complement strand
GGGGTCTCACTCTTGGTCAGGCTGGTCTCGAACTCCTGACCTTGAGCGATCCACCTGCCTTGGCTTCCCAGAGTGCTAGGATTACAGGCGTGAGCCACCGCACCTGGCCCAGAAAGTATGTTTTTAAGTGGAAAGATATAAGACTGTCTAGCCTTTTTGATGTCAAAGTCGTATTTTAGGGACTTACTCAGAAAGTGTCAGCAGATTCTCAAACACACAAAATGCTGCTAGGAAATTACAGTTGACCCTTGACTAACACAAGTCCCAACTGAGCAGGTCCATTTATACGTGGATTGTTTTTTTCAACCAAACTAGGATAAAAATACAGTATTTGCAAGATGTGATACCTGAGTATGTGGAGGGCTGCCTTTTTGTATATCTAATCAGGTTTCACAGGGCCAAATGTAGGACTTGAGTATGCACGAATTTTGGTATTGGGGAAGAGGTCCTGGAGCCAATCCCCCACGTATAGCTAAGGACAAATGTATACAAATGAGCAATACAGCACTGTAGTTCAGTTTTTAAAGGGAAAGTAAAACATAGTATAAGGGTGAAGGGTTCAATTAAGAAACCATTGGCCAGGAGTGGTGGCTCATGCCTGTAATCCTAAGCACTCTGGGAGGCCGAGGGGGGCAGATCGTTTGAGCTCAGGAGTTCGAGACCAGCCTGAGCAAGAGAGAGACCCCCGTCTCTATTAAAAAAATAGAAAGAAACTAGCTAGACAACTAAAAGTATATATATAAAAAATTAGCCGGGCATGGTGGCGCATGCCTGTAGTCCCAGCTACTCGGGAGGCTGAGG
>NW_012149618.1:7597507-7598112 GCF_000956105.1 Propithecus coquereli | reverse complement strand
AAATGTATAATAAAAAGATTGGATAAATCAGGAGAGGCTTTTTGGTCTTGAATTCTTCACCCACTAACAATGAAGCAGCACTGTAGGCAGCCCAAAACACACCAAACAGCTTAAAAAAAAAAAAAAAGACAAAAAATATCATATTAGCAAATCAATTAACTTTTTGTATATCATAGAGCAAAAATAATGTTTACAACATTTTAAAAAATCAACCACCAATTGTGGTAAAATGTATTAAGAATGTTAAAAACTTAATAAGCATGTTCATCCTTGCTCTGCTACTTGACCTCTGTATATCTTGTCTTTTCTTATCAAAACTGTCTAACATAAGAATCACCTGGGGTGCCTATTAAAGAGAGACTTGGGGGACTCACTCTAGTTCTGCTCAATTAGAATTTCTAAGGGAAGAACCTAGTTTTTATCAGTCTTTTATTTATTTTTAATTTTTATTTTTTGTATACACAGGGTTGGCTATGTTGTGCAGGCTGGTCTTGAAGTCCTGGAGTCAAGTGATCTTCCTGCCTTGGCCTCCCAAAGTGCTGGAATTACAGGTGTGAACCACTGTGCCTAGCCAATTTTTAAATACGTTTTTCAGAACACAAATA
>NW_012149618.1:7592285-7594507 GCF_000956105.1 Propithecus coquereli | reverse complement strand
TATTTTTAGTAGAGACGGGGTCTCGCTCTTGCTCAGGCTGGTCTCGAACTCCTGAGCTCAAACGATCCGCCCACCTTGGTCTCCCAGAGTGCTAGGATTACAGGCGTGAGCCACCGCGCCCGGCCCCTAAACCACTTTTTAATATAATGCTTAATTATATAGTTTGATTTTTAATAAAGATTTCAATTATTTTATAATCAATTTGAAGCAAAATTAAAGTCTCATAATTCTTTTCTGGAAGATTATCATTTTCAGGAGTACTACAACTGATAACACACACACACACAACTAGAAGAGACAAAGGATATAGATATCTGACTAGTTCTGTTTTGAAAATACTATAAAACTAATAATTAGGTTGGAAATCATGATTTAAAAATCAGCATGATTTAGAAAATATTATAATGTAAAAATTCCAGGAGAGGGCATTGTTATGGTCATCTTACCATTATGAACTACAGCAATACTGTGCTTTGTACATATCTACAAATCACGATTTTTTTTTCTTTTGAGACAGAGTCTTGCTTTCTCACCCAGGCTAGAGTGCAATGACATCATCATAGCTCACTGCAACCTCAAACTCCTGGGCTCAAGTAAGAAACTGGGACTACAGGTGCATGCCACCATGCCCATCTAATTTTTATTTTTTGTATACACAGGGTTGGCTATGTTGTACAGGCTGGTCTTGAAGTCCTGGAGTCAAGTGATCTTCCTGCCTTGGCCTCCCAAAGTGCTGGAATTACAGGTGTGAACCACTGTGCCTGGCCAATTTTTAAATACGTTTTTCAGAACACAAATACTTCATTTTATATCATTAGGAATAAACATGATCCATATAAATGAATTTTTTATTCACACCTTAAAGCAATGACAATTTAAAAAATTAAACCATTTTTTGATAGAGGTGGTCCCAAAACACCTTGATTTATTGCTTGGTAAAATTCAAATCCCTGGTCCTGACCCTCAAGCTTTTTGGGAAAGATTCCAGGGTCAACAATATGAACATCAAATATAATAATCTCTTGTAACAAAGTATTGATCTTAGGAATTTCTGAAGTGTAACAAATGTTTATTTTACAGTTGCTGCTTCTGTAGCCACAGATCTTTCCTTACTACTTCATATTATTTTATATTCTAGAAGTGCTATGCCTCTGGTGCTTCTGTTTTCCTAAGACTGTTTTTAAAAAAATCAATATGTGTAATTTTCTACATTATTCTCATTCAAAGATACTCCACACTTTTCCTGCAGTTTAAAATAAGTTTTTCTTTCTTTTCCTTCAGGGGAAAGGAAGAGAGGTTTGCTAATTTGTAGGCTTGCTTCAGAGGTGCAAGATATTTCCTGATGGATAAGTTTGCTAAAGAAAAACATACCAAAATGTGGTCATGTTAAAATATTGAGAACATCTGTTAACTGTTCCAGGTTGAGAGCAGAAAGGATAATACAATAATTTGCTAACAGTCAATAGACACTTGCTATTTTATGGACATAAATAATTTTATCTAGTTTACAAAGTAATATTAACTAAAAGTATATCTAAAACCTATGAAATTATTTGCAACAAAAATTTTACTAATAAAAATTTCTTAATATTTCTCTTAGCAAAAATTGCACATTTGTTAGAGAGTACCTGATACTTGTTAAAATATCAAGCACTACAGGGCAAGGTGCTATAAAACAAAACACACAGCTGGGAAGCATTTTATTTTTTTCTACTTCATATAACATTGTTCAGGACAACAAGATTTTAAAGGTCTCTTTCTCGCAACTTTTCTGATTTAGGAGTACCACTTAAAAATATTTACTGATGCTATAAATATTATTGTTTTTTGTACATATTAACGATTTTAATGAATGCCATATCCACTATACCTTTTGCTACTTTGGTGAGAAAGGTAAACAGAAACTTTAAATTAGATGTTTGGACATTCAAAAATGGTTTTTAAAAGTATACCCAAACAAACCAAATCTACATCAGCAATTACTAAAATTAGTTTTAGTAAATTAAGAATTCCTAATAAGGAAGTACTCGAAGCATGTATGAGATTTTAAAAATGATATACAATTTAAAAAACAAGTTTTAAAATTTAAATGAAAAAGATTTATGGCCAAATTAAAAAAAAAGTTTGAGCATCAGATTTACTATCTTAATTTTTAGGCTATTCAGAAATATATGTTGAGAATAATAAGAATTATTTCATAAATATTATGCATAAATATAAAT
>NW_012149618.1:7575092-7576910 GCF_000956105.1 Propithecus coquereli | reverse complement strand
CCTGGGAGGCTGAGGCAGGAGGATTGCTTGAGCCCAGGAGTTTGAGGTTGCTGTGAGCTAGGATGATGCCGTGGCACTCTAGCCCAGGCAAGAGAGTGAGACTCTGTCTCAAAAAAAGAAAAAAAAAATATTTATCCACATAATAGAATATGAAAAAATTTCAGATAATTTTAACTCCTCAGACTTAGGATAATGATACATGCGTATATTAACAAGTTCTATCTGCTGGGAGGTCTAGAAATACCTCAGTAGCAACATAAGTACACTTACTGACCAGAAACTGGTTTCTGAATATCATTCCCTAATAAACAGAACTAGGACTTCTCAGAGAAATTGGCTGATACCAGGGCTGGGGCAGGCAAAATACAAGATTAGCCTGCAACACTATGTGTGGCCAGAATGAAAGGAAGTGCTCAAAAAAAAATGACATACAATGGAGACTCACGAGGGTGAGGGGGTGGGAAGAGGGTGGATGATGAGAAATCACTTAATGTCTACAATGTACATTATTTAGTAGATGGAAATCCTAAAAGCCCTAACAAAACCACTACACAATCTACGCATGTAACAAAATTGCACATGTGCCCCATAAATTTGTACAAATAAAAAAATGATTCTTCACACCATAAAAAGAAAAAAGAGGACAGGATATGTTGAAAGGACACAGAAGGCAACTTAAAGGAGTTCCCAATGGCTTAGGTTGGAAAAATTTGAGTAATAAAATAAATGATGATAGGATTGGATTATAACTCAGAGAGTAAAATGAATGAGGGGAATAGAAAAATCATCATTCAGTAAATACTGTAGTAATAATTACTGCATGCAAGATCCATCAATGAATGTTAAAAATTAGGAAGCTAAAGTTAGATGAGAAACAGGATATTTGCACAGTTGCAAAGTATTTCCACAAGATACTTATTAATTAGAAAGGGAGAAATAGCAGTGGAGTTACTGGACAGACACCACCCCATCACCTAACCAAGTGATCAAGATTAACATCACCAGTAATAAAACGTATCAGTATCATGTACTCCCTGCTAATATTCAGAGAAGGGTACAATGTCACTTCTTTGACATTCTTGTCGAAAATGCATAACTCCAACCCAATCACGAGAAAAGATCAAGCAAATCCAAATTGAGTGACATTCAATGAGGGCATAGTAACTTTCTGGTTTTAGCCTTAGAATCCTTTGTTCAAATGAGAGATTATACATAGTAGATAAAACTAGAGATGTTCTAGATGAAGGACACATAGTAGGTAGGAGACCAGAACTCCCATTCAACTTCTTCAATGATCTTTATAACACTTCAACAAAATATCTGATATCAATTACTAATCTAGGGCAAATATGAATAGGACTAATACAATATGTCAAGGATTTTACAATGGGCAGATTATTCTGGATTATCTTGATGGGCTCTAAACATAATAACAATTGTTCTTAAAAGAGGAAGACAGGGGGATTTGAGTACGGTAGAGGAGAAGGCAATGTGACCACGGAAACAGAGATTACAGTGATGTGGCCAGGAGCCAAGGAATGCCGGCAGCTTCTAGAAGTGGAAAAGTTTAAAAGCATTAATCTTAGGTACTCCCCACTTATTTAATTATGGAACTATTTTAGGGATGAACAAGTGAGAAATAGTGGGTAAAGGCAAAGCATTTCTCAAACATAATGTAGTATTAGAGTTACTATTTTACTGTACTTAATTTTTGGAACTCTTATTGAGTTTTGGTGTAGTATCAGAGAATATTAACAATCATCTTAAAAGGCTATTAAAATACTCTCCCTTTCCAATTACGTATCTGTGTGAGGCCTT
>NW_012149618.1:7572439-7575042 GCF_000956105.1 Propithecus coquereli | reverse complement strand
GGCTGGTTTCGAACTCCTGAGCTCAAACAATCCGCCTGCCTCGGCCTCCCAGAGAGCTAGGATTACAGGTGTGAGCCACCGCGCCCGGCCCCCCTTGCTCTTTTTTTTTAAAGAGAAGGGGTCTCGCTATGCTGTCCAGGCTGGCATGAAACTCCTGGACTCAAGCAATCCTCCCACTTCAGCCTCCTGAGTAGCTAGGACTACAGGCATGTGCCACTGCACCTGAAAAAACTCCTTCTCATAAGATGGCATAAACAGGAAAAAAACAGGAGACAGGATAATAGCAACATAATTTTGGAAGCTGGAAAGCAGATGAACTAGAAATAAGTTACAGACTTGGCATAGCTTTCCCCCAAGTATGAGAAAGGGCTCAAGGTTTCTGTATTTAGCATTTGATATTCATAGTTGGCCTGAGCCAGTACCCATATCATAACTCTCTCTGGCATAGCCTCTGCTTTACTCTCTCCATAGAATAAAATGCTAGAATTCCTAGGTTTACAGCAATTCATAAAGTCATATTTAATAGAGCAATGGTTCTCAAGGTATGACCTATGGACCCCTGGAGATCCCAGAGAGTCTCCCAGAAGACTGTAAGGTCAGAACTATTTTTTACAATACTAATAAAACATTATTTTCCTTTTCATTGGCTTGATATTGGTACTAATAGGGCACAAGCAATGGTGGTAAAACTGCTGTTGTCTCAGCACAAATCAAGGTATCACAAACTATACTAGAAGTAACTATGTTCTTTACTACCACACACTCACAGAAAAAGAAGCCAATTTGACTTAAGAATTTCCTAAATAAAGCAGTAAAAATGATTAATCTTATTAAATTAAACCTTTGGCTAATATGTCTTTTTAATATTCTATGTGACAAAAATGGGAAGTCACAGAAAGCATGTGGTTATCTCAAGGAGATCACTTGTACAAATGTTTCAGTGAATAACTGAAGAAAATGCTTTTTCCATGGAACACCATTTTTACTTGAAAGAAAAACTGACATACAATCTATGGTTTTTCAGGCTTGGATATGGTAAGCATGTCCTTGAAATAAAGTGAGCTTGTTGCTACATTGAAAACTGACAATATTTGTCACAAATGTAAAATTCTAGCTTTCAAGTAAAAATTATAATTTTGAAAAACTTGTATCCCCCACTATAACTTTGATAGTTTTCCAACACAGACTTTTCTAATGAGACAGGTGGTGATAGTAATGAATGTGATTTTGTGATACCATATAATGAAATATGTCAACATTTGGAGTATCTGCAAAACAGTGAACTATGTTTTCTAAATGACCAATGCATGATGTTACAAAATCATACATGGGTAAAAAAAGATCCATTCAAAGTGAATTTCAATTAAACAGTATGAAAAGTTCATTGATACAGTTTGAGATTCCTCACTGCAACAAACCTTTAAGAAACGACTAATTGTTGAGTTTTGGTGTAGTATCAGAGAATATTAACAATCATCTTAAAAGGCTATTAAAATACTCTCCCTTTCCAATTACATATCTGTGTGAGGCCTTATTTTCTTCGTATACTTTAAACAGAACAACTTATCATAACACACTGAATGGAAAGTAGATTTTAGAATCCAGCTTCCGTTAAGTCAGACATTAAAGCTACTTGAAAAATGTAAAATAATGCTACTTTTCTCACAAACTTTTTTGTTTTGGAAAATACAGCTATTTTTCTTTAAAGTGTAATGTTTATGTTAAAATGTAGTTGGTTTACTGTAAGTTTTAAATCAATAAATATTTTACATTATTTTAATTTCTAACGTGATACATACTGACAAATATAACCTACATAAAGAAATCTCTTTGATGACCTGAGATCAAAAAGTTTGAGAACTGCTCTAACAGAGAATAAATTGTATGCTTCCCTAAGAACCTATCCATTACTTGGTAAGCGGGATAGGATCTTTTCTTTCCTCTTCATTTCTTGTAACATTTATTGAGTAAGCATAATACTAATATGTTGATCATCTTAAAAGAACTAGCATAATTTAAAAGCAATTCTGGGACAGGAAACAGTTATAATGAGTTATAATGAGCTATTATGAGCTATCATAATAGCTAATGATGGTATTTGCAAGTATCAAAAATTAAGTGTACCATAAAAAATGAAGAGTATTTTCAAAATTAACTACTTACTTCTCCACCAAGAACTCTGGCCAGTAAGAAAATTGTTAGTGAACCAAATATCCAAATGGTTATAATCCATGAGACCACCTTAAGGGGGAAAAAAAATCATAGAATTAATGTTTTTGTACCAAATAAACAGATAATTTTCCAGGAACTCAATTCTCTGCCATAGAAGACAGTTTGGTATGATCAATTTCAGGTCATAGAGAGGCTGTATGGGTTCTCAGATATCTTTCCCAAACTTAGTAAGAATACAATGTGAAATACAATTTCATAATACATCCACAATTGCCTAAAGAAACCTCAGTATTTCAAGATCTATGATAAAAGATTATTGCAAAAAAGGGGACAAAGTGCTTACTATCAAGCCCTTGGTTTACAGCATCCTGCGAGGAAAATTTATTCCTGACATTAGTTACCAACCCTCTCTGGAAGTCTCTAAAACTCGT
>NW_012149618.1:7570018-7572389 GCF_000956105.1 Propithecus coquereli | reverse complement strand
TGTCCAATTAATTTCTTTCTATTTTTGGTAGAGACGGGGTCTTGCTCTTGCTCAGGCTGGTCTTGAACTCCTGAGCTCAGAACGATCCGCCCGCCTCGGCCTCCCAGAGTGCTAGGATTACAGGCGTGAGCCACCGCGCCCGGCCTATACTTTAAAATCTTCATAACAAACCCTAAAATGTAGTTTTTAAGATTATCATTGTAAAGAACAAACTGAGGGTAAGAAAAGTTAAGATACCAGAAGCTGGAAGACCAGACAGCAAGTGGCAGAATCAGGGTTTGAATTCAGCATCGATTGGTTCCAAAAAACCACACTCTTTCAATATCTAGTGCTTATATATCAGTATTAGCTTATGGTTACCAAATTCTAAAAGGAATCATTATTTCTTTTATATTGAAATTAGTAATGAACATTAAGTAAATCAAATCTCATAAAAATTAAGTGGCTCTGGCTACTTAAAAACAAGTACTTTAGTGTGGAGGCGACCCAATAGCGGTTCTATTTTCCATAAAGAAAAAAATTACAACCATTGTGTAATATGCACACATGTGCTAAAGCAGTCATTTCCCAAAGTTGTTCAACATTAATAAATGCTAAAATTTAAGTTATATTACTATTTATTAATACTTAATATTATCAGCAAATGTTTTAAATGTGTTTATATGTTATTTAAGTTAACATAACTATCATATAGTAGTCTTGATCTCTGCATTACGGAAAATCCGATTTATTAAAACCATGTCTGTCATATTGGAGAAGGAAGTCATTATCCTGAAACCTGATTTGGTCTATTTTTCCCCATAGACATACTTTATAATTTCTGGTGATTAAAAAGGAAAAAATAAAAGAAGTACAATTAGTAATAGCAGTAAGGAAGATCACTGTTCCAAAATACTACCAACAGTTCGATAAACAGTTTTAGTTTACAATATTCTTAGCTAGAGGACTAGTATACTTTTGCTATTGGAAAACAGTAAATTACTTTGTATAATACATACTACTTAACTTACTTTTATAAGTGTAGACACCACTTCAAATGATCCAACCACCAAAAGTATAGGGGCTATTACAATGAGAGGAAGTAATGAATATCCTATAACTCCAAGAACTTGGCCATAAGCAACCTGTAAATTTTGAAAATTTTAAATAAATATCATAGAAATCAAATACTCATTTTCATCACTATTGAACATCATATACTCTTTGTTGTACTTACATAAATGTGAGAATTAAGAAGAAATCATAAAGTATCATACTCATTACATTTCAAATTATCATATACTCTCCCATGTTCCTGGGCAGTCTCACCAACCACCATGGTTTCAATTATCAATTTGCTGATGTTACTCAAATCTACATTTCTAGCACTTATCTCTCTCTTGAGCTTCAGACTTATGTAACTAATTAACTTCAGTATGTTTCCACATTACATTTTGTCACTACTTCTCTTAAATTGTAGCAATATTTAAAGGAACCACAACCATCCTATTCGGATGAAAAATCCAAGGTCTAGAGAAGCTAGATGTGACAAATGCAGACCAGAGGGAAGGGAGGGCAGCCAAGAGAGACTGAAGAGAAAAATATTTTTTAGTGACTACCATGTGCCAAGCTCTATGATAGGGCTTCACATGTTATGAAGATCAAATGAAATAACAACCCTATGAAGTAAGCATTATTGTCCCCATTATGAAGAAACTGATTCTTAGAAAAAATGCTTTGTTCAGGAAAGCAAAGCTGGTAGGTGGCAGAGTTCAAATGAAGATCTAGGTCTCTCTCTTTTTTCTGTTTTTTTGAGAAAGGGTCTCACTTTGTTGCCTGGGCTAGAGTTCAGTGGCGTCATAGATCACTGCAACCTCAAACTCTTGGACTCATGCAATCCTGGCTCAGTCTTTCAGGTAGCTGGGACCACAGGCACATACCACCACAACCAGCTAATTTTTTATTTTTGTAGAGATAGGGTCTTGTTATGTTGCTCAGGCTGGTCTCAAAGTCCTGGCCTCAAATGATCCCCCCGCCTTGGCCTCCCAAAGTGCCAGGATTACAGGTGTGAGCCACTGCACCCAGCCAAGATCCAGGTCTATTAACTTCTGTATCAACGGTCCTAAACTACAAAAAAAGTTTAGTGATATCTATTTTCACATAAATATTACACTAGGTTTTATCTAGGATATAAGAAACTATAAACAAATATAATTTTAAGTATCAATTAGAATTATTTTACATTTCCATATGCAGACTGAAAAAGTTTCATAGATTTTACTCTATAAGAGTTTTAGGTTACGATTTTGGATTAAGCATATATATCTAATATCATTCCCTCCTCAAATTCCACTACTAAAAGGGAAGGGAAAAAAACAAACCCCTTGCTTTT
>NW_012149618.1:7568499-7569968 GCF_000956105.1 Propithecus coquereli | reverse complement strand
ATAAGTGTCCCTGATGATTGTGATCAGGCAACTTTTGAAAAAACTACTATTGAGCCAAATTGCTGAGAGAATATTAACTGATCCTGACAAAGTTGAAAATTTTCCTTTTTATTTTTCTAAGAAGTAGGAAAATAGATTAAGTGAAAATTTATAGAATATTTATTAAGTGTCACAGTATATTCCTAGGAATAGGATGAATACAAGTCAAATAAAAAGGAGGAAAAAAGATCACATTTTGGTCAATCATGGTTTCTGATTATACACATACCTAATTTTAAATTATTTCCACTGGAAACTTATATAGTACTAATTGATGTAGTCACTGAAGGCATTTTACAGCATAAAATTAAGGAAGAACTTGAAGGGGAATCAGGGCAACTATAGTAGAAACAGACTTGGCACAGAGCAGGGTTGCTCAACCATGCAATAGTGACATTTTAGGCTGGATAATTCTTTGCAATGGGGGGCGGTCCTGTGCATTTTAGGATGTTTAGCAGCATGCCTGTCCTGTACTCACCGCATACTAGTAACACTTCCCCTTTCCCCCAAGAATGCCTCCAGACATTGCCAAATATCCCTCGGGTGGCAAAATTGACCTTAGTTGACAATCACTGGTATGGAGGTTAAAAAACTAAATCATGCCTGTAGTCCCAGCTAGTCAGGACACTGAGGCAGGAGGATCACTTGAGCCCAGGAGTATGAGGTTGCAGTGAGCTATGATGACACCACTGCACTCTACCCCAGGCAGCAGAGCAAGACCCTGTCTCCAAAAAAAAGAAAAAAAAAAATTAGTGTCTATAGATTAAACTCAGTTCTAGTGCTACGGTTAACTTACGAGAGTCTTGCAACACATTTTTCAAAAAACATTGGACTGACATAAGAAACATTACAATAGCTTACTACCCACAGAAGATTTAGTGATTAGGAAAAAATTTTGGCAAAGAAAAATCTGAAGTTTAAAAACAATTTTATCCTAAATTTTTAATGTTACAAAAAAGATTTTTCCATATGGATTTTCCATCCATATGCTGCGTAAAGAATATTAAGAATATTAAGGTCCAACTTTCAGTTGAACTAGATGGCTAAAAATGACCAGAGAACAACAATTTTGGCTATTTTGGGAGTAGTCTCAGAAATATTCAAACAGGCTTAACCCAAGTAAAACAACACACGGCAGGAGGTGGTCCTAAATGAGTGGTTATGTATATTACTAAGGCTAGAATATTTAAATGACAGCATGCTCCACTTACAGCTGATCCACTGTAAGACTTTTAAACTAAGTTCTACTAATGTCGATTTTTTAAAAAACAGATTTTAGGGTTAGGATGTAGAGGAAAGCAAGGTCTTCTTAGTTTCTAGAGCATCCAAACAATTCCAACTACAAAGATAACCTCAAAATATTCTTTTATAGTATTTGTAATACTATAAATACCACTTGAGTGCCTGCTCTGTGCCAAGCATTGTATTAG
>NW_012149618.1:7556067-7558385 GCF_000956105.1 Propithecus coquereli | reverse complement strand
AGATATACTTACCCTGAACTGTCCATATAATGATATCATGGAAAAGAAAAGAACAACAGCCAGAGGACCCCAAAAGTCAGGATTGTCTCTCACCACTTGTCTGTTAAAACCAAGTGATGGCATTGGCATCAAAACACATCGGATTTTGTAGTAAATATCCTTTAGATCGATATCCAATTCTTCCCTATAATTTTAAAATAAAAATTCTCAAAATGCACACACTTCTGAACTAAGATGGTTGCAAAAGAATTTAAGAAAAATTTAAATAAGACAGTATAAGTCAACAAAACATTTGAAGTACCATATTTCACTAATTCCAAGATGTACATTTTCAACAGTTCACTTTCTCCTTTTTTTTCTTTTTTTTTCATGTCAGACAGGTTAACGTGCCGACCTCGTAACAAGGACTGAGGGAAGCACATCTCATGCACGTGTGTGAAAATCCAATCATCATGCTTATGAACTACAAAAGGATCAAGATTTCACTTTCTCTAAAGTTGGGATACCTCTCACAATCACTGGTGTCTTACAATTGTTAGCCTGGAGTGAAGCCAAGTGCTTCTAATATCTGTGTTTCCTTTTGCCAGTCTCCAGGAGGTACTATCAATATAAGACAACTTGAAATAAAATTTTCGGTTTGAGATTTTTTGGGACCATACTGACAATTCAGACCACAAACCTATGTGAGAACTGGTGTGGGGTTTACATTCTCAGGGGAAATCCTTTCTTCCAACACCCTTCCCAGTGCCAAACTGAAGCAAACTTCCTTGCTGTCTCTTCCTGTGTGGTGGGTTATTTCTCCTTTATATTTGAAATAAAGAGATTACCCGTTAATGTCTCAGCTTTATGCTGTCTTATGTACTTTTCATTTAAATTAATATGTAAAATAACTTCATCTTATAATCCACAGTGTCTTAGATTTGATGAAATATGGTATTAACATTAAGAAACATAGGATGCTTTAGCACTTAATCTACCAATAATTAATACAAAGAATAACCTGGAAATGTCTCGATTTTACAAAGCTATAGGTTCTTCTTTCCAAAATTGTTAATTCCTTTGCTTCCCCCACCCTAGATGATAATTATAAAATTTCAAGTACTATGAAGAAAGTGAAAGTCTCTTTATACTCCTCCTCCCAATGGCAGCTATAGAATTTCTATTTTGGAGAGATTTTGAGGTGGTACTCTTTGTGGAAATCTTACTTGCTCTTAAACCTGAATTTCAACAGCAAGCACTCAAGAGCCCTGCTTTTTTAGATCTCGTGATTACTTGAGATAGATGACAGGCTCAGGTAAGCTCTAACAGTTTGGAGTATACTGTATTTGTGTGTAAGTGTGAGATATAGGATTATCATTCTTTTAACTTTTGCCATTCAACAGGTTAAAAAATATTCTCTCATTATTATTTCAGTTTTTTAAATTACTCATAATTGTAAATTGGTATGGCTTTTGACCAAAAAGTTTAAGGTTTTCCACATCTGTCTTTACATAAAAAAGAGAATATAACCATTCCCTAGACTTAGCTCTAAAAACCAAAAAATACATTTTATTATTTTTACATACAAGAGTGGCTTGTTATCTTCAGGATCATCATCTTCAACTTCCAAAAGCCAGCCATACCCTCTTTGTCTCAGAAACGTAGTAGCTGTAGATTCTTTGATAAAATCTCCACCAAGGTTTAATTTGACATCTGGGGATGCTATCGAACCACTGAGATCTTAGGAGAAAAGAGGACAAAACGGTAAACCAAGGCAAAAATGTGTGAATCTCAACCAAAGTGAGCATCTGTTTAACTAAAATAATTACCATTGGAACATCTGTTATTGTATGTAATCTTCAAATTTCGTAGTTGACAGATATGTAAAAACCATCTTTTATTTTATGAGAAGAAAATAAAAGATGAAGGTGGTGGAAAGATACATAAAAAGTTTCACAGCTAATTAGCTAGACTGGTACCAGAATCTAGACTTACCACAGCAACTCTTTAAAATTTAATTGGAAGATACATAGAAAATATATTACATGATATCATTTTAGATTCCTTCATTATTATATACATTATGTACTTCAGAACAAACTAATTGTACAAATTCTTTTTAGAGGCATTTCATATGTATGTGTGTATATATATATACACACACACACACACTAATAGACATAATTTATTTGCTAATGGAAAACTGTAGACAAACTTTCTCTATTTGTTCATGTATTTATTCATACATTCTTTCATTTGCATGATCAAATATCTATGCTAAGTGCTTCATATAGTAATGCTTGGTTCTAGATAAATCTGATAAGAGTTCCCTATTTCAG
>NW_012149618.1:7553224-7555026 GCF_000956105.1 Propithecus coquereli | reverse complement strand
ATTTCTTTCTATCTTTTAGTGGAAACGAGGTCTCGCTCTTGCTCAGGCTGGTCTCAAACTCCTGACCTTGAGCGATCCACCCGCCTCGGCCTCCCAGAGTAAAAAGTTTTTATAAGAGAGTTTACTCAGCTAGAGATAAAATGTAAGTAGTTTTGAATTCACTGTCCTTCCCTACCTAAAGTTAAAAAATAATCCCAGTAGATACTATCACAGAATCTTATAGTTAAAATATTCTCACAAAATTACTTTCTACTTCTTTGTCTTAATCTAAGTTGAAATGAAAAAGGTAGAATTTAACTAAAATTCTACTTCTAATGGGTACAAAGAGTGCGTTTTCTGGATTTAGTAAGATTTAGATCAGGAAGTCATTAGTACAGCAGTGACATTCGAGGTTTGCAATTATGAGGATGGAAAGGACCTTAACAACTGTTTCCTGGCCTGTAGACAGGACTGTACTTAAAGTCCTTAATCTAAACCAAAAAAGGATATACAAGCGTATAAATTATAGTGCTAAGGAATGCTGCATTAAAGAACTGTATATGTTTAGCAGTTTGTCGTAGCATGGATGCTAGAACTTCAAAAAGGCACTCTTAGCTTACAAATTTTGTAGTACTTTCTGTTCCACGTAAAGTAGGAAAATATCAAGCACACACTGCTGCTAGCAACAGCAGTTTGACACCTCCCCTAGGACCCTCAAGACACAATTAGGTGGGCATGGGATAGAGTAACAGGAAAGTCCAAAAAATTGGTAGTAGTCTAACATATCAGCAAGTTAACAAGTAAAGAATGATGTCGGAGAACAAGGAAAAAGATAAAGAAATCACTCCAGGAACATGGCTGATTTAAGTTAAACTAGAGTAAGAACCAGCTAGCTTAGTTGTTGATTCTAGGATAGACATCATAGTAAAAATTAAAAATAAAAATCTTCAAGAAAAAAGAATGAGGAAGAATATCAGTTAAGTTTCAAGTCTTATTGAAAGACAACTGCATAACAAAATTTAACTAATTTTCTCTCCCTTTCAACTCAAATGTATAACGGGGTGGGGGATCCTTTCTCTCAATCCTCTGCTCAGCCTGAGAACTTCAATTTGAAAAAAGGAAGAACTTTCTCAGTGCAGTGTAAGAGTATACTAAAGATGAGATTACTGTTCTGCCCCTAGAAACATTCTAGATTTCTGTGAAAGATGAGTATCCTGCAATGAACAATGAACATTTTGTTGATACTTGCCAACTTCTTATATATGTGAAGAAGCTTTTTCTTATTTAACAAGCAAAAAGAGCAAGGACAAATATCATCCCATTTCAGTTGAAAATAAAAGCTATGTGTGCTTAAGTCTAACCCAGAATTGAGTATTTGTGCAACAAAAACAAAAACAGGCACGTTTTGCAGTGAGAAGGTAAATTCCATTGCTTCATTTGAGTTATAAGAATACCATTTTAATGCATATATAGGTCAATGAAAAAGATCAAGAAACACGTCACACTTTCTTCGGCAGTACGTATACTAAAACTGAAATAATACAGAGATTAGCACAGCCCCTGTGCAAGAATGACACACAAATTCATGAAGCGCTACATATTCATAAAAAAATTTTAAAAATAAGAAAAAAGAAACATACATACATAATAATTTTGTAATTGCTAGGCCTATACTGGAGCTTGATCATGCTAATCTGTAAGAAAATATTTTTTCAAAGCCTTGTACAAGGCTGGGCGCGGTGGCTCACGTCTGTAATCCTAGCACTCTGGGAGGCCGAGACGGGTGGATCGCTCAAGGTCAGGAGTTCGAGACCAGGCTGAGC
>NW_012149618.1:7544355-7552634 GCF_000956105.1 Propithecus coquereli | reverse complement strand
ATTCAGATTTCACCAGTTTTACATGCACTTATTTGTGTGTGCGTCTGTGTAGTTCTATGCAATGTTATCACATTTGTAGATTTGTGTAATGCCTTATGAGGTTTAAAATTTATGAAAGGAAAGAAATAATTTCTAAAAAAGGTAAACTTGCTTAACTACCCCCCCCAAGAAAGGCTGGCTAAAAAGTCATTTTCAGTTTTCAAATAGGAAAGAAAGCTATTCTTGTATCCATTGTATACAATTTATCATATATCACTAACATTGTATAGAAGATAACTGTGATAAGACATACACGGACATAATTTTTTTTTTTTGAGATAGACTCTTGCTCTGTTGCCCGGGCTAGAGTGCCGTGGTGTCAGCCTAGCTCACAGCATCCTCAAACTCCTGGGCTCAAGCGATTCTCCTGCCTCAACCTCCTGAGTAGCTGGAACTACCGGCGCAAGCCATCACGCGCAGCTAATTTTTTCTATTTTTAGTAGAGACAGGGTCTCACTCTTGCTCAGGTTGGTCTCAAACTCCTGACCTCAAGTGATCCTCCCGCGTTGGCCTCCCAGAGTGCTAGGATTATAGGCATGAGGTGCCACGTCCAGCTCATGGACATCATTTTTAAAAGGGAAGAAACTTAAAAAGGAAAGATTCCTCTGTCTGTACTACTAACTTGTGTTAAAGGTGACATACTTTCTGGGGAGGGAGAACTTTACACAAAGAGTAGGCTAAATGTTTGGCCACAGTAACAAAGTAACAGAAAATTATCATTTACTCAGAAGCATTGACAATAATTATTGGATTGTCATGTCTACAACTTACTGATCACACTAATATATTGTAAGCTGCAGATACTATCATTTCTATACATGGGTAAGAAGACTGAAGAAAGCTAGGCTTCAAATGCAATATATTGAGCCCAGTCCTCTTCACTAGACTTATATAACCAATTGTCAACTTAATATTCCCTTGTAGCTATCTCAAAGGCATCTAAAATTCAATATTCCAAATATCTCAGGTCTTCCTCCACTTTACTTCAGTGGGTGATACTACTATCTATCCAGCATTGTAAGCTAGAAGCTTCAAGATCCTTGGCAGTTTGCTTTATTTACATGTTTCTTCCTCTATCCCATCCACCACTAAATTCTGTCAGTTTTGTCTCTAAATATTTTTTGGAACATATCCACTTCCCATTTCTACCACCAGCATTAAGCTAGTGAAAACTATCAACTCCTTCCCTCCATTCATTCTTGTCTCCTTCCAATCCATTCTCTTCACTGTACCCAGAACACTCTTTTTAAGATGCAAATCTTTCGCTCTTCTGTTTAAAATCCTTCAGTGGCCTCTGACTGCTTTTTTGGCTCAAGTACAATAATCTCTACACAATCTATTTCTCCAGGCTCATTTTTTGCCTCCTTTCCCATCTGGACCCTATACTCTACACTAAGTCTCCCAGTGCTCTGAATGAATCTTTTCAATGGAATGTATCCCTTTTGCCTCAGGTACCTTGTACTAGTTCTAACTTCAGATAATTAAATGCCACCCATTCTTCCATTTTCAGACATACTTGCTTAAGGAAATTTTCCTTGATCTTGCAGACTAGACTAGGTAGGTTCCTTTCATAATTCCCTCCACTTTTCCTTAACAACATTTATCACGGTTTATAATTCTGTTTTTGTGGGATTATTTGATTAATGTCTATAAACTATGAAGGGAGAGACTACGTGGGTTTTTTAAAAATTAATTTTTACATACATCCCCAGTAATTATAACAGTGCCTGATCCATAGTAGGCAATCAATAAACGTGTGTGCTGGTTGAACGAATAATTAATGGACCAAACAGCTCCTTATACCTTAAATTAAGAAGTGACATTAAAGGCTTTTAATAAAGCAGGGAGACAAAATCACATTTTTATTTTGGCAACAATCTGAGCTGCACTATGGAGGACTGATTTAAGAGGGGAGAGATTGGAGCAGGGTGTTTTGGTCAGGAAGCTATAATAGAATACAAATGAGAAATGATGAGGTGGAAGACAAAATAAGGCAGTAACAGTGGAAAGAGAAAAACAGATGAATTATTAATATATATATTCATACATATATTCTGGAGCTATTCTGAAGTATTTTATGACCAAAAGAATGTGATAAATAACTTTATGATCAACTGAATATGAGTCTAGAGACAAGTTTCTGGCCTTTGGCAAGAGGATCTATATCACAAACATTAAATTATTTCCATTTTATTATCTTCCTCAATTACAATAAATGTAATACACTTGAATCATCCTGAAATCATCCCCTCCCCCAAGCCCCTGGAAAAACTGTCTTCCATGAAAATGGTCCCTTGTGCGAAAAAGGTTGGGGGCTGCTGCTAAAGCATACTCTTCTGTAGGTACATGACAATGAGTATTGCCAACTGACCATAGGTGCCATAGGAATAAAGAAACGTAATCAGAAAGGTGGTTAGGAAGGCTATGTAGAATTAGAACCTGAACTTGTCCATGAGAGATGGCTGGATGGGCAGAGAAAGTATGAGAAGTCCCTCGAAGGAAAAGGCATGGAAGCCCAAGGCCTGAAAAGGCATGGAGTTCAATTCCAAAAGTTGTAGAGCTGGGGACAAATTATTAAGAGCATAAATAGCAGGCAAAAAAAACCCTTATCTTTATTTTGTAGGCCAAGTGTTTATGCATGTTCTGTAGTATCTGGATCCCATGAGACACTCTCCATAAAAGGCTTTTGATGCTAAATTTGGAAAACTCTGCATACTGCAATTCCCACTTGGAGTTTCAGAATATTGGAATATTAAAGGGTCTAAGAATTCTACATTAAGGACACTGGTTTAACTGCCCAACATTATTTACCGAACTTACATTATCATGGAACCATTTCCATTTTGGGAAACATGGCTGAAGATACTTTGTAGATGACAGGAAGCAAGTACAGATCCAGCAGAGTGGTAGAGACTGCTCAATGCTGAGCAAATAGTAAATAACAGGGATAGTTTAGCGTGAAAATAAGGAAAGGGGGAAGTAGCCGATTTAATTAAAGATTCTGTCAATTAGGAGGGTATCAATGACTAATAGTAGAGACGGAAGAAACAGGAGAAATAAAATGCTAGAGAAAAAAAATAGAGAAGATAAAGATCTCGAAGGAGGTGGAGAGAGATGAGAATAAAAGCACTAGTAGAGACTTATGCTAGGAAAAACACAATTCCTTCAAGATTTGGAGGAAAGATGGATACTTCAGTACAAATATAAAGATATTTAGAGGGCCTGGAGTAGTGGCTCACACCTGTAATTCTAACACTTTAGGAGGCTGAGGCAGGAGGACTGCTTGAGGCCCAGAAGTTTGAGACCAGCCTGAGCAATACAGCAAGACCCCGTCTCTAAAAAATAATTTTAAAAATTAGCCATGCATGGTGGCACATGCCTGTAGTCCTAGCTACTCAGGAGGCTGAGGTGGGAAGATCGTTTGGGCCCAGGAGTTCGAGGCTGCAGTGAGCTAAGATCATACTGCTGCATTCCAGCCTGGATAGCAGAGTGAGGGGAAAAAAAATATTTAGAGGTAGAAAAATATTAGGATGGGAAAATGGCTTAACGGTTTATCAGGTGGCTTTGATCATCCTTCTTGCTTAGTTTTTCCTCTTCATGCCATTTCCAAATACTTATTGAATTTCTGTTGAATTAGCGTTGGCTTCAGTTCTAGCAGCACAGCACCTTTATCTTAATCAAAAAGCATCATATAGTCATTCATTCAACATTTATTGAGTTCCTGCCATGCGCCAGGCTTCATGATAGGCAATGGGTATATCGATACACAGTAAATCACAGCTTCTAACCGCAAGGAGCTCATGGTCTAAATGAGTATTGTTTTAGGTCTATGAAGATTGAGAAGTGTAAGACATAGAGACTGCTTGCACTCTGACAATTACTGCACTTGTATAGTTCTTATATGAATGAATGCTCTTCACCCTTTCCAGTCTAAAGAACTCCTACTTGTCCTTCAAAATGCACCTCAGCTCTCTCTGAACTTTCTTGATCACTTCCTGCACAGTTAACCACTCCCTCCTTTGTACTATACCCTTTATTGCATTTATTATGTACACTTAAATTATCTTTCTTATTAGATCATTTTTTGGTGGCAGGGACTTTCTCATAAGCAGTCCCTTACACACGGAGGTAGGTACTCTCTCCAACCTAAATATACAATGCATTATATGTCCTTCAAAGTTCAGTAAAATATCAACGCCATTAAATTTTCCCTGATCTTCTAAATAGAAATAACTTCCTCCTCTTCTGATCTTTTATGACATTCTGAACAAGTGCTTCTTAAACTTTAATGTGCATATGAATCACTGTGGGATCTTGTTAAAATGCAAATCATGATTAAGGTAGAATCTGTATTACTAAGTGCCAGTTAATGCCAATGCTGCTTGTCTATGAAATAAATTACGCACAGAATTAGTTATTTGTCTCATACAAAGTAAAGGCAAAACACTGCCTTAAGATTTCTTTTTAGTAGAGATGGGGTCTTGCTCTTGTTCAGGCTGGCCTCAAACACCTGGGCTCGAATGATCCTCCCACCTCAGCCTCCCAAGTAGCTGGGACGACAGGTCCATGCCACCATGCCTGGCTGTTGACTAGCTCTTAATTCCAGATCCACCACGTGGAAGTTACTAAACCTTTCTAAGTCTCAATATCTTTCTAAAATATAGGAATTATAAAGCTCATCAGGAGTAGTATGCTTAAAATACTCTGTAAATTTAAACTGTACAATGTTATATACATGAGGGTATTGTTATATATATCCTTGGATACATATGAGATCTATCTATATGCCCTTTGAGGAAATATGGAGAAGTTGGAATAAACCTTATGAATTTTACTTATTCCAGGTTTCTTAGTTATATTATTCTGTCAGATTTCTTAGGTGTATTTAAGAAAGGTAATTCCTGGGGGAAGGGAGAATATGAAAAATATATATACATAGATACATGAGTTTGAACAAACATCAGGTTCAGATATTCAATGGGGACAATTTTTTTTAAGTTTGAGAAATTAAAGTTCAAATTCCTCCCTAAGAACTATGCTATTAAATGTAAATGAAACAAATCAAAATATTTTGGGTTGCTATATTTCAGTTTAAAAGAAATTTATCAGGTATGCTCTCTTTGATAAAAAATTTATTTTACCTTTTAAATTATTACCAGTACTATTTTTTTAAAACAATGCCACTCAAACAGCAAAACAAGAAAACAACAAAAATCTGTATTAACTGATGCACTATGAAATCACATTTCTGAGGAAAATTTAGGTTCTTCTCTAGACTGAAATTTCTGTAGTTAAACCTAATTTATTTTTTCATATTGGGCAAAAACTCTTGTCACTGGAAAGTAACTGATGTACGAAGTCTAATAAAAGTAAAATTTGAAAATAACTAGTAGAGGAAGATTCAGGTTAGAAGGAGTTGGGTGAGGAATAGAGAGGAGGAAAACATTTTCCTGTGCTGTAGAAAAATCTCTCCAATACAACTGCTTCCTCAAAACAGTACAAGGGAATCTGTACAGGATTACGAGAAGTTTCCAGTGCACCTGGATCCACTTCTTTGAATAATGAGGTCAAACATGGGAGGTGAACTGGGACCCAGGCAAGATATCAATCAACAAAAACCACTTGGTTTCTATTTGCAGTGTCCAATATAATCCCAGCAAAAAAAGTTACCTATTGATAAATAACAGAGGAACACAGCTGTCCTTCCTTGTTCTCATTATCTGATACCTTTCCTGGCCAATCTGCCTTTTTTCTGAGTAACAGTAAGTAATTCCAGAAATAAAACCTTAGGGTTCCGTGGGCCCACTGGAAACGAATAAGCCGCCCAGAAAAACAAGTCACCAGATGGTGTGGGGAAAGCTAGGCGCCGACCGAGTAACTGGATGCTTTTAAAGACAGCTCCCTACACCCCCCTCCCTCGGCCACTCGGGGCCTCTTGGAAGGCCCGACAGGCGCAGAGGGCTGGAATCGCCAGTCAGCTTCCTGCCCGTCCCCACCCAGCCACAACCCTCAGCACCCGAAAGACTCCACCGAATCGAACCCTGGCGTCCTCCAGGGTGACGGGTCTTCCTGGGGCTCAGCCTCACCTTCCGCATCTGCCGAGGAGACAAAGGTGAAGTCCCCGTTAGTGGGGGCATACGCCGGGGGCGGGCCCGGCGGCTGCATCTCGCGGCCCCTCCGAGCCGGCAGCGGTGGAGGAGGCTGCGGCTGGGCCCAGGCCCCAAGGCGGCCGCGACGCCGACACGCACACTCGCCCTACGGTGCGCCCTGCGAGCCGCGAGCTGCACCTTGCGGGCGAAGCAAAAGACGAGCGCAGGGGGCCGCGGGCCTGCCCAAGAAACTGACCCACCAAACTCCTCTCGGTGGCGACCACCCAGGCACCAGGACGCCGGCGCCCTGACAGGACCATAACAGTGACAGCGGCGCTCGGATTGGCTCTTTGTAATGTGCACTCCCATTGGCTCCCGAAGAAAGGTTCTGATTGGGTCTTCCTGTTGTTGATTCCGGAAGTTTACCCAGGACTGGAAGTTCACTTGTAAAGTGTTGAACATTGTGACATCCTTCTTTTCCTTGCGTGTTTTTGTTCAAGTCCCATCTCTTCTGGCTTTTCTTTATCTATTTTCTTCGTTTTTATTAACTGTGTGGGTTAAATAATTTTAGAACAAGGTAGATTTCTAGAGGTCAGCCCCATCCAGGATCTCAAGATTCTGTTGCCCTTAGTCATTAACTATATAGGATCTTGACTAAGTTGTATATCATCTCTGAGGCTAAATGTCCTCACCTGTAAGATGAACTGGGCTGAATTGGGGAATAGTGATAAGAAAGCACATAAGCTATAAATTGCCTCTCAGAGACTAGGGTTGTAGTCTAGCCACATTCCTTTATGCCTCCTAAACTGAGGCCAGAGAAGGTAAGGTAGTAACGGAATTAGGATGGTACCTAAATCTCCTGACTTCTAGTCAAGTGCTCTTTTCCCTAGAAGATCCTGTCTATTGATAAACTTGCCAGAGTCTACAAACTCACCTAAGTCTTTAAATGTTTAAATAAATATACTTAAATTTTAATATTCAAGCTATATAAATATGGCTTCCAATTTGAAGAGAGAAGAGGTTAGGGATATTTTAGGAGACATATTTGGAGACATACATGATGGATCAGCAATAGCGTAAGGCAGCGGTCCCCAAACTTCTTGGCACTATGGACTGTTTTCATGGAAGACAATTTTTCAGGGGGGGAGGGTCCAGAATGATTCAAGTGCATTAAATTTATTGTGCATTTTATTTCTATTATTATTACATTGTAATATATAATGAAATAATTATACAACTCACCGTAGGTTGGGGCCCCTGGAGTAAGGGGAAGGCATGGCTATGTGTTAAATGGAATTTCAGGAAAGTTTTCTCACAAGAGGTAACAATTAAGTTGATACAGCTGGCAGCGTGGGTCATAACATTCTAGAGATCATTTAATGCAGCGGTCCCCAACCTTTTTGGCACGAGGGACCAGTTTCATGGAAGACAATTTTTCCTCAGACAGTGAGGGAGAGGGGGGCGGCCAAACTCTGCAGTGATCCGTAACAGGCCGTGGACTAGTACCAGTACTGGTCCATGGCCAGGGATTGAGGACCGCAGATTTAATGGACTTGGGCAATTGCAAGTCATTCAGTTAACCTGGAGCTTAGGTTTCATGGGAAAGTGGCTACAGATGAGATTGCACACGTAGGCAAAGAACAGATCATGAAATATCTTGTTATTCTATGGAATTTAGATTTTTTTATGGAAATGATGGGAGAACCATTAATGGAATTGGAGCAAGGAAGTGACAAAATCAGATAAACCTATATTTTGACTTGGAAAGCAGAGAAATGTATGAAAACTTTTGCAGATATCTAAGTCTTGGACTACATTTGCAGCGCTGGGGATGGGAAAAAGGAAACACTATGAAAAGTATTAAGGTTAAAAATCCACAGGACTTAGTAATCAATTGGAAGAGATTAAACTGAAGAATAGGAAGGAACCTAGGGTGACTTCATGTTTCTTGCTGAGGTAGTTGAAAGTGTTATTAATCAAGTGAGGAAATAGAGTAAGAGGAGTCTGGTGAGAAAGGAAAGTTTTGAGCATCATAAGTTTAAGAACATGTAGGTTGAGCTATCCAGTTATTCTTTGGCTCACACGAATCCAGTACTCAGGGTAGAGTTCTGAACTGGAGGTATAGCATGATAGTCATCAGTGCATGCTTGG
>NW_012149618.1:7531673-7543020 GCF_000956105.1 Propithecus coquereli | reverse complement strand
CTCAGCACATTGAAGATATTACATTGTCTTTTGTTTTCTAGTTGCTGTTGAGAAATGAATTTCATTTATTTGAAGATAATTTCTCTGTTTTCTTTGATTGCTTTTAATATGTATTTTCCTTTCTATATGCAGAATATGGATACTGAAATAAGTATGGAATACATTTCTTTTTGTTGATATTTCTTGGAATTTATTGAGTAACTTAAACCCCAAGGATGTTGTCTTTCTTCAGGTCTTGAAATTTTTTAGTTATTATGTCTTCTGACATTGTTGCTACTCTATTTTTTCTCTCCTCTCCTTCTGAAACTCCCATTAGATATATAACATTAATAGTAACGCATGATACTTATAGCTAACACCTTCATGGCATTTACTATATGCCAGGCACTGTGGTAAATGGTTGACATTAATTCATTTAATCCTCATAACAACCTCATGAAGTAGGTACTATTATTTTCTCTACCTTACAAATAAGGAACATGAGGCAGATAAAAAGTTAAACACTTGCCAAAGATCACAGAAATACTAAGTGGTAGAACCAGGACATGAACCCAAGTAATCTGATTGCAGAGTCCCAACCACAATGCTGTGAAACCTCATTGGTTTTTGTTACTCCTCAGAGTTAAACCCCTTTGAGGCTTAACTTTTTTTTTGTTTTGTGGGGTTTCTTTTCTTCTTTTTCTTTTTGGCTCTGTACAAGTTAATGGGTCACTTCACATAGCTCTGGTTGTCAACCGAATTTGACACCTTAGCAATCAGTTTGCAGTAGTCACAACAAAATGTATTCATAAGAGAGAAGTTTTTGATGTAATTACACAGGTGCTGCTGCACTCTCATTAACCATTCTGTCAAAGAGAATATAATCCTAATAAATTTTAGATATCCATTTCTCCACTCCAGACTTTGGGAGCTGAGTTCGGGATATCTTCAGACCATGATTCTTGTTTCTGGAGTCTTATTTTGGGAATGCATATCCTGTTTTTATTCTTTAAATACTGGCTTTGTTGACTTTCAAGGAGTGGTACAAATGCTATATTTAATTCACTTATCTCACTTTCATGTTGTAAATATTGTTTAAGATTGTTAGTTTACTCAGACTAAACAACTTTAACTATGATACTCATTGAAACTGCCTCAAACCTAAGTGGGAAACCCATGGCTTGCTTTGTTTTTATGTTTATAACTTTCTCTTATCATAGAATTAATACACATTTATTAGAAAAAATTTTAAAAACCCTGTTATATTATGTTATATTACCTATAAAGGCAACCACTGTTAACATCTTAGTATTAATCCTTATAATCATTTTTAAGCATTTTACATATAAGATTTATTCCTTCATATACATTGTTTTATAGCATTAGCATTTTCCAATGTCGCTGTTGCCTTTTATCTCATTTAATGGATATATTACAGTTTATTAAAGCCAACTCCTTATATCTAGACATTAGGTTTCTTTCCCAGTTTTCATAATTATAAATAGCACCATGATGAATAACATCGTTTATAAGAGCACTACTCCCATTCATGAGAGTTCCACACCTATGACCTAATCACATCCCAGAAGCCCCACCTCCTAATATCGTCATCTTAGGGGTGAGGATTTCAACATATGAATTATGGGGAGACGTAAACATGTAGACCATAATACCATGAATATGTTTGTTGCATGGCAAAAGGGAATTAAAATTGCAGATGGCATCTTTGCCGCCTTGGAGTAACAAAGGCCTTAAATGGGATGCGAAAAGCACAAACCATAAAAGAAATAAATGGTGAATTGAACTTTATCAAAATTTAAAACTTCTGCTTTTTGAAAAACATTGTTAAGTCGATGAAAAGGCAACCCACAAACTAGAAGAAAATAGTCACAATCCACATATCTGACAAAAGATTTATCTCCAGAATACTTAGCAAATCCTTATAACTCAATGTCATTAAAACATGGGCAAACGATTTGAACAGATGTTTCACAAAAGATATTCATTTGGCCAATAAGCATATTAAAGGTGCACGACATCTGAGCTGGGGGCAGTGGCTCGTGCCTGTAACCCCAGGGACTTGGGAGGCTGAGGCGGGAGGATTGCTTGAGCCCAGAATTTCAGGACCAGCCTTGGCAACATAGAGAGACTCTGACTCTACAAAAATAAACAAATAAATAAATAAATACGAAAAATTAGCCAGGTGTGTTGGCGCATGCCTGTAGTCCCAGCTACTGCTCGGGAGGCTAAGACGGGGGATAGCTTGAGCCCAGGAATTTGAGGCTATAGTGAGCTATGATCATGCCACTACACTCTGGCCAAAAAAGGTGTGCAACATCCTTAGTCATAAAAGAAATGTAAATCATAACCACAATGAGATGCCACTTCAGACTCATTAGAATAACTACATTTTACAAAGACTGATAATACCAAGCATTAGAGAGGACGTGGACCAACTAGAACTCTAATATACAAAGATGGTTGATAGTTTCTTATAAAGTTAAGCATATATTTACTGTATGACCCATCAATTTCAATCCTGTATGTTTACCTAATGAAAAGCTATGTCCACACAAAGGCTTGTACAGAAATGTTTATAGCGCCTTTATTCATAACAGCACAAAACTGGAAACAACCCAAATGTTCATCAACTGATGAATGGATAAATAGTGATATATCCACACAATAGAATAGTACTCAGCAATAAAAAGAAATGAACTACAAATGTTTATAAAAACATGAATGAATGTAAAATACCTTATGCTGAGTGATAGAAGCCAGACATAAAAGAGTGTTTACTTTATGATTCCATTCATGTAAAATTCTAAACAAGAGAAATCTAATCTGTAGTGACATTAAACATTTAGTGGTTGCCTGGAACTAGGGCTGGTGGGCAGGGAAACTGCCTACAAAGAGGCCCGAGGGATATTCAAGTAAAGCATATTCAAGTAATAGTGAGATACCATTTTATATTTATCACATTAACAAAGAATAATAAAGAATAATATGATGCCCAGTGTTGGTTTCTTTCTTACGCTGTTAATGGTAGTTTATGTCGATACACTTTCTCAAACACAATTTGACAAATTATATAAGCAATCTTTAAAAAGTACATTTTCTTTGATGTCAAATTTCCATCTCTTGGAATTTATTCTAAGGCAATATTCAAACACACCTGCACATATGTATGCATGAGATCATTTATTAAAGAGTGAAAACTGGAAACAATTTAAAGACTCAGCTATAGGAGAATGTTAACAAATTGTGATATACCCATTTAATGAAATAATAGACAACTATTCATTAAAAATAATCTTTTAAAGTGTCTCACGACATGCGGAAAAAAATCTCAAAATTCATTATAAGGTGACAAAAACTTTATAATCCATACTATGATCCCAATTTTCATATGATCCCACTATGCAACAGATATATATGCATACAATGTAACAGAAAGGGTAACATCTGCAAGTGTCAATAGTGATTATTTTTGGGTGGTGGGATTGTGGGTTATTTTTATCTTTTCTGTATTTTCCAAATTTTCTGAAATCAATATGTATGACTTTTGTAAAATGAAAATTAAAACCACAAGGACATATCATCTTACACCAGTCAGCAGAGCCATTACTAAAAAGACAAAAAAAGGAAATGTTGGTGAGGATGCAGATAAATGGGAACTCACTGTTGGTGGGAATGTAAATTGGCTCTTTGGAAAACAATATGGAGATTTCCCAAAGAACTAAAAATAGAACTACCATTCAATCCAGCAACCCCACTACTGGGTATCTACCCAAAGGAAAATAAATCATTATATTAAAAAGATACCTGCACTCATATGTTTATTGTAGCACTATTCAAAGAAACAAAGATATGGAATCAACCTAAGTATCCATCAATGGATGACTAGATAAAGAAAATATGGTATATATACACAACTGAATACTACTCAGCCATAAAGAAAGAATGAAATCATGTCTTTTGTGGCAACATGAATGGAACTGGAGGCCATTATCTTAAGCGAAACAAGTCAGACACAAAAAGACAAAAATTTCATGTTCTCACTTATATGTGGGAGCTAAATAATGTGTACACATGGACATAGAGTACAGAATGATAGACAATGGAGACTCAGAAGGGTGAGAAGAGGGAAGTGGGGATAGATGATGGGAAAATATTTAATGGCTACAATGTATGTCATTCAAGTGATGAATACCCTAACAGCCCTGATTTTACCACTATGCAATCTATGCATGTAACAAAATTGCACTTGTACCCCATAAATTTATACAAATCAAAAAGTATTTTGAAAAGATAAATGCAGTTTAATTAGTTTCAAATGGCATAGAGGTATATCCAATGCTTGCCACATTTTCTTCGTTGAGCCCAAAAGGCAATTATCTCATTAATTGCATATAAAAATACTTTTGCAGAATCAGATTTTTAAAAATTAAAAAACAATATGATCACTTATCAAACATAAATAGGCTAACTCAGGCTACCTTCAATGTGGTAGATGAATTATTTTAGATATTAACTAGCAATCCCTCCTCATTTTTTCTGCCAGGACCACTCTCAATGATCTTGAGTCCATTGACCCAGAAATCTAGACTGCCAGTGAGTAGGAGGGGGAAGACCCTCCCCCATAGTTTCTGGAGGTTTCTCTGTAGCATTGAGGAAGTCTGAAATTTCCAGTCCTCTATTGGAAATGGCAGAAACAGAGAGAGAGCCAGTGTGTCAGGCAGGGGTGAAGAACACCCAAATGCTGATATGTAGGCTGCCAACTTGGAACAAGAGAAGGAAGTAGCCACATCTTAGCGACTTGGTGGCATCAGGTAGCCAGATGGGATCCATATCAGGAAAGGGAACTTACATATCTCCTGAGCCCAGAGGAACACTCAGGATGAGTACACCAGTGACAAGATACATCACAGAAACTGAGTTGAGAGGAGGAGTCTGACCCTCCTCATTGCTATTGAGGGACAGTCCTTGCCTAAGTACCACTCAATCCAAGGAAGGAAAGAAGAAAGGAAACAGATCACCAGTGGTTGGAATTTGACTAAATTATAGACCTGCATAGAATGAGGGATCACCAAACTGGAAAAAGTTTACTTCAGATTGAGTAGATGAGTTTACAACTATCGACTGAAATGAAGATTGTATCAGAGAACAACTTGCTTTATACAGAAATAAAGTAAGTTTACATCTTTTCACATTTGAGTTTATTACTGTGAAATTTATACACTAAAATGAAACAATGGCAATAGAGTTGTCCTCAGTTACTCTTCCAAAATATTTGCATTGTCAAAAAAAAAAAAAAAAAGAACTGAGTGGATAGAGTTGTGCTTTACCTAAAGAAATAATTATGTGACTAGTGATGGAATATTATTTAAGCCCTGACCTAACCATATCCCCTATACTCTTGCTTCAATTTTTAAATCACCTATAATGGAAAAGTAATTGCAAATTACTAATTATATTCATTTATCCATTTTCCTACTTCCCATCACCCTATCATTCTTAGTCTTAGAATCCTAAGTTCGAGAGAGACATCAGAGTGAATTCAACTTCTCACATTAAAACAAACTCTAACTTCCTAAATAATCCATGCCAATTAGCTGCTAAAGGCAATACTTCATGTACAAGGCACAACAGAACTCATTCCAGGGAGTTTTAGCAGAATAGGAATTTATGAAGAATATCGAATAGCTCATAGAATCTTCAGGAAGGTCTAAAGAACCAGATTTGGAAGCCATACAGGCAAGAATAAGGTCCAAATTACAATGCTGGATCACTCACTTGGAAACTCTAGTGTCACCACCATTGGGTACAGGCTCCATAGGACATTACAGCCAGATCAACCATGCCGCTGCTTCCAAAAATTGGATGTCTCTCTGCCAGTTCACCAGGGTGGCTTCCACATTGGTAACATGTTCGCTCCAAATTGCAGTCTCATGTTGGCTTCCAGTTGGCAGAACCCTAGGGATATGTGCATGCTAACATCCAGGGAAGTTGTGAAAAAAGGGTTTCTGGCTTCTACCTTGGGCATGTGGGTATCGTAATTTGGGAATCTGCCCAAATGCTGGAAGGGTGTTCATAAACGCAAGGAGTGCAAAAAGCATGACTAATTCCCCTAAAGAAGTACATTTTATCATCGAGCTTCTTTAGCATTTTGAGTGAAATATTGACTTCTTGTACATGATATTCATTTTTCATAAACATCTGAAACATGCTCCCTCTTCCCTCTGCTATGCCTCTGCAAATATTTGAACACAGCTACCAAGCCTCTTTGAAGATTTTCTTCTTCTTGTCAAATATCTCCAGTTCTTTCGAATGTTATTTTTAGGACAGGATTTCAGGCTCCATGGGAATGAATAATCTGTCCTTCAGCATTTAGTTACTTCTGCTGAAGCCTCTTTTACATTATGTATCTGAACTATTAGACAATTGTGAGAGGTGAGGATGGAGAATTATATGCATATGTATATGTGTCATATATAAGTATATATTAATATTATATACATAAACACACATATATATCATATATATGGCAGACAGGATAATAGGTTCAGTGTACCCCTACTTTCTAAGGGAAGCAGTTGAGAAGGTTTGACCTTCCTTCATCACAGCATGTTAGGAAGTTGCCAAACATGACTTGGCCCAGTGACTACCTCTCCACTGACTATATATATAGACAGAAGACTAGCAAAATTCCAGGACAATTATTAGAGTTATGAGTTGCAGGCCCTGAGGGAGAAAAGTATTGTGACTTTTCCCCTCCCTCTCCATTAAACTGGGAGTGAAAAGCATGAGTATCTACAAAAGCTCAAAGTCACAGAATAGCTAGCACTCATGTGGTACTTCACATAATGCTGTTTCAGCTGATGTTCAGAATAATCGTGGGGCAAGCTGGGCAACCACCATTTTACTACGAAGAAGCTCAAGCGACTTGTTTTAGGCACAAGGAAGAATCCAGACTTGAACTCAAGTCCTTTGGCTCCAGAGCCCTGGGCATTTCCACTCTACCACACTCCCAGGGTGATAAGGAGAGGGAGAGACTGGGAGGAAGAACAAAAGGACAAGGGACACAGCTCTTGGAACTTAGGATGCTGAAGTTATTGGTTCATTATCTATTCGAAATGTATTGAAAACACGGGATGGCAAATCCATTTGCAAAGGGAACTGGTGAGGCAGCATGGGGGACATGCTTGAATGAATATGGATATAATTTTGCTTATTTTACTTTGATATACAACTGCAGTAGTCTCCTATGGTTGCTCTAACAAAATATCAAAAACTGGATGGCTTAAAACAATAGGAATTTGTTCTCTCACAGTTCTGGAGGCCAGAAGTCCAACATCTGTATCACAGGCTGAAATCAAGGTGTCAGCAGGGCCAAACTCCCTCTTGAAGCTCTAGGGGAGCATCCATTGTTGGCTCTTCCAGTTTCATGTGGCCACCAGCATTCTTTGGCTCATAACCACATCACTTCAGTCTCTACCTTCAAGGTCACATTGCCTTTTCCTCTTCTGTTTCATATCTGCCTCTGCCTCAGTCTTTTTTTTTTTCTTTCAGGGTATTATGAGGGTACAAACATTTTGGTTACATTTTATGTCTTTGCCTCACCCAAGCGAGGGTTAGAGGCATGCCCTTCCCCTCTGCCGTGCTCACCGTGCCCTTTAGTTGTGAGTTTACCCCCCCCAACCCCTTAATCCCTGGAGAATATCACTACCATGTGAGCACCATAGTGTTAATCAGTTAGTGCCAATTTGATGGCGAGTACAAGTGGAACCTATGCTTCCGTTCTTGTGATACCTCACTTTGGATAATGGGTTCAAGCTCAATCCAGGAAAATATAAGAGGTGCTAGGTCACTGTCGTTTCTTATAATTGAGTAATATTCCATTGTATACATATACCAAATTTTAATAATCCACTCATGAATTGATGGGCACTTGGGTTGTTTCCACATCCTTGCAACACAACCTCTGCTAGATGTACTCCCATGACAACAATTGACATTTATTAAGCACTTACCATGTACCAGGCATCATACTAAATACATGATATACATTATCTGCAACCTTCCCAAAGCCCTGCAAGGTTGGTCCTATTAAAACCATATATTTCTTTCTTGAAGGTTAGAGATAAGCTAAAAAAATATTTTAATGACACAAAACTATCCCTAATCAATACTAAACTCCACATTAGTTTTAGACTTAAGAATGAGGGACATTTTAGGATATTTTCAATTGTCCTATTGATTAAGGTAGATCTTTCTTCTGGTTAAACATGCTGCATTGGATGTGGACTTCATTATAAAGCATCAGGCAGACCCCATACCATGCAGTCCCAAGCAGGACTCTTTGAGGCTTTAGACAGTTGCACTAAAGGCACTCCAAGGAACCAATGTCCCCATGCTGCTCCTCTGAACTCAGCCCCACCCTGTCTAAGATTTTTGAGGGTATTGATAGGAAAGTGCTCCCAGCAGTCTTCATCCCTGGAAAGAGTTATGGTAAGAGTACACACTGATGCCCATTAAAAATACTACATGTTTACTATAGTTTTTCTTATGTCACTGAGAGAATAATCTCCACATAAGGACTTTTGTATGGTCCAGGAGACTAGAAAGTGAAACTTGAAAGAAAAACAACTCTCTTTGATTCTTTGTAACTTGAGGTCTCAACAGAAAGAACTTGGGAAGGTCTCTGCACAATTGTTCTTTGCCTTCTTTTTGGTCCATTAATCTACGTTGAAATCAAATTAACTTGGTATCCTAATGCATTTTCTTTTAATCTCTTTGCAGTAGAAGGTCTGACAAACCTGAAGATGTGTTTATTTCATTTGACCCACTTGTCTGACATTGGGGAGGGAATGGATTACATAGTCAAGTCTCTGTCAAATGAACCCTGTGACCTTGAAGAAATCCAATTAATCTCCTGCTGCTTGTCTGCAAATGCTGTGAAAACCCTAGGGTAACTGTTGCCTCCATTAACTGAATGAGAACAGTGTAACAGAACATGTAATATTTTCATACTACTGCACACTAAATCTCACAAATGGAAATTTAACTTTAAGAGAAATAAGAAGAGATAATAAAGACTTCCAGTTAATATCCAGCCTGTTTTTAATGATTTTTCTCCCTGCTGGAATTAAAATTAACTGTTGATGGAAAATAGTAGAGGATTTCAGAGTAATTGAAGATGTTATAACTTTAAGAGAGGTTGGAGAGGAAGAAAATAAAAAATAGGTGCTTGCAACTTGTCACATGTCCTGTCATATAATTACTGCCTAATAAATATTTGGATGAATGGATGAATAAATGATTGAGAAGCAGAGAGATTTTCTTAGATGTTGTCATGCCTCTGATTCCTACCCATTAGCCTGTTAAGATGGAGTTAACGTGCATTAATGTAACAGTTGAGTCTTCTGAATTCCCAAAGGATATGTATACCAAGTATGGAGAAACTTTGCAGATTCCTGCACAAACTTGGCATGTTTAATTCAGACATATTTTAAATTTTTGACGTTGGAAAAAAGATGATATAACTCTTTTAAAGTCAGACTATAAAACTGCTGCGAGTCTGTAAAGATCACTAAGAAAACCATTTGTATATGAATATAAATGTATAGCTAGAGAAACCTATGGTTGGAAAAGACTAGACAAATACCGGGAACCTGAGAACAATGCGCACACTCCTTTATTTCTCTACTTGCCATTCGGGAGAGACAGGCTTAGAAATGAAAATAGCAAATATACCCTTTTTAAAGAGAAATTCAGCAAGTTATTCATTTTAGAACACCACACCCCAGAAGATATTTCACGCTAAGAAAAGGACTCATGTCTTGGATGTAAGTCTATATTTAAAAAAATAAAATAAAATAAGTAAAAAAGAAAAGGACTCATATGATTGATTAAAATAATAGCTAATATAACAAGAGTATATACTCATGAAAAACCTGGTTTTTTTAAAGTATATTTTTCTAATTAGTCTTGATAGGAAAAACTTCAATTAGATTAAGCAAGAATGATAAATATCTGAAGTGAAGAAAAGAACTAAGAGGTTTTTAGCTAGAGTGATGCCATTATATGATTAATGTTTGCATACAAAATAGTTTTCTATATTTTTTACCTCAACATATTTGTGTCTTTGTCATTAAAATACATCTCTTGTAGACAGCATAGAGTTGGGTTTTTCTTTTTTATTAAACCTAGTTTTGATCATCTCTGCCTTTTAATTAGAGTGTTTAGTCCATTTGCATTTAATGTGATTATGGGAAAGAAAGAAAGAAGGAAGGAAGGAAGGAAGGAAGGAAGGAAGGAAGGAAGGAAGAAAAGAAAGAAAGAAAATAAGAAGAAAATAAAAAAAGAAAGAAAGAAAGGAGGGACAGAGGGAGGGAGGATGGATGAAAGAAAGAAAAGGAAAGAACTAATACATCCTGTCTGGGATTTGCTTCAGAATAATATGGGAGGTCTGGGCACGGTGGCTCATGCCCGTAGTCCCAGCTACTCAGGAAGCTGAGGCAGGAGGATCACTTGAGCCCAGGAGTTCAAGGTTGCAGTAAAGTATGATGGTGCCACTGCACTCCAGCCTCGGTGACAGAGAACCACAGACTGTCTTTAGAATAAAGAAAAAGAAAGAAAGAATAATACAGGAGGAATTAGGTCAGTATTAAGTAAGATTACTCCTGATACGATGTTTGTTCAAAATTTGCTTATTAGTACCTATAGTTTCATTATACTATTCTGCATCGTGTTTGTAAGTTCTTGAATGCATTCCATAAAAATAACCAAAAAACAAGCAGATTCTCATTGCAGATTGAATAGACGACTGAGCCACAAAACATAAGGATCATTCCTTCCCCCACATCCCTTCACCTTTTCTCAATTTTGAAATGATCCAGTTTCTGAACTGCTCTCTGTTACTTCAAGTCGCCAGGCTGAACATCCTGGAACAGCTAACTGCACTGATGCTGCCCTGGTGCTGTGGTCTGCAAGTCAGCCTGACCAGCCTGTGGAGCAACTGCAGGGAGCCCCACAGCTCACCAAGCTTGGGTTGAAACACTGGAGACTCACAGATGCAGAGATTAGAATTTTAGGTAGGTACACACACACACACACACACAGAACCAAGAGAAAAGGGGTTGGCCCTAGGAAACTTCTAAAGTTGTCTTTATTTATTCTGCCTCCTCTTTTAAAAAATATATAAAAATATGTTTAAAGAGCCTTCACACATATTAAGAAGTAAGATGATTTAAACACTGGCCTTCTTTCAGGTTTTTAACCATTTTACAACATCTCTAATCATTAGAGAAATGCAAATCAAAACCACAATGAGGTATCACCTAACCCCAGTGAGATTGGCCTCTAT
>NW_012149618.1:7503360-7530863 GCF_000956105.1 Propithecus coquereli | reverse complement strand
AAATAAAAAAAAAAGAATTAAAGGAAAAGCATTCACAGTATCTGACAAGGTGTATTATATTAGCAATGGCTCTTCCCAGCCTTAACTGTCTGAAATTCAGCAATGCCCCTCCAATCTCAGGAAATATCTTCAAGTCACTTATTGGGTATTCAAACTATGTAAAGGTAAGTGTGGGTATATATAAATGGAACCACAGACTATCTTTAAGTAGCTGTGATATAATCCAGAAACAAATAGCTCTATATAAATGACCAAAGACATCACCAACCTTATGCAGTTAATGAAAGGTCCTAGTGTTACCTGTATTAGTTACCAATTTCTAGGTAACGAATTACCTCAGAACGTAATGGCTTAAAACAATAACCATTATCCACGGTTTCTGTGGGTCAAAAATCTGGGAGTAGTTTAGGAGAGTAGTTCTGGCTTAGGCTCTCTCATGAGACTGCAGGCTGGATGTTTGCAGGGACTGTGGGAGGATCTGCTTCCAAGGTAACTCCTCGCGTGGGTGGCAGGTTAACACTGGCTGCTGGCTGGAGGCCTCAGTTTCTCATCACTAGACCTCTCCATAGGCTGTTTGAGTGTCCTCACAACATGGCAGCTCACTTCCCCTAGAGCAAAGGATCCAGAAGAAAAGCATTTGAAAGCAGCAATGTCTTTTACGACCTAGCCTTGGAAGGTCATTTCTACCACATCCTACTGGTTATACAGGTCAACCTTATCCACTGTGGAAGTGGACAATATGGGAACATGAATACAAAGAGGTCAGGATCACTGGGGCCATCTTGGAGGGTATTACACAATCCTTAGCAAAATATTGATGAAAACAGCCTCAACTGCCTTCATTTCCCTTAGAGTTGGTCTAGAATGTGTTCGGTTTACATAACATAAAATTTACACCATTTTTAATTGTAGAAGCTTTGTGGCATTATGCTGTTGTGCAACCATCACCATCATCCATCTCCAGAACTTTTTCATCCTCTCCAATTGAAATTCTGTGACCTTTAAACATTAACTCCAATAGGCTCCTCTATTTAAAGCCTTCTCTCCTGGAGGTGCTCACCTCTGCAAGTCCTTAGGCTTCCCAAGGGTTCTGCCTACCCTAATGGTGCTTCAAGTTCTGGATCTTTCCTTCCCTTAATTCCTAACTCCACTCTATCTCCCCTACCCACTCCCTTGACCCATTAGCTCGTATCATCCTAGGTGTCATTTTTTTCAGGTTCCTCCTCTATTCTAGATGATATTAGAGGTAGCTGGCTTCTGTGACACAGTAATTAGCTAGCTGATAAATAATCCCTCTGAGGTAACCTCATACCTTAGGTGAGTTGGAAAGGATATGTCTTTTCAAGGAGGCCCTTGGAGAGTGTCCAGATTTAGAATTCATGTGGAGGAGGTGTTCTTTAGGTTGGAGTCTTTTAGCATCTTTCAAATCTTTAAGTAGGTAGCTGCCTACTTTGCCCACTCCTGAGGCTGGCCATGGAAGCCAGAGGCGGAGATGACATGTTTGATTAAATACGAACTAAGCTAGGCAATAATTTGCCATTTGACTTTAATTTCCTAGTGCCCTATAGCCTCCATTTGTGAATAAGAAAAATAAACATATGAGAAGGCAGTTGAATCCTGGAAATTTAGTTGTAATGATGCACCCTAAAATGCAAGTTAAAAAATGAGTGAAAACTAACAACTTGATAGTAACAACTAATTTACTTGCAAAGTTTTTTAAAAAAGTAATTTGTAGAATTATCATTATGTCCCTATAGAAGACAACCATTATCCCTATTTTATAAAGATGCTTAGACATAAGGAGGTTGTCAGACTAAAGCAGGGAAAAGGGTTGGAGATGGAAGAAGAAAGTGTGGGTGCTGACATTGCTCCCTTCCAGTCATTTCCTCCACCTCCCAGAGGTGTAAAAGAAGTTAGCTAGGGCTACAGGCAAAAGCCAAAAGGTGAGAGCCACGTGTTCCCTGGCTTTGGTCTCTAGCCAGGTGCCAAGATTGCCATCCGTCTAGCCTGCCTGGAGGGTCTGTGTGTATGAAGTAGTCAGGTACATTGATTTTGGAATCGGACGAACCTGTGTACCCCTTTCACTTGAGAGATTTGGGGCCTGCAGCAACTTAGTTAAACTTTCTGAGCCTCAATTTGCTCATCTACCAAAGAGGGTAATTATAATACCTGCCATAAACAGGAAGTAAATTCCTTCCATTTAACTATGAAGAGTAATTTAATTATTGCTAGCCCCTAAACCCAGCCTCAGCTCTGGGCCTTACTTTGCATATCCAAAGACTCAATAACGTGCTCAATAATAATGGGCCTCTGTTCCAGTTCTCACCCATTTCCCTTCTATCACTGAGCTCTACAAACTGCAGGAAGAAGAACAGATTTATTTCTCCATCATATGAATCATGGCATTCTTCTGGCAGAAGCAGCCAGGGTCACGGTTCGTCTTGTTTTTGTTAGGCTTAAAGAATTCACCCTCCCCAAACTTCCATCCAAACCTCCTGTAAAACCCACTGCTCTCCCCTTTCTTTGGGTGTGTTAGGCACCTAGTCTTTGCCAGACCCTAGGGAGATAAAGGAATGGAATGCAAGAGGGGAACTTACTTTCCTTATCCCTCCCAGTTGTTTGAAAATAATTTATTTACTCCCCCTGGAAAACCTCTATAAAACCCAAGGCTCTCCCCTTCTCTCTCATGGATACCTTTTTCAGCTTCCACCCATCTGCACCAAGATGCTCAAAATAAACAGCATTTGGCTACACAGGAGCTTCATGTGTCTCTCAGCTCCAGACCTAACAGTTTTGTACTTTTTAATTGAAGTATGATATACAGAAAAGTGCCCAAATCAAAAGAAAATAGTATGATGAATTTTCTCAAGGTGAAAATAACCACTATCCTGACTTCTAACACTGTATAGTAGTCTTTGCTATTTTTTAATTTTATCCAAACAGAAGTATACAATAGGTATTCATATGTAGCTGCCTCTGTTGCTCAATATTATATATGTGAGATTCATCCATATTATATGTAGTTGTTGTTCATTTCATTTGCATTGCTGTAAAATCTTCTCTGTGAATATACCACAACTCATTTTCCCATTCTACTGTTGATGGACATTTGAATAATTTCCAGTTTTTGAGTACCATGAATAGGGTTGCTATGAGCATATGGACACATTTCTGTTGAGTATATATCTAAGGGTGGAATTTGGATTATAGGTAGGCATGTGTTCAGCTTTAGTAGATATGCCAGTTTTCCAGTGTCCTTGTGTCCAATACAGGTTTGAAAAAACAATGGTTTTCTTTATCATAAACAGACAACACTGTGTTTTTATTATAGCATGTACCACATGGATTTAGAAAATGTGTTCATATGTCTATGTGCCCCACTAAACTGCAACCTCTTTGAGGACAGGGCCTATGCCATTGGACTTGATATTGAATGTATATCCCACAGTGAATGCTCAATAAATATTTGTTGTATGTATGAACTAATGAACTTACAGGAGTTCCACAAATTGCCATGAAGTTTAAGCTCAGGTAATGTGGGTTCTTAGAACCTCAAGCTTTGTTATGGTAAATGCTGTTTTCTTATATAATCATCCCCCAAAATCTAAAACACATTTGTATGATTCCACAGCCTCTTTACAACATCCAAACCAACCAACTGTTCAAATGGAAAGCCTCTATCTTAAGTATTCTGGCTCTGGTCCACAATACCTCTCCTGGATCAGACCTGGCTTAGGGATCCCCGTCCACATTTAGTGATGGTCTCGGCATGAAGGATGAGACACAATATGCCTTGAGAAGAGATAATATAATGCAGACTGGTAATAAGATATGGGAGTCTAATGAAACAAAGGCTATGTAAGAAGATGTAGGTAAGAAACATGTCTTGGGGTACGTAGTATATAATGAGACACAGGGCAGACGAGATGCATTGAAGACATAGTGGGTATTTTGAGAAAAGAATCTTTTCATCAAAGGTTTTAGATGTCTCCTGGTTGTAATTGAAACCTTGCTCTCCCCTGCAGCCCTCATAAGTAGTCATTTTTTTTTTTTTTAATGGAGACAGAGTCTCACTCTGTCATCCCAGGTAGAGTGCAGTGGTGTCATTGTAGCTCACTGCAACCTCAAACTCCTGGGTTCGAGGGATCCTCCTGCCTCAGCCTCCTGAGTAGCTGGGACTACAGGTGCGTGCCATGATGTCTGGATAATTTTTCTATTTTTAGTGGAGACAGAATCTCACTCTTGCTCAAGCTGGTCTTGAACTCCTGAGCTCAAGAAATCCTCCTGCCTTGGCCTCCCAGAGTGCTAGGATTACAGGCGTGAGCCAGCCACCACACTTGGCCAAATAGTCACTTTTCATTCTGCTGATTTTCCTGCCTCTCAGAGTGCAAAGGCAAGTTCAGATTCCCTTTGATTTTCATTGCCCTTCCAATCTACTCCTTTTCTAACTTAACGTAAAAAATCCCACTTCCATAAGGCTTAGGCCATTTGGATGGACAATATTCTGTCCCTTTTTATTGCTATGAACTATGAAATTTTTGTCACCTTTTCTTGTTCACCGAAGACTTTGGCAACCGTCTTTCAGAATTCCTTCCCTTCTAACTTTGGTCCTCATCCTAGAGGACTTCACTTCTCAGGTGAAACTATTCAGTCAACACACTGGACCCTCCTCTTCAATGACCTTGCCTTCCACTCTCCTTCATCCATCCACTCTATAAGCATGGAATGACCAGATTATGATAATTCACTTAATTCACTTAAAATTGTTCTAACTCCAAGATACTAAAGTTAGATATCCCACTCTCAAACCACAACCTCCTATACTTCTATCTTACTCAATGGCTCCTACTCACCAGTTCTTTTACTTCATTTTGACTTCCAGTCCATTGATCCCCCTACTTTCTACCTACTTCTTAGCCCCCTTCTATCTTGATTTCCCTTCCTACCTAGCTTAGATTCCATCTTCTATCCTTGCAAACACTCTCGTTGAAACTCCCATGGCCCACAGCATAATGAGTCAATTTAGGCAATGACATTCAGTGAGGGATATGTGTGATAGATGCAATAGTGAAATGAAGAGTGTAATTAGAGACGGAGTCTCTAATTAAAGAAAGATTACCTAATGAGATGCAAGGAGAAAATGAGATGTGGAATGTGAGGTATGAAATGAAATACAGTAGATGGGGTATACTTTCCTGGCCAAACTCCAAGCTTGGATTGTCCTTAATTTCCCCTCTTTTGGCATGTATACTTAGGCTACTGGGGAAAAAAAAACCACACAACTTGGCAGTTGGATATGTTACAAGTTCATATTGAAAAACTTTAACAAAAATGTTTAGAACCATGGTAAGAAAACACTATATATCAAAACTTGTGACATGCAGCAAAAGTAGAGCTTGAAGGAAATTCTCATAGTCTTAAATATTTATATTAAAAAAGAAGAAGGCTAAAAATTAAAAAGTTAAGTTTCTAATTTAATAAACTAGAAAAGAACAGAGTAAACCACCAGATAATAAACATAAGAATCTAAATCAATGAAATAGAAAACAATAGAAAAGATTATCAAAGCTTAGAGTTGGTTCTTTAAAAAGAGTAACAAAATAGATCAAAGTTAAGCAAGACCTATCAAGAACAAAATAAGAGTGGCAAATTTCATTAACCAAAATGGAGATATAAAGCACATTAATGTTTATGGCAGTTTTATTCATTGTGATGTTTAATTTCATGTGTCAACTTGATTGTGCTAAGGGATACCCATAAACCTGGTAAAATATTATTTTTGGGTATATCTGTGAGGGTGTTTCTGGAAGAGATTAGCATTTGAATCAGTAGACCGAGTAACGATCACCTTCATCTGTGAGAGTCGGCATCAACCAATCCTTTGAGGTCCTGAACAGAACAAAAATATGGAAGAAGGGTGAATTTGCTTCTGTTGATCCATCTTCTCCTGCCCTTGCACATTGGCACTCTTGGTTCTTAGGCCTTCAGACTTGGACCAAGACTTATGTCAGTCATCAGATTCCCCTCCCCACTACCCCCACCCCACCCCAACCCAGGTTCTCAGGCCTTCAGACTCAGACTAAATAAACTATACTGCCGGTAATTTCCTGGTTCTCTGGCTTGAAGAATGTAGATTGTGGGACTTCTCATGAGCCAGTTTCTATGATATATCTCTTCCTCTGTGTGTATGTGTGTGTATGTGTGTGTGTGTGTTTATGTGTGTATCAGTTCTGCTTCTCTGGACAACCCTGACTAGTACATTTATACTCATCAAAAACTAGAAGCAACTGAGATGTCCTTCAATAGGTTAAAAATAGAACTATCATATGATCCAGCAATCCTAATGCTAGGTATATATCCAAAAGAAAGGAAATCAGGATATTGAAGAGCTCTCTGCACCCCCATGTTTACTGCAGCACTATTCACAATAGCCAAGCTATGGAATCAACCTAAGTGTCCATCCACAGATGAATGGATAAAGAAAATGTGGTACATATACACAATGGAATATTATTCAGCCATAACAAAAGAATGAAATCTTGTTATTTGCAACAACATGGATGGAACTCTAAGACATTATGTTAAGTGAAATAAGCCAGGCACGCTAAGACAAATATCCCATCTCACTCACATGGGAGCTAAAAAAAAAAAAAAATTGAACTCATAGAAATAGAGGTTAGAATGATGGTACCCAGAGGCTGGGTAGTCAGAGGGTGGGGTGGGGGGGGGATAAAGGAGGATGGTTAATGGGTACCAAAGTATAGTTAGATAGAAGAAATAAGATCTAGTGTTCAGTAGTACAATAGGGCAACTATAGTTAAAAAGAATTTATTGTATATTTCAAAATAACCAAAAAAAGTAGAATTAGAATGTTCCTAAACAAAGAAATGATAAATGCGTGAGGTGATGGATACCCCAGTTACCCTGATTTGATCATTACACATTGCATGCTTGTATCAAAATATCACAGGTACCCTATAAATATGTACAATTATTATGTATTCACAATAATTAAAAATTTAAAAAATAGGTGAATGGATAAACAAACTGTGGTACAGTCATACAATAGCACATTATTCAGCAGTAAAAAGAAATGAGCCATCAAGCCATGAAAAGACATGGATGAATCTAAGTTCATACTGCTAGGTAAAAGTAGGAAGTCTGAAAAGGCTACATCATGTATGATTCTAATTATATGCCATTCTGGAAAAGACAAAACTATATAACAGTGGATAAAACTCTGGTTTCCAGGGACTTGGGAGGGAGATGGAGGGTTGAAACAGGTACAGCTTAAGGTATTTCTTAGGGCAGTAGAGCTATTCTGTATGGTACTGTAATTGTGCACACATGACACTATGCAGTTGTCAAAATCCACAGACCTTTACAGCACAAAGAGTGAACCTTAATGTATGCAAACTAAAAAAAAAACATTTAGCAGATCCAAGAAACCATAGGATGAAATGCAGAATGCAAAACAATCTAACTGAAACAACCTAACTAAAGGGGATGAGAGGAAAAGATGCTGACCTAAATAACTTTGGAAATGAGTAATCTGTGAAACTAAAGGCAAAATGAACTGTACATAAGCACTGTACTCTAATTGATAAAGTTATAGCCCACAGGGGTACAAGTTAACAATTCTGATACTGCCATTCATGAACACTGGAATTGAATAGCTAAGTATACGGATGTTGGGAGCCAGGTTCTTCATTGCTGGGGTAGGAATTTATAGCAAGAGGAAAAGGCAAGAATGATCCATGTGGGAATGGATTAAAGTTGGAAACATCAGCATGAACTCATGTTTAGCTTAATATAGATACAGATGGTAACATATAGAAGTATAAACACACACACAAATACATATACAAGTTAATATAAATACATACATATATTTCTTTGCTCTGTCAGCTGAGAGGGCCTAAAAGCAATAATACCCCAGGCTGGGCACAGTGGCTTACACCTGTAATCCCAGCATTTTGGGAGGCCAAGGTGGGAGAATTACTTGAGCACAGGAGTTCAAGACCAGCCTGAGCAACATAGTGAGAACCCATCTCTACAAAAAAATAGAAAACTTAGCCAGGTGTGGTAGCGCACACCTGTAGTCTCAGCTACTTGGGAGGCTGAGGCAGGAAGATATCTTGAGCCAGGAGTTTGAGGTTGCAGTGAGCTACGATGACGCCACTGCACTCCAGCCTGGGTGACAGAGAGAGACCCTATCTCAAAAAAAAAAGGCAAAAACACCCCAATATACAAGACGAGTCTCAAGCATCTTGTAGTGTCAGAAAGTAAGGAAGTATTTTAAAAAACCAACCAAACAAACAAACAAAAAAAACAACTTACAATGATGGGGGTATGTCAAAGTGACACAGGAGTCAACTGAAAAAGCTCACAATGGCCAAAGGTAGAACAATGCAAGCAACAAAATAAAGCAGTATTGCATTATATACCAAAGCATAAAATATTCATGGATCCATACTGATATAAATAAATTATTGAATAAATAAATAAATACTAGAGAAGAGACAAATCTCTCATGCAGAAGAATTCCAAAGAATTATATGGATATTTCGCCCACAAGGAAGTGAAGCATAACTCTCACTACTTAAATGTGAATTGCACATAGGGACTTCCTTAGTGATAGTATAGAAAGACAGTAAAAAAGAGTAACTTTGCAGTGGAGAAAGCTGATAAACACTACCTCAGTCAGGTGATCAAGGGCAACATTAACAGTGACAATTCATGTTGATGAAAAAAATGTCATTTTATCTCTATGATCTTGCTCCCCAAAACTCCACATCCCCAGTCTAATCATAAGAAAACATTAGACAATCCTAGCTAAGGAACGTGTATAAAATAACTGATTGGTACTCCTCAAAACTGAAGGAGAGTATGAGAAATTGTCATAACCAAGAGGAGCCTGAGGAGGTATGATGATTAAATGTAATGTGGGATCCTGGATGAGGTCCAGGAACAGAAAAAGGACATTTAGTAAAAACTAAGGAAATTTGAATAAAGTATAGACTTAAGTTAATAATAAATCAATATCAGCTTAGTAATTACAACAAAAGTACCATACTAAAGTAAGATGTTAATACAATGACAGAAGTGGATATGGAGCATATGGGAACTCTATGTATTATCCTTGTAATTTTTTGGTAAATCTGAAACCTTTCTAAAAAATTAAGGTTATTTAAAAAATTAAAGGCATAAAAGGAAACATAATTGTAAATCAGAGATTTAAAAGGTAGAAATTCATCAACTATAATACCAAAAAATTTGAAAACTTAGACAAAAGAGACATGCTTTTAGAAAAATACTATTTACCAAGCTGATTCAAGAATTAAGAGAAAATCTAAATAACCCTATATCTTATAAATTGAAGTAATAATTGAATGTAAGTTTCACCATTAGGTGACCTCATAGTAATAATTATTACAAGCAAGATCAACTGGTGGATGCTCAAATCAGCAGGCGAAACTTTGAGGAGAAATAGGATATTAGTATAGTATCAAAGTATCTCACCAAAGGTATTTATAAATTACAAAAGGAAAAATAGCAACTTTACAGTGGAAAACCTGGCAGACATTACCTTAATTAAGAGATCAAATGGAAAGACATCCTGGGTATGTGGACTGGAAGACTTAACATTGTTAACATGGCAATACTCCACACAAACTGATCTACAGATTCAACACTATTCCTATCAAAATCCCAGCTCGCTTCTTTGCAGAAATTGACAAGCTCATCCTAAAATTCATGTGGAAATTCAAGGAACCCAAAGTAGCTAAAACAATCTTGAAGAAGTAGACAAAGCTGAAGAGCACACACTTCCCAATTTCAAAACTTACTACAAAACTACAATAATTAAGACAGTATGCTACTGGCATAAGGATAGATATTAATACATAGACCACTGAATATCTATCTACCTGTAAAAGAAGGAATTTGGACCCCTACCTCATACCTTATAAAAATTAAGTCAAAAGGCATCAAAGACCTAAATTTAAGAACTAAAACAATAAACATTTTTTAAGAAAATACTGGAGTAAATCTTCATGACTTCAGGTTAGACAAGACTTTCTTAGATATGACACCAAACACAAACAAGAAAAGAAAAAAATAAATTGAACGTCATCAAGATTACAAACTATTGTGCTTTAAAGGATACCATCAAGAAAGTGAAAATACAACCCATATAATGGGAAAAAATTTTGCAAATCAGATCTGATTAAGGACTTCTATCTTGAACATATAAAGAACTCTTACAACTCACTGACAAAAGGGCAAATAACCTAGTTTTCAAAATGGACAAAGACTCTGAATAGCTATTTCTCCAAAGAAGATATATAAATGGCCAATAAACACCAGAAAAGATGTTCAATATCATTAGCCATCAGAGTAATGCAAATCAAAACTACAATGAGATGCCACCTCACACCCACTAGAATGGTTATAATAAAAAAGATAACAAGAAACATTGGGAAGGATGTGGGGAAATTGGAACCCTCATATGCCGGTTGTTGGAATGCAAAATCATGCAGATGCTTTGAAAAACATTCTGGCAGTTCTTCAAAATGTTAAACATAAATCTGCCATATAACCCAACAACTCCTCCCCTAGGTACTCAAGAGAAATAAAAACCATTTCCACATAAAATCTCGTACACTAATGTTCATAGCAGCATGCTTTTTTTTGTTTTTAGAAAAAATACGTGATTATTTTTAAAAATTTATGTATAGCAGCATGTTTAATATCCCCAAAGTGGAAACGACCCAAATGTCCATCAAATAATGGATTGATAAATAAAACATGTTATGTCAATACAACAGAGTATCATTCAGCCATAAAAAGGAATGAAATATTGAAACATGCTATCGTAACATGAATGAGCCTTGAAAGCATCATGGTAAGTGAAAGATGCAAGTCACAAAAGACCACACATTGCATGATTCCATTTATATGAAATGTCCAGAATAGGCAAATCCATATAGACAGAAAGCAGATTACTGGTTGCCAGGGGCTGAGAGTAGGAAGGGATGGGAGCGACTGCTAATGACTATGGAGTTTCTTTTTGGGGGTGATTAAAATCTTCTGGAATTAGATAGTGGTGCACAAATTTGTGAATATACTAAAAACCACCATATTGTATGCTTTAAAAGGGTAAATATTATGGTATGGTAATTATATTTAAAAAAAACAAAAACTATAACTGAAAAGTATATCCCAAGCAATATATTTTTAAGACATATAGTACCTGCCAAAACCATATTTGTAAAAATAGAAGGGAATGACAAACTCTGAATTCAGAATAGTAATTACCTTGGGTCAGGAAGGAGGAAGATGTGTAGAATAGGGGAATACCATGTAGTAGATCCAGGTGTTTGTCCATGTTCTTGTTCTCAGGCTGAGTCATAGATTCATGAGAGTGAGCAGGTGACTGGGTGAGTTTAGAGTGATCCAATTCTGAACACCTGAGGTTCATTAAAACAACGAATAAAGACAATCTTTCTCAACATTTCCTGGTAACCTTACTATGCTTCTGTATTCAACACTCTCTACATAAACTATTTCAAACTTTCTTCTCCCCAATCCAACAGTCTTCCACTTCTCCTCTTTCACAGAGGATGTGATTGTTATTTCCTCTCCTTCTCCTGTTACATTACAGTAGATCGCTCTCCTCCTATCTAAGGGCAGTCTCTTTAGCTGTGCTTGAGATCCTAGCTCTGCTCTTACTTCTGCACAAGGACATCATTTCATCAATATGCCCCTTGTTACTGGCTCCCTTCTATCAGTTTTTAAAGTTGCTCAAATCTCTCCCATTTTAAATATTAGTAACACTCTCCCTGAGTCCTATCTTCCTCCTCTGGTTATCACTCCATCTCTCTTCTTCTTCAAGGTAAAAGCTCTAAAAACATTTATGTACCCTCAGTACGTCTCCACTTCCTGATCATCTGCTACTTCCTACTCCTTCCCTCTGACTCTCTGCACACCTGCATGTGGCTTAATTCAATAGACACTTTTCAAAAGTGTTTAACTTACTTCATCCTGCTGCGGGAATTGACATTAAACACACCCTTCTTTTCAAAACATTCTCTTGACTTCCATGCCACCTTGGCCTCTTCTCAGGCTCCTTTTCAATAGCAGTTCTTCTACTCAGATTTTAAATGCTCTTGGTTTTCTTTAGAGCTTGGTCCTAGACTCTGCAATTCTTCCTCAGAGACTACATTCGATCTCAAAAGCTTTGATTTTTTTTTTTTTTTTTTTTTTTTTTGCTCGTAACTCCCAAAATTTTGTTTCTAGCCCATCAGAAATCTGGGACTGTAAGATAGAAATCATTGCTACCTCAGGGATCCATTTCATCTGTTCTAATAGAACTCTTTGTTAAATGGCATCTTTTAAATTAAATGTTTGAGGCCGAACTCTATTATCCAGCCTGTTGTCAAAAAGAGAGCCATCACAGACCCTACTCATGTTCTAGAAACTCTTTGGTAAATCCTGGGTCCAGTCATTCTGTCACATGGATCCTGCATCATATTTTTATTTTCCAAGAGCTCTTTCTTGTTCTCCAGTTGTACTTTGGAAAAAATGGCATCTTATTTTTGTTGAGTGGATGCAGTAACTTTTTAGGGTCACTGAAAAAAATCAGTATTCTTAAAAAATTTTCCCACAATTTTATTATGAAAATATTCAAACATACAGCAATGTTAAAGGAATTTTACAGTGAACATTGTTAGCCAAGGTTCTACCAATAACATTTTATTATGCTTATCACTTATTTATCTAAAAAATTATGTTTTTGAAGTTTGTTTTTTTCCTCTTCCATCTGTTGCCTCATTTCTTTGGGAGTTCCTTTTCTTTTTGGTTTTTAGTCTTGGTCTTCCTTATCAGAAGCGGCTCTCAAATGTCCGCTAATCCTGTACTATTCTCTTCACATTATAGAGTAAGGCACAGTTGATAGAAAGTTCTGTCTGTCTGAGGATGGGGTGACTTTTTGACTGGTTGGCTTAACAATGGGTGATCAGGCAAGCAAAATGGCTTTGTTTATAGGGCCTTTTCTTGGGGGTAAGTTCAATTTCTCCTGAAAAGAATCCTCCAATCTTCCTCCTTGAACCACATCAGCCCAATTGCCAGTGCTCTGGGAACAAAGTGGAGTAGGAAAGCCTATTACTTTTTGTGTTTCCAGGGTAACCTGACCTACCATGGCACCTACCACCCGACTGATTACTTTAGACTGTATACCTTCACACTGTGTTGTAAGCCCAATGAGATAGAAACCATGTCTGTCCTTTTCACATATCACCAGCACCCAGCACAATCCATGGCACACAGTAGGCACTCAAAAATGTTTGTTGAGCTCTGGCACTGGCTCAGGTGAACTACAGGGTAATACTTGTTTAGGATACAGGAACCTTCAAGGATGAGAACACTTCCACCCAGAGCATTTGATATTTTGCCCAGAATTTGAATCAAGCCATTTGTACTTTCCACAGCCCACATACAGCCTATACCTCTAAATGCCACGGATGTTGTTTCTCTCAGATCTAGTCTGCTCCTCATGGTAACAGAAGCACTGCAAATTAAGTAAACAAAAGGCACGCCCTTGGATTATGAAAAATGTTGCCTATTCTTGGTTCCTGTGCTTGCATACATTCTAATAATTATCCAAGAAATTTTCTTATTAAGTTGATAATGGTAAGATCCTTCTACCTTAGCAGATAACCAGTATAAATAGCTCACCCTCTGAGGGTGGAATGGGCTTTAAATTCTTCTTTAAGTTCCTTTTAGGTGGTGAAATCTGTTCTGCTAGCTGAGAAGGAGAAAAGAAGTTGATCTTTGGGGAAGAAGCCCTAAATAGACACACTAACTAGCAACCAGCATTTTGACCGAGTGGATGCCATGCTGGGAAGCACATTCCCTACAAGGAATAAAGAAGGGCTCCTAATGGGAAGGAGGAAGGGAGAGGAAAGTGAGGACCTATATACTAGTTAGGCTGGGCGCAGGCTAAGCCGGTATAACAGAGACCCAACTATACACTAGATTACAGAAGGTGGGACTTTATTTCCCTCTCATATAACAGTCCAGAAATGAGCAGTCCAGGCAAGTGTGGTGGCTTCGCTACGTGCAGTCATTCACATCCAGACACCTACTTTTTTATTCCTCCATTCCTTAGAGTGTAACCTTTGACTTCACAGTCATAGCTAGGTTGCTGCCCTGTGAGCAATCTAATGAAAAGGGGAAAAGTGGAAGCAGAGGACATTTATTTTTAAAATTGACACGGGAGTTGCATGAATCACTTCTACTCATATTTCCTTGGCAAAACTTTAGCCACATCTAGCAGCAAGGGAGGCTGGGATTATGAGTGGCCATATGTCCAGATAAAAATCTATAACTATGGAATAAGGAGAGACAGATTGGGGAAACAACTAGCGATCTCATTTTTTCAAGGAAATAAAAGCAGGGAAAGGAGGGCCCAAAGATGATCTCAGTGGCAAGCAGCACACTGACCATGGTTAAGAGACACGAAGGTAGAACCCCGTGAATCATCCTCTTTACCTGGTTTTGCCCACTTGTGGCACCAGCATCTTGACTATGGTCAGACAGAGCCCATTCACTTCAGGTATCTGTAAAGAAGAACCTGAAGAACCGTCAAACTCTTTATGACAGTGATAATAGTGCTGGTTGCCATCAACTGAAGACAAACTCTGGAATGAGTGCTCTATCGGATATACTGTACTTACTTGCACTGAACAAACTACAAGAGGCCACACAGTGACATGTGACCCCAAACACACAAACCTCCTCACTAGGGATCTGGTAAACACCCTTAGTGAAAGTGGGTAAGGGTATAGTTTCAGTGAATGACTGTGTTGACTTAACCCACATAAGCTGGTCAGACAAGAATGACCATTTTTTTTTTTAATTTTTCCTTTTTTTTTATTTTATGTAGTAGAACAAGGAGTTCAATCTGTAACTGACTGTGAACAATCAAGTGAGATAACTCACTACCTTCGGACCAGCTAAGAATGACCATTTCTGTCCTCAAGCCCTCATTACCGGTGGCAGGGAGCTTTCAGTCTTTGCTTGCTAACCTTAAGGTAGTCTGAAAGGCACCGAACCTTTCCTTCTTCAACTTGAACTCCTTGGCGTCCTTTGTCTTTTGTCTGTGGGGAACAGTGGTCTTCCGTACTGAGACAATAGAAAGGGACTTTTAAAACCTCTTTTCCAGGAAGTCTCTCTTCCTACTTGGAATGCAAACTGAATCTTGGACCCTCATTTCTATAAGGCTGTAACATTGTCCAACATCATACATCTCCCAAGCAACACAAATATATAACAAATTAAATCTCCATGCTTAAAGCAGGGTGAGGTATAGAGCTAAAATGAGCCGAGCAATGTGGGTTGATAAATCAGGAATACCTGTCGTCTGCAATCTATGGATGATAGTCCAGAGTTTAAACATGTGAGTCATAGAATTCCATTATCCAGTCTGCCTGATTGTCTACCCTGTATTTCAGAGTGAACTTACTTACCTAGAAAAGGCCAGGACAGAGGGTAGCGCTAACACTTTGCACAATCTAAGACATACAATTCATATGGAGCTATGTAAACTCCTAATGTTGTATACTGGCCAATTTGCATGATGGAATATGACCTGAATGAGAGATATTTTCTCTTATTGCGAGATTCACCTGAGTTCCAATCCCATCTAAACTGGTAACATCAGAATAAAGAATGAACACTAAAAAGCCCTGCATTCTTTGTGTATCAGAGGACAGGATATCCACTTTGCTATTTTAGGAGGTACTTCAGGATGCCCTATTCTATAAGGAATGGAAGAATTTCCTAAAGAGGCTAGGGAGGGTTATAAACAAAGAAAAACATAGTGAAGGAAGCTCACTTACTGAAGTTTACAGTAAGAAACATTCCATACCCAAAGAAAGAATAGGCAGTGTTTACTTCTCCAGAAGAGGAAATGACTTAATAGTGCTGAAGTTTGACTCCAGTATCGAAAACAAGTACTGAATATTTCATAGCATCTTTCACACCTCAATTTTTAACCAACCTTCCATTTCCAAGAAGTCAGGAAAAGGGGAAAAATATGTAATTTATTTATATTTGTTTGCTATACCACTACTAATGCTAAATATCAGATTCGCTTACACTATAGGAAAAACATAATATAATGGATCATATTCACAATCACTGCCCTAGCTATAGAGAATCTTAATTTATTTCTGAAGCAAAGCACTGGTTCAAACACGGCCATTTCAAAATGAAAAAAAATTACATAAAAGACAGAATCTATTTCTCTTACATACAAAATTGTTTTCTTCCAACTAACACACATATTTTTTTACCCAGGTGCATATTTTGGAAAGAACCTGCTGAAAAACTTCCAGCAGTTAGATTTGGCAGGAAATTGCATGAGCAGTGATGGATGGCTTGCCTTCATGGGTGTATTGGAGAATCTTAAGCAATTAGTGTTTTTTGACTTCAGTACTGAAGAATTTTTGCCTGGTGCAGCATTAGTCAGAAAACTTAGGCATGTGTTATCCAAGTTAACTTTTTTCCAAGAAGCTAGGCTTGTTGGGTGGCAATTTGATGATGACCTCAGTGTTATTAAAGGTGCTTTTAAACTAGTAACTGCTTAAAGGGTACCTTAAGTGCTCTGGGGACCCCATTATTTTTAGCCTAATGATTTTAAAATCTTACAAAAGGAAGTCAAAGAAGATAAGGAAGTGGAAGGGAGTTTAATTCGATAACATGTGCAGTAGTTTTGTGTTTCATCTCTCCTATTAGGATTATCAACTCCTTGAAGGGACTCTTGTTACCTCTTTGTGTTACCCTGGGCCCCAAGAATACCAGGTCACAAAAATTGATATATTGTATGCATATTTACTTAGTATAGTGCCTGGCATGTAATAGATTCTCAACAAATATCTGCTGAATATGAGACAATTAAATTACTAATAAATGACTACTGAATAAAGAAACAAACCAAAATTATTTAAAATCAGAGAGAAAACTCCATATACATTCTTTAATTCAAACAGTTTAATTCAAACAATCTGGAATGTAAAAAGCACTATCTTATATTAGAAGCAGATCAGACTCCCCAAAAAAGATTGGCATTCTCTAGTCAAGCAAAAATTGGCAGTTTACACACAGCTAAATCAGAGGCTTGAAATTCAGGTCCTCTCCAGTACCTGATACATTGTATGTCATTCCAACTGTGACTTCAGAGATTAAGAAGAAAGGAAAAGTGTATCCCATTCTTTTATACCCTACTGAAGGTAAGGGTACTCTGCCCTAATCTTTTCTCAAACATTCCCAAAATAATCCCTCCCCACAAAAAAAGAAGTCTAAGAAAAATCTCTCTAATCTAAAGAGATTTAAATTGAGGCAAATCTGAAAAAAACACCTAAAATGGTGTTATCCTGCGGTTCACCTTCTATTCTCATGGCACCTCAAATTAATGGCTTAGGTGTTGGTATAGGCAACACTTGGCCTGTATGTTGAGGTAGTCACTAGAAAGAAATTCTGGGCATGCTATTTGTTTAGCAATTGGGCACATATTCTGCAAATTTAGTCACAAAATTTTAGAGCTGATATTTTACAGATCAACTAATTCATTCCCCTCCCTAACTTTACAGATGAGAAAGCTGAGAGAAGTTGAATGATTTGCCCATAGGTTACAAAACTTCTTACACAGTAGCAGCATCAGGATTGGAATCCAAATCGCTTGCCTCCCAATCCCGAATTTTTTCCATTACAATATAGTGACTTCTTGAAACAGGGTTAATCACACTCCATGGAGCTAGCTCTTAATCACAAACCATGGGCCAAATATTTAAATCAAACTTCCTTCTTTACCTAGCTTCAAGTGATTCTGGGGCAAGATTTACTAGTAAGGCTGCTTCCTGTAGGCCTATGCTGGTCAAGTTCCTCATTTTCATATCTAGAAGTTAGTCAGAACTTGGCAAATAAGTCTTCTTTATATAACAATACATGAGCCAATGTCACCTGTAACAGCTGGCGTTACTGATTTTCAGCAAGTAGGGCTAATTCCTTCACAAGCCACAGGCAACTCTGAGTGACCTTTCTCGAAGTGTTAAGTAGGTATTAAAGCACCTTTGATGGGACAGCTGCACAGGTGTTGCCTCTGAATGGGTGTTGAGGAAGTAGGCATAAAACCTCACACAGACCTGTGTTTGGTACCTGAACACTTTAAAATCCCATGGGGATGGAGAAGACATGCATGGGGTGGGAAGCACATACCTCTTAATCATCACTCAGCACATGGCAGTTCTTCAGATTTCATGCATGACCCTAATTCACATTCAGATGAGGTCAATGGAGAAAAAAATCACCCTGTAATAGTAGACCAGTGATAGATAGGTTGCCTTATTACATTTTACGAAGTTTCACTTTCCCCAGTAGTCAAGGTAGCGTAGGCTTTTATTTCTTCAGCAGGTCAAATGCCTGAACTGGGTTGCAGATGTCAAAGACAACGACCAACTCCTCACCAAGAAAAAGATATTTAGGTACCTTATACCAAAGATGACCACAATTCTGCTTGACAGAGATGGCTTCTTGGATGTTTGTTATTCCACTGTGAAGAAACAGGATTTGTAAATGTTGTTCCTATTTAAAAGAGGATGAGTTGACTGAAGAAACTGTTGGAGAAACGAAAGTCTTCTCTAGATAGCTGGCTGATGGCTGGGAAAGTCATAGATCTCCAGGAGCACTGCATTCCAGGAAAGTTGAATCCACTTTCAAAATCCCTTTTTAAAAACCATAATTACAGAACTCATGATAAAACAAAACAACAACAAAAACCCCTCAAAGGTAACTGTGACTGCTGCTTGTTATACTTTTTGGAAGTAATACTGGCCATGTTGGAAAGTCCTTAAAATCTGAATTTGGAAAATAACCAAAAAATAAAAAATCTACATGATTCTCACACTTCATCACAGTCAGCAAATCACCATTTTTGACAAAGCAAAACAAAAAAAGTTAGAAACTGCCCACTGCAGCCCTAACAGTACGGTATTCTATAATCTAAGGTCAATTATGCATTGGTAAAGTTATATTACATATACTCAAATTCTTTGTGCAACTTTGAAAAGACATCAAATTCCATATTATGTATGGAATTCCATATATTTTGGTAATATATTTGATATATTTTGTTAATAAAATGAGAAATTTAAAAAGTCAATGAAAATGTGACATAAAAGATAAATTCCAACATTATGTTATTAGATTAAACGTAACATAGAAAATTCTGGCAGCAAAAAAAAAAAAAAAAGAAAATTGGGATTCTTTCATTGCATGTCATGAAAGGCTGGGTATTCATATAGTCAAAATGAAACATTGAGAACCATGAGCTATTTACAAATGCACTGAAATTCTTAAATTAGAAAAACTTTAACAAAAACCTGATAATGAAAAAACTTAAATTGTGCTAGATAGAATGTGTTTCAAAATTTCTGATAAAAACAATTTTGCTTTTAATTTGCAAGACCTAATTCAGGAGAACCTCAAAGAAAAATGTAGCGAGTTTGGAAAAGCTATAAAAGAGACTTTTACTTTTTGAATGGGCATTTTTTCCTTTCCTAAAATGTGTATTATTCAAGAAGCATGTTTATAAACGTCACTAAAGAAAATATTATAGTCTTAGAAATGTGACAGATCCACTTTATCAAATGGCTCTCTTATAAAGGTAAGGTCATATCACACTGCAGTCGACTACAAAATCAAAGATAACGAAATCCAAATTAAGAGAAACACATTTTCTAAAGGAAGCCTATTTAAAGCCTACCAACATTTACAGGGATCTCATTACCACAAATACATTTTACAAAAATATAGTTTCATAGGTTTAATGAAAGGTGAACAAGCCTACTATTCCCTAACATTTATAGTAAATGATTGAAGAGTCAATGAAAAGTTAGATTACTAAATAAACCGGAAGCCAAGGAGTCAATATTCCTCATAAAAATAAGTTAGTGTCCATCATGGTCTTGATTGTCCAATTCTATTGTTAGTTCCATATCTACTTGGTATATTTGTAAAACCAGTCCTGAATCCTTGGGTTGCTCCAATTCCTGGAACTCCAAGTCCTTGATTAAATATGCTGCTATAAGATGTGTGTCCATGATTAAGACCCAAACCATAAGGCCTTGTTTGTGTGTTTAGAAGAATAACTGGATTCACATTTTTTCCAGGGCTGTTAAAAGAAAATTCTGGAGGTGGACTACTAGGTTTGGTTGGAGTCGATGTAACAGGGTTCAAATCATCAGTACCCTTTAAAAGAGGCATTGGGATTATGTGATGGTCTGAAAAATTTAGGACATTGGCTGCAACAGGCCCAGACAGTAAGGCAGGCCTAATCCAATCATCCTTGAAAATTTGAACAGTCAGAGTAGACACTAGCGTGTATAGCCTGTTGGTCACATGAGCAAGAACCATTTGTTCATTTGCATCTCGTCGAATTCTTACATGCACTGATCCAGCCTAAAAGGGGAAAAATCATAAGAAAGAGATTGCTTAGAATTATACTAATAAAAATTCTATCAGAAGTGAACATTTTATTTATGGTTTGGTCAGTACTTAGTATTTTCTTTAAAACAAGAGAAAGCTTAATGTGTCCTTATTTCTTAAAAGGTTCCTTACTGGTATTATTAACATAAAAATTAATGAAATAATCTGTGACTCTTTAAAATATAAAAAAAGAAGAGAAATCCATGTAGGAGGAAGATAGGCAAATTATAATGCAAGGAAGAATATAAAGGAAGTATATGAAAAATACAATGGAAGGGCAGAAAAGGTAGGTATTAATTCCAATTGAAGAAGACTTCAAAAGAAGATGGCATTTGATCTAGAGTTGATGATTAAACGGAATTTCAAAAAGCAGAGACAGATATTCTACACTGAGGGAACAGCAATTAAAATGTATGGTATGTTTGGTAAGAACAAGAAATAATGCTAATATATAAAGAAGTCCAAGTATTTCAGGAGACAGAAGAAGAAGAAGGAGAGAGATAAGATAGGGAAGGAGGAAGGAAGGGAAGGAAAAAAAGGATGGGAGACAAAAAAGGGAAGAAAGGCAGGAAAGGAGGGACAGAGGGAAGAAGGAAAAAAGGTAAGTAATAAGGTTAAAAACAAAGATTAGCAAATGGCCCTAAAATGATAAGGAGTTTTGCTTTAACAGTAGCAACTGAATAGAAGTAAAATAATCAGAGCTAAGAAAAATTGCAGGTATGGATGATTGGTAATCAGGTAGGAAATGAGGAAAGCAGAGCTAGGACAAAAAAGTGGGATCAGAGAGGGACAGATAGATTCTTCATATCCCAGAGGCAGAAGTGGGAGGGCTTCAAAGCCAACTATAAGTAGCCTATGAGGGAGATGGACTCATCAAAGATGATCTCAAGGTTTCTAAGGGTAGAGAGCACCAGGCACTACAGTGATAGTTAGATGTTTATTAACTTGAAAAGGTGTTTACCATAAATTATGTTTTTAAAGTAGATAATAAAATAGTAGGTACAGCAATGATCCTATTTTGGTTAAAACACACACACACACACACACACACACACACACACACAAAAGATCACAAATGACAGTACTTATCTCTATATGGCAGAATTATTAAGGATTTTTACTCTCTTCTTTATGACTTAGTTAAAAATTCTTATTTTTCTAGCAATTGGGTACTATTTGCCTAATAAAAATTTAAATAACAATATATAGTAAATAAAATTAAACAAAATGCCCAGCAGATACTCCATTGTTTGTTTTCAGATAAACTTTTATTTTCAAAAAAGAAAAAATTATCACAAAACATAAATTGCACATAAATTAGCCAAATGGTTTCATTGCAATGTGTCTAAATCTACAACTTAGAATGCTAAATACAGAACAGTAATAAGAGTTATTGTTCATTATGAGATAGAGAAAATATCTATATTACCTGAATTGGACTTCTGGTTTATTACTTTTAGGTGAGACAAGTCATATCTAGAAGTCAAGTCATCTTTGATTTTTCCCTTTTATTTGCCCCTACCATCTTACAGTTGGCACTATACAAAACTATAAAAGATACTGTATCCTCTTTCAGTCTGATATGGAAATTGAAGTAATTAAAATAAGTAAAAACCATTTTCAGAGTATGAACTTAGTCTCCTGTGATTATGGTGCATGTGTCAATCTAAGGATTTTGTGGTATCAATTTTTGGCAGTTCAAAAGCTTGTGTTATTAATTTTCTGAATCTTAACCAGAGACTACCAGATAGGTATGGTTTCTAGATGGCCAAGTTCCGAATAGTTGAGACGACTATATTCTTTGTGTTTATAAGCTATCTAGCTTAATAAACACTTGTCTACTTATTAATATCATCAGCACAATTAAAAGAATGGTTAAAAATTAACTACATGACTGGAAGTATGTAGTCTGAAAGGCATTCTGGAAGGCAATTTGGCAATTTACATTGAAAACCATAAAAAAGGCAAATATCTTCTGACTCACAAAAACTACTTGTAAAAATGAATCTTAAGGAATAATCATGGATATGTGCAAAGACTGGCCCATAAAAATGTTTATCCTAGTCCTGTTTATATAGGAAAAATGGAAAACAATCTAAATGTCCATTAGAGGACTGATGAAATAAATTATAGCACATTTATATAATGTAAAACTCCACAGCCATTAAAAATTATGTTGGGATTCTTGGAAGATGGCAGCAGCAGCAGCAGTTCCGAAATGCCCCAAATATCCCCATAAAAACATAAAATCTATGGACAACATCTATGAAAGACTAGGATGGTACCCCTATGAAACTCCAAATACAAGCTATAAGCCCTGCAAGGTATCAGAATCTCCCTTTTCTGCATGAGAAGCAAAAGGAAGGAACAGGGCATCTGATTGACCTAAAAACCCCAAAGCAGCTAACTGATACTTAATGGAAATCTAGGACAGCCAATTTGAGAAAGGCGGCTGAAACTGGGAGTTTTGTACATTTCAACAGTGGGTAAGTACACTGGGTTTGCAATAAGGTCTAAAGGGCTGGAGCAGTCTGAGCCCTGTAAGTTCTCAAACGTAATCAGGCAAAGAAAGCTTTCTTCTAGGACAAAGCCCCACATTAAGAAGAAACAACTGGGAAGAGAATCCAAATTAAGCAGCACAGTAGAGACAAAGGATAGAGGTGGTTCAGATAAAAATGTGAAAGAGAAACAGAGCTAAGAGAAAGAAAAAGTTTTACTTTACAAAATCATCAGAAGAGGGAGCTCTAGACCCGTGAATTTATACACACTACCCTAAACTGCTCCTAATTTTAAAGATCAGGAAAACTAATTTCAAACAAAAATGAACAGCCGGGTGAGGCGGTTCATGTCTGTAATCCTAGCACTTTGGGAGACTTAAGCAGGAGGATTGCTTGAGCCCAAGAGTTCCAGGCCAGCCTGGGCAACATAGCAAGACCTCATCTCTACAAAAAAGTTTAAAAAAGAAGCCTGGTGTGGTGGCACACACCTGTAGTGCTAGCTACTCCAGAGGCTGAGGCAGGAGGATTGCTTGAGCCTAGAGTCTGAGGCTGCAGTGAGGTATAATTGTGCCACTGCACTCCAGTCTGGATGACAGAGTGAGACCCTGTCTCAAAAAAAAAAAAAGAAAAAGCAACAGAGAATACAAATACAGAACAGATTATTAAAAAGCATCAGAAAGATATAACTATAAAACAGATAAAAACTATCACCTACTTTTTCAAAACAAGTCAAAAGACATGAAAACAAGAACATAAATCAGAATTTAAAATCCTTAAAAATGCAATGACAAAATGTAAGAAAAAAAATTACTACAGAAATAAAAACTTGGCCAGGTGCAGTGGCTCATGCCTGTAATCCTAGCACTCTGGGAGGCCAAGGCGGGAGAACTGCTTGACCTCAGGAGTTCAAGACCAGCCTGAGAAAGAGAGAGAACCCGTCTCTACTATAAATAGAAAGAAATTAGCCAAACAATTAAAAATAGAAAAAATTAGCCGAGCACAGTGGCGTGTGCCTGTAGTCCCAGCTACTCGGGAGGCAGGAGGATTGCTTGAGCCCAGGAGTTTGAGGTTGCTGTGAGCTAGGCTGATGCCACAGCACTGTAGCCCAGGCAAGAGAGTGACATTCTGTCTCAAAAAAAAAAAAAAGAGAAATAAAAACTTAACTAGAAGGAATACAAAGGCAAATAAACATAGAGGTATACCTTCAGAGAAATAAAAGATAAAAAAGGAAAATTTCAAAATCAAAGGGAAATTAAGAGATAATAAGAATTTGAAAGAAAAATAACAGATACAAAAGAAAGGCAAAGATCCAACATACATATAACAGGAGTTCCCAAAAAAGAAACCATAGCAAGAGAACAGGATAAAAATTACAAACTATAATTAAAAAACCTTTCCTAAATATTTTTAAAAATTATTTTTGAAACAGCATTAACTGAAAGGGTACACCGCATACCTGAAATAACTGATACCAAGATATATTCTATAAAATTACTGGACTTTAAATAAAAATATCTTTTGAGCATCCTGTCAAAAAGATCAAGTCACATATAAAAGAAAAAAAATCAGACTGTCATTAGGCATTGTCACAATATTGCTTTATGCCAGACGTAAATGGGGTAATGTATTTAAGAAACTCAGGAAACAAAATGTATACTAAAGGTTTTATATCCAGCCAGACTAATCTTTAAGTATAATATGCACAAACTTCTTTCTTTTCTTTCTTTTGTTTTCCTTTTCCTTTCCTTTCTTTCTTATTGATTGAGACAGAGTCTCACTATATCCCCTCGGCTAGAATGCCTTGGCATCAGCCTAGTTCACTGCAACCTCAAACTCCTGGGCTCAAGCAAGCCTCCTGAATAGCTGGGACTACAGGTGCACATCACCACGCCCGGCTAATTTTTTCTCTTTTTAGTAGAGATGGGGTCTCGCTCTTGCTCAGGCTGGTCTCAAACTCCTGACCTCAAGTGATCCTTCAGTCTCAGCCTCCCAGAGCGCTGGACAAACTGCTTTCAACATTGAAGAATTTAGAAAATGTTGTTCCCAAGGGCAGGCCCCTTTCAGAAGAATTTACTAGCGAATGAGTTTTAGACATCCAAAATAACTAGAGAGGGGAAGAGTCAGGGAAGGTGGAGGTCAAGCAGCCATTTTCCCACTAAGAGACCATAAGCCAGAAACTAAAGACCACAAAGTGGATGACACCATTGAACTGCTGGACCAGCCCTGACCTGCTTACCTCTGGAATTTGTACTGTTAGAAAAATCAAACCCTATTTGGTTTTTTAAAAATGATATTGTAAAAGAGTATTTAATGACATGAAAAACTGTTCATGATATATTAATTAAGTGAAAAGAATAAATTATAAAACAGCATGACCTCATTTTCTAAGGAGAATAAATGCATAAGTATAAATACCAAAATTTCAACAACAGTTTTCTCTAGATGATAGTATTATGGTGATTTTCATTTTTTTCTGGGTACTTTTCTGTATTTTCCTCATCACTTCTGATGTAGGAATAAAACTATGCCATAATAAAGTCTCTCTGGTAATGAGGTCCAAACTGGATCAGAAAACATGGAATTTTATGCTGAAGCAAGTTGTATTATTGCAACTCTTCAACATGTTTAGCAAAATCTCCAAAATTAGAACTACAGTTTAAAAAGGAAATAATTGTACTTTTTATTTCTGCAAAATTTTCATATTTAGAAATTATACTGACTATGGATTTGCCTTATGTGGATACTCTTGTATTAAGATTATTAACAGTTGTTTGAAGGAAAAAAGAAAAACATCCCTCAATTAATCTCAATTAGGTAATTAAGTCCATCTACATTTTAGACCCTGTTGAACACAAATAGGGATAAAAGACTGAAAATTTTAAAGAAATATTGTTTTCAGGTATAAAAATTAAAAACAATGTTTTAAATTATAACTAAAGTAAAATGTAAAAAACATACCAATGAGCCAAAACCTAAGGTCCAAAAATGTTCATTTCGGACTTCTAAAACTCCATCCAAGGTAGATACCTAATCAAAAGCACAGAAATAGGTGATCAGAATTGTCTGTATTGGACATATCCCACACAGTTTTTTCACATTATGGACTTGCTTTAAGCCTAGAAATGACATGGCCAAATGCTGCACAAGGATACTCACCAGCCAAGGGAAGCCCCACGCCACTCAAGGTATCATTCCTGCTTGTTGAGTACTCATCCAAGACCTTGTTTTCCCAGATTCTTGTTTGCTCCATTCTTTTAGAATCAGGTCCCAACTGCTCAGTCTTAACCTCCCCGACTCGACTTCCTCAACAGTTCTTTTCATTTTATCAATATAGAGTACATTTATATTCAGCACGTTGTGGTATCAGATTTTTTTCTGTTTTTTTTCATGTTAAAATATTAAGGGGGTTCAAATGTTTTAGGTTATATGGATCGTTTTTTGTAATGCTTGAGTCACGGCTAAAGGTGTGCCCATCACTCAATAGTGTTCATAGTACCAGTTAAGTTCGTTTATTCCCTTCCCCTCCTCCCCCTAGCCCCTGGTAGTATTGCCACTGAGTTTTATTTCCCTCTTGCACATGTGTGCTCATCAGTTAGTTCCAATTTAATAGTGAGTACATGTGGTGTTTGTTTTTTTATTCTTGAGATACTTCATTTAGGAGGATAGTCTCCAGTTCCATCCAGATTGTTGCAAAAGGTATTAATTCATCTTTTTTAAAGCTGAGTAGTACTCCATGGTACACATATACCATGTGTACACATATACATTTTATTAATCCACTCATGAACTGATGGGCACTTGGGTTGATTCCACATCTTTGCAGTTGTGAATTGTGCTGCAATAAACATTCGAGTACAGGTGGCTTTTTGACGAAAAGTCTTTTCCTTTGGGTAAATACCCAATAGTGGGACTGCTGGATCAAATGGTAGGTCTACTTTTAGTTCTTTAAGGAATCTCCAAACTGTTTTCCATATAAGTTGTATAAACTTGCAGTCCCACCTACAGCGTATAAGCGTTCCTTTCTCTCTGCATCTACGTGGGCATCTATTGGTTTTGGACTTTTTAATAAAAGCCACTCTCACTGGGGTAAGGTGATATCTCATTGTGGTTTTGATTTGCATATCCCTGATGAATTGAGTATTTTTTTCATATGTATATTAGCATTCGTCTTTCTTCTTTTGAGAAGGTTCTGTTCACGTCTTTTGCCCACTTTTTAATAGGGGTATTTGGTTTTTTCTTGCCAATTTGCTTGAGTTATTTGTAAGTTCTGGTTATCAGCCCTTTATCAGATGTGTAGCTTGCAAAAAGCATTTGACAAAGTCCAACACACCTTTATGATAAAAACTCTCATCAAAATAGGTATAGACGGCTCATTCCTTAAAATTATCAAGTCCATCTATGACAAACCCACTGCCAATATCATATTGAATGGGGAAAAATTGAAACCATTCTCACTTA
>NW_012149618.1:7472026-7501164 GCF_000956105.1 Propithecus coquereli | reverse complement strand
CATCTGTACCTCATAATATGCTGAAATAAAAAAATAAAAAATAAAAAAATATTTTCTCCCATTCTGTAGGTTGTCTATTTATTTGTTCTGTTGACTGTTTCCTTAGCTGTGCAGAAGCTTTTTAGTTTCATAAAATTCCATTTATTAATTTTTGTTGTTGCCATGATTGCCATTGGGGTCTTAGTCATAAATTCTTTGCCTAGGCTGATATCTATTAATAGAAGAGTTTTTCCTACATTTTTTATTTATTTATTTTGGTCTTCTTGGTAATTTCTTTTTCTAGATTCTTTTATAACAAATTTCTGCACAACACAGGATACTGTTTGAATGTGAGCAGACAGGAAATTCCAAGGCCAGATATATAGTATGTAGCTGATGGGTATAGTGGCATAGGAGACATACCCAGGGCCAGGCTTTGATAGTTGAGACAAGTAGCAAAGTAGCCAGCTATATTGGCAAGAGCAGCCACTGTGATACTGCCAACCAAGAGTTTAAAATAGTCTCAAAATCCAATGAGTTCAATGATCTTCAATAGTTAGCAGACGGAAATTTATAACAGTAGAAAGCCACAGATCAAGATGTTAGGTGGTGAAGCAATCAACATGTAAAAGTGGCCTTTGACTTTACCAAAATCCTTGGTTTGAATATAGAGTCATAAAATCACAACATTTATACAACTGACCTAGACCACTACCTTCCACATTTATTTCAAGTGAATTTGGCTTCCAAACTGAACAATTCCTCAAATTTTTCTATTTTTGCCACTATGTTATAGCTCCTAGTGTGTTATTATGAAGAATACAAACTCTCCTAAAATAAAATTCTAGGTAGGGTTGAATAAAGTATTATATATACTTACCTTTTCTATTTCCTAATATAAATTAAAATGATTTTATTTACTATTCCATCTTACCTCTCTGATAAGTTTGTCCAACTGACCAATAACATGAGGTGGTGTTGTCTGCAGAAAAAAAATAAAATAAAATGTGAATAACCTAGGAGAAAAAATAATTTTGCCAATAATAGTCTTTAACCACCCCCACCCCCCCAAATGGATTTTAAACCAGTCTTTGTTTGACACGTGCCCTATCATGATTTAGGGAAGAAAGGTTTTAATTGGCTCCACGAGGGGGGCAACATTATCAATTGGTCCATACTCATTTTTATCTCACAAAGAAGCTACCTCGAGAACTAAATAAGACTTAAAGAACAAACCAACAAAAAATATTCAAGAAATGGCTAGAAAAGTAATATTTTAGTGCTATGCCCTGTACAACTATTATTGTTATTACTGCTTCTGGAAATGGAGCTACTGCCTCTAAGTTTTAGGAAAGGCATGAGGTCAGAGAGAAGGAATTGTGCTTACATACACATCGAGCCTTGGAAACTACCTTTTTATCCATGGGCTTATCTACACATGTTCCTATTGTTTCAACAAGTAGCAATTTGTCATTTAAAATTTTAAGTGTGAAATTTAATGTCTTACTGATCCAATGGCAGGAAATAACAAAACAGTCATAACCAGATTATATAACAGCCAAGGCACATTACTTGAGGGAAAATAAATATCTAAAAAATTTTTAAAGTAACAGTTTTCACTTGAAACATTATTAGAGGCAAATAATTTCAAATTCATGATTTTGTGTTACATTATAAATACAGGAGGATTTGGATCTATTTTATGGGTCAATGGAATTTCATCTCATTCTTATCTTACTATATTGAATTTCAGAGATAATATTGTTTTGACTTCATTCCTAACAGAGACCTCCAGTGGCTAAAAATTTCACAGCCTGGTAGAAGAACACATACAATTGTTTAATCTGGTAGAAGAACATGGCTAGTATTAAGTGTGCACATTGAAAGAACCTTACCTGGAGTAATACTTTTCCACTATACACACTCATGGGATACATAGTGCCAAATGTCATCAGGGCAATGGCTATGGCAGAGGCAGTGTCTACAGCAAAATAATTGCTAAAAGGAAAAAACAATTCTAAATCTTAAATTTATGATTCACAGGGCATCTTAAAATTCAGTATACTGAATATTGATTATCTAAAGCAACAGGACTGTGCTATTTTATCACAATTGGCCACTACTGGCAAGGGAGCATTTCAAAGTGGAAAAAAAGCCCAAAAAATCAACTTTCCTGTCAAAGTTTAGTGGAAAAACAACTAATAATTGTGTTAATTAGTATGAAGAGGTATGATAAAAAAAAAGTGAGCATTTCCTCACTATGTATTTTTCAATCTATTTTTCAATTGTCAACTAGAAAGATTTCAAATATATTCATTTGCCTGAGACAAATAAAAAAGTTCAACCAGTAAATTTTGATACAGACAGACTAATAGAAAATCCAACAGTGATTCTATCAATTTTCCTATAAACAATTATTCTTTCTAATACAATTTTTTAAATTCTCCAGAAATTTCACAAGGTGAGATTCTCTAGGAATGTGTTATAGTAACACTGTGGCTGACATCAATAGTTCAAACTGTGCTGAAGTTCTATTAACAAGACAGATCGAACTGCCAGTGGTGACAAGCTGATTGTGCACTCTTTTTTTACTTTTTCCCACATGCTGGGAATAGAAACATGAATAAGACATAGTCCTTGTCCTAGAAACAGCAGGAGATACACATGTGGAAAACATAATGAAGCACTTTAGGTACTAAAGTAGAAATGTCTACAAAGGAAAGTACCATGGCTGCACAAAGGACTGAGTGACAAGGCTACTGGGATGGGGATAATCCAAAAAGGCTAAATATAAGAGAGGAGGTGACATGTGAGCTGAGCCTTCAAAGATGAGCAAGTGAAAGCGGCATGTGCAAGGGCATGAAAATCCTGATGCAGCAATGAACCACAGTCAGGGGTAGATAGAGGGATGGCTAGTAAGGCTGGCAGGGTCTTGATTACACAGGACTCCACACTAGCAACTTTCAGTTTTTACAAGTATGCAAAGGGGAGGGTTTTGGAAAAGGAAAATATTGTGTCCAAATTAACAATTTTGAATGATGACATTAATAGCTAAAATAGAAGGTAACAAGTGATGGGTTAGAGTTAAAATTAGAAGAGCAGAAAGCTATTCTATTTAGGTCAAGGAAATGATGATAAAGGCTTTAATTGGTACAGTGGCAGTGAGAATAGGAAAGAAGGGACAAATAAATAATTTTTTTTTTTTGAGACAGAGTCTCGCTCTGTTGCCCCAGCTAGAGTGCAGTGGTGTCATCATAGTTCACTGCAACCTCAAACTCCTGGGCTCAAGGGATCCTCCTGTCTCAGTCTCCTGTGTAGCTGGGACTACAGTCGCACACCACCACGCTTGGCTAAGTTTTCTGTTTTTTGTAGAGACGGGGTCTCGCTCTTGCTCAGGCTGGTCTCAAACTCCTGACCTCAAGCGATCCTTCTGCTTTGGCTTACCAGTATGCTAGAATTACAGGTGTTAGCCATGGTGCCCAGCCCAATAAATAAATATTAAGGAAAGATTACAAAAGACTTGGTGACCCATTAGAACTGGCTTGAGGAGGGATGAGAGGAGAGGAGGGAGGGGTAGGTATTTAAGAATCCAAGCCGGGTACAGTGGTGCATGCTTGTAGTCCCAGCCACTTGGGAGGCTGAGGTGGGAGGATCACTTGAGCCCAGGAGTTTGAGGCCCCATCTCTTAAAAAAAAAAAGGAATGCACTGGAGTTCCTCAAAAAATTAAATATAGAATTACCAAACGATCCAGCAGTTCCACTTCTGGGTATATACCTCTAAGAACCGAAAGCAGGGACTCAAACAGATATTTATACACCTAGGTTCACAGTAGCACTATACACAATAGACAAAAGATGAAAACAATCTAAATGTCCATCAGTGGATGAATGGGTAAAAAAAATACAGCATGTACGTACAATGGAATGTTATTCGGCCTTAAAGTGAAAGGAAATGCTGACACATGCTACAACATGGATGAACCTTGAGAACATTATACTAAGTGAAATAAGCCAGACACAAAAGAACAAATATTATATGATCATTTATAAGAGGTACCTAGAGTAGTCAAATTCATACAGACAGAAAGTAGAATGGTGGTTTCCAGGACTGTGAGGAGGAAGAAATGGGGACTTGTTGTTTAATAAGCATAGAATTTCAGTTAGGGATGATGAAAGGTTCAAGACATGGATGGCGGTGAGCGTTGCACAATAATGTCAATGTACTTAATGCCACTGAAATGTATACTTAAAAATGGTTAAAATGATAAACTTAATGTCACAAACATTGTAACATAATTTTTTTTAAAACAATACATTAAAATAGATGATAGTAGCATTTACTGAGATGGAAAATACAAGAAAAAACAGTTTCGGAGATAGGGGAAAATAGGTTCAATTGAGGTAGACATGAATAGAAGTCAGGAAGATATGCCTTTTGGAATTCAATAGAGATCTAGGTGAGAAATAATGGCACGGTGGCTCACACCTATAATCTTAGCACTCTGGGAGGCTGAGGCAGAAGGATTAATTGAGCTCAGGAGTTTGAGACCAGCCTGAGCAAGAGTGAAACCCCATCTCTACTAAAAATAAAAAAAAAATTAGCCAGGTGTCGCGGCGCATGCCTGTAGTCCCAGCTACTCAGAGGCTGAGGCAGGAAGATCACTTGAGCCCAGGAGTTTGAGGTTGCAGTGAGCTATGATGATGCCACTGCACTGTATCCAGAGTGACAGAGTGAGATTCTGTCTTAAAAAAAGAAAAGAAATAAGGCCGGGCGCGGTGGCTCACGCCTGTAATCCTAGCACTCTGGGAGGCCAAGGCGGGTGGATCGTTCTGATCTCAGGAGTTCGAGACCAGCCTGAGCAAGAGCGAGACCCTGTCTCTACCAAAAAATGGAAAGAAATTAATTGGACAGCTAAAAATATATGTAGAAAAAATTAGCCGGGCATGGTGGCGCGTGCCTGTGGTCCCAGCTTCTCGGGAGGCTGAGACAGTAGGATTGCTTGAGCCCAGGAGTTTGAGGTTGCTGTGAGCTAGGCTGGCGCCACGGCACTCTAGCCTGGGCAACAGAGTGAGAAAGACTCTGTCTCAAAAAAAAAAAAAAAGAAAAGAAATAAAGATTTGGGAATCCCATAGGGGTAGCAAATAAAAACAAGTAATCACATGTGATTTTTTAAGGACGATATACAAAACAAGAAGAAGAATAATTAGTAACTAGTAACTTTAAAGGGTAGGTAGACAAAGAATTTTTTGTCATAATATATTTCCTAAAAGGCTTTATTTTTAAAAATTGCTTCACACCTACTTCCTCTTCTCTTCCCTCTCTCAGCAATAGCAGCTGTGGGTTAGTTCTCTTACTGTCCTCTTCTCTGTTTTACTCATCAGGTTAGCAGTTTTCTAGTCTGCATTATAGACTGTGGTGAGAAATACTTATTGAACAAAATCCCCGTAATGTTTCAGATGAAGACACCTGAGGAAAAGACCTGATCAAAGTTACACAGGTCATGAGAAAAAGTGCTAGAAGCTTGACCCCATCCATCCTGCTGATGCCCTTAACAGCAAGGCCCCAAGAATAGAAACAGATGTGACAGCAATAAAAAATACTTACTTAATTTCAATTAGCATATATGTAATACAAAGAGCAAATGCTCCAGCAAGATCAATCAAAACAAATGGATTCATTCGGGGAAGGAAGATACTGCTAAGTCCTGGAATAATTCCACACAAGCTATAAAAAAACAAAGTATACATTAGCAGGACTCATATAATACTGACCAAAACCTTATAAAAGATAACTTGTATTTTAGTATCCCATAATATGCTTCTTAAAGAAAGCAAAGAGAAAACAAAGCCCTTTCACTTGGAAAGGTCTCTTTTATATCATCAATTAAAAAGCAAGAAAAAGTAAAGGGAGGAGAAGAATCTGATCTGTGTGACTCATGTAGTAACCTCAGCAGTGAATAACGTAAGTTCCCACGACAGATGCATTTCTTTGTATTTTTTTTAACCTATGAATGTCATGAAACTCCATAATATCTTACCTTCGACTAAGATCTGCAACATGCTCTTGAAGCCAGCTCGTACTAGCAGCTTTAAGAAGAAAATACTTAAATTATCTATATAGAAGAAAAAAACACTACCAGAAATACTTGAGTTCTTTAATTTTAAAAATAAGTTTGGCAGTGACTGTATAACATTATAAAAGGACATGCTACTCCTCAAATCTAGAAGTTTTTCTTCTTGTATGCCCTTAAAATACTAAGTCAAAAGCAGTTTCAACTACACTATACAGTTGACCTGAAGGAATTAGTGATCTTAGGTACGTCATTATTACTATTAATTTGAAGTTTTAAAGGTTCTTTATACTGTAAAGAAGAATTTCCTAACCAGTGTGCTGATGATGGTTACAGGTATAGTTTGAGCATCCCAAATCTAAAAATCTGAAATCCAAGATACTCCAAAATCCCAAACTTTTTGAGCATCAACATGACACTCAAAAGAAAAGCTCATTGGAACATTTTGGATTTCAAATTTTCAGATTTGGGATGTTCAACCAGTAAGTACAATGCAAATATTCCAGTATCTTTAAAAATCCAAAATTTGAAACATTATGCTTATCCCAAGCATTCTGGATAAGGGATACTTAAGCTGTATATCAATTATTAATTCCCTCAGCTCTCAAAAAAGCCAGGTGGGGATCTGGGTACATCCAAAGACACCTGCCAGTTACTATTCTTGGACAAGTGGCCTCCAGGCTCAAGCATCCTCTTCCATTTATCCCAGAGTGCACAAAATATTCATTTTTTATGTGTACCATGATGTAAAAAAGATTGGCAAGCCCTATACAAAGAAGAAGCAGTTAAGAGAAGACTCTCATGCCAGGATACCTGGCTTCAAATTCCAGCTCGGCCCTAACTAGATGTGTGATGTTGGGTAACTTATTTAATCTCTCAGTGCCTCAATGTAAAATAGGGATAATAAAATTATTCACTTCATATGGTTATGGGAAGAATTAAATGAGTTATTCTATATAAAACATTTAGCAGTGCCTAGCACACAGATAGTGCTCAATACTATTTTCCACTCAAATTTCAAGTAATGTCACACATTTTGATGTTTCTGGGAAGCTTCATTTCCAGCTAATAAAAACACAAATTAGGGCCGGGCGTGGTTGCTCACGCCTGTAATCCTAGCACTCTGGGAGGCCGAGGCGGGCGGATTGTCTGAGCTCAGGAGTTCAAGACCAGCCTGAGCAAGAGCGAGACCCCGTCTCTACCAAAAATAGAAAGAAATTAATTGGACAACTAAAAAAATATATAGAAAAAATTAGCCGGGCATGGTGGCACATGCCTGTAGTCCCAGCTACTCGGGAGGCTGAGGCAAGAGGATCGCTTGAGCCCAGGAGTGTGAGGTTGCTGTGAGCTAGGCTGATGCCACGGCACTCACTCTAGCCAGGGCAACAGAGAGAGACTCTGTCTCAAAAAAAAAAAAAAAACCACAAATTAGACAACCTTTCTGGAAATAAATTTCACAATATATACCAAAGCCTTTAAAAGATACTGTATTTCCATATCACGTCATATGTAAAAAGAAAAATATCGCATTTTTATTTGTGTATGTATACAGGTTTTTTTTTTTTTTATTTATTTAAGAGATGGGATCTCACTGTGTTTCCCAGACTTGCCTTAAACTCTTGGGCTCAAGTGATCCTCCCACCTCAGCCTCCTGAGTACCAGGGACTATAGATGTGCACCACCATGCCCAGCAAAAACACTGCATTTTTAATCCACTTCATAATTCCTTCTTTGGGAATTTATCCTAAAGAAAGAATCAGAAATGCAGACAAGGTTGGTCCAAGAGCAGGGGTGTTTACAATTAATTGATCACAACCAGTTACAGATTGCTTTGTTCCTTCTCCCCTCCCACTGCTTCACTTGACCAGCCTTAAAAAAAAAATGCACACAAGAAACCTGATATAAAGCAGCTGATTACAGCACTATTTATAAAAAGGATAGTTGGAAAAATGTAAAAGAATAATGTTGGCCAGGCAATGTGGCTCATGCCTGTAATCCTACACTCTGGGAGGCTGAGGCGGGAGAATTGTTTGAGCTCAGGAGTTCGAGACCAGCCTGAGCAAGAGCGAGACCCGAAAAAAATTAAGCCAGGTATGGTGCTGTGTGCCTGTCGTCCCAGCTACTTGGGAGGCCGAGGCAGCAGGATCACTTTAGCCCAGGAGTTTGAGGTTGCAGTGAGCTATGATGATGCCACCTCACTCTACCAGGGGTGACAGAGCAAGACACTGTCTCAAGAAAAAAAAAAAAAAAAAAGTTTAAAAATATTTATGTAACAGATTATGTAAGCATTTAAAAATCATTTGTATTCAAGGAGTATTTAATAAGAGGCAATACTCAAGACATAATGTTAACAAAAAAGCCAGACATAAAACTGTAAATACACACAATTCTAAGTATGCAAAATAATATGTACGTATGCACAGGAAAAAAGTGAAAGGAATAAAATAGAAATGTTACAGATATTATCTCTGAATTATAAGATTATCAGTATTCTTATTTCTTTCCTGTGTCTTTCTGGTCTTTACAGAGAGATTGTGCTTCTAAATCTTCATAACTTTTTAAAATTTCTGGAGTGAGTATCATACTATTTTTATAATTTATAAAAAGTTTTTTTCAAAAAATTCTGGTGGTAAGTATCATTATTTAATTTTTTAGTTCATGTAGTAATACTTTAACTCATACGAATACAATTCTTCTTCATAACACTCATGAAGTTGTTAAACTTGAACGGGCTTATCAGGAAAGTTTCTTCTCTTGATGGTGCTAGTGTTCAAATCAGTAAGACCTAAAAAGACCCTCACCTATCTGTGCTTCTCTGTGCTTCAAAGTGTGGGTCTATACACACATCCCACTTTTGTTTTCACCTCATTTCTCTTCATCAACTAATAGTTAACTCTTTGTGGGTTAGTGGGATTCCAAAACACCTTAATTATTAAAGATGCCAATAATTTAGACCACTAAAGTAAAAATCCAGTCTAAAATTTTAAAGACGTCAAAATACAAGAATATTTCAAAAGAAATAAAATTTTGCTCCTTGCAAATATATGACCATCCACCATTGCCAAAGAGAAGTTTCTCAGAACTTATTTAATTAACAGAATACAATTATTTTCAATTAGCACATCAACTATTCTAAATATACTGGTACTTCTAAAATGTTTACAATAGGCTTTTCTTAGGTAGATTACATACCTAAAATCTCATTCTCATTATTTGGTAAATGTAATTAATTTTTTATCATATATACATAAGTCACTCCTGCCTGTTTTTCGATAATATGTTCTTTTAAATCTTGATCTAATGAGATTTTGTTTTATAATTCTCTGCTTAAAGAAGTCTTGAGAACCTTTGGGCTAGCTAGTTCTCTCTTCTCTGAAGAACATATTTTCTTGGTGATTTATGAGTTAATGAAACAAACAAAAAAACCTGTTTTCATGAGAGATTAATTGGATTTTTTATTAAAAGTCAAAAACATACCTTCAGAGACATAAGCAAAAGGTTTATTCCGAATAGAAAGCATCGTGAACAGGTTGAAAGAAAGAGCCACGAAAGTACCAACTAATAATCTTCCCCTAAAAGAACAACAATAACATTCACCTTTATTTTTCTCTTGGTAATATCAACATGTAATTTCAGTATGTACAGAGACTTAGAGATGGGAAGGTAGAGTAGTCTGCTTCAATGGTTTGGTTATTTTCAGAGCCAGAATCTGAACATGATTTCTAGCCCCATAACCTATATCCTATCTTCTGCTGCGCCAGGACTCTTAGAATTAACAAAATGTTCTTACAAGTAACTGCTGTCATAAATTTGTATATATGCTAATGGTATTTGGTTTACAATACACTGGACAGGTCAGATTTTCCTGAATTAAATTGATTAGAATAGATAAGGTCTGTATAGTTGGCAACTATGTGGTTCTCTTTTCTATAGGTGCTATGAAAAGATTTTGAAGGTAAAATTTGAAATTTTAGAAGACTATAGGGATCTGGCTTTTTGTGTTGATTTGAGTCTGGAAATAATGAGGGACCTGAAGCCAAGACAAAAAGGTCTTCCTGGGTAGTATAAACACCTCAAAGACCTGGGAACCATTAAAAGTAAAAAGAAATCATCTGGGTATTTGGGGATTTTATTTTTGAAATACCAGTGAAAATTTATATTGCCACACTCTGAACTCTGATATTGGCCAAAGTAACCATTATTTAATAATACATCAATTAATAATGGGGGAGGAATCAACTTAAGAGTAATCTGTATGTTATGTCAAAAATAAAATCTCACGTGTGTATCTCGGGCTGCTCCAAAAAGCGTTCTGCACTAAAAGAAAAAAAATACTAAATAAGTCTTATAAATTATAAAATTAAAACACTTTATTAAATATACAATTAATCTACATTAAAGTTCACAAAATCTTTTAATACTATAGCCAACTAGTTATTGTTAACAGTGATGAGACCAGGAGACTCACAAATTGTCCTCAATATGCAATGTCAATCTTTTTCTACCAAACCTACTTCAATGGGTTTATAATAAGCATCAAAAACATGTGTGACTAAATCTCTTTCTTTCATTCACACCTACCTATGATTGAATTTAGTAGCATCAAAGAAGGAAATATAAAGTGAAATGGAAGGGAGAGAAGTCTGAAATACGAAGAGATTATACTATCGAAACTCCAGCACTGCTCATCTTAATTTGCATACCCTTCAAACCAGATGCATCTCACTGGTTTCTTTCATGTTCCCAAAGGTGTCATAGGTGGGATTTAGAATATCAAATACAAACATACCTTTCTTTTAATATAAAGAGAGCTCCCAACTGTGCCAAGACTGTGGAGGCAAACACAGCCAGGACTTCTAATCTTTCAAACCTGCAATCAGAAAATTAATTAGATCATTATGTTTCTTTCAATTCACGAACCAGTATTTTCTTTTGAATACATTTATATTCATTTATTCATTCACTCAACATACATATGTGCAGTCTACTATGAGCCAAACACTGCCAGAATAGACTGCAGAGTTCCTAAAAGGATAGTAATGAAAAACACAGATTAAAAAAAGAGTGCCGGCCAGGTGCAGTGGCTCACGTCTGTAATCCCAGCACTCTGGGAGGCCGAGGCGGGTGGATCATTTGAGCTCAGGAGTTCGAGACGAGCCTGAGCAAGAGCGAGACCCCGTCTCTACCAAAAATAGAAAGAAATTAGCTGGACAGCTAAAAATATATAGAAAAAATTAGCCGGGCATGGTGGCACATGCCTGTAGCCCCAGCTACCCGGGAGGCTGAGGCAGGAGGATCCCTTGAGCCCAGGAGTTTGAGGTTGCTGTGAGCTAGGATGACGCCACTGCACTCACTCTAGCCCGGGCAAAAGAGCGAGACTCTGTTTCAAAAAAAAAAAAAGAGTGCCTAGTTACACAATTCCCAGGACCCACTTCTGGTCCTTATTTTCTAGAAATAATCATTATCATAATAATAGCCAACACTTAATCAATTCAACTTGCATTAGACACCAGTTATAAAAAAAAATACGAAAAACCAGTATGTAAATGCATCAATGTTGTTTGTGGAAACTGATCAGCTAATATTAAAAATCCATATGGAATGTAAAATGTGAAGGAAAGCAAAGACAATCTTGAAGAACAAAGCCGGAAGATTTATACTACCAAATAGTAATATTTATTTCAAAGTTATAATAAACATAGTGTAGTACTAATGCAAGAATAGACAAATACACCAAGTTGAACAGAAAAGAGAATCCAGAAACAGACCTACATATATAGTCACTTGATTTATGAAAATGGTGGCACATAAAAGCAGTAGAGAAAGGGTGATTTTTTTCCCCAAAAAATATCACTTGAATATCTACATGGAAACAAATGTGCCCTGACCTCTACTTCACATCATACAAAAAATTAATTCCAGTTGGATTGTAGGCCTAAATATGAAAAGTCAATAAGATTTCTTGCTGATACAGAGTAGAATATCTTTATGACATTGGGGGAGGCCAAGATTTCTTAACAGGTACATAAAAAGTACTAATCACAAAGGAAAAGACTCATAAATTGAAATTATCATTGAATTTAAAAACTTTTATTTATCAGAAAATATCATTAAGAGAAAGAAAGGGGCCAGGCGTGGTGGCTCATGCCTGTAACCCTAGCACTCTGGGAGGCCAAGGCGGGAGAATTGCTTGAGCTCAGGAGTTCGAAACCAGCCTGAGCAAGAGCGAGACCCCGTCTCTACTAAAAATACAAAAGAAATTAATCGGACAACTAAAAATATACAGAAAAAATTAGCTGGGCATGGTGGCACGTGCCTGTAGTCCCAGCTACTCGGGACGCTGAGGCAGAAGGATTGCTTGAGCCCAGGAGTGTGAGGTTGCTGTGAGCTAGGCTGACGCTGACGCCATGGCACTCACTCTAGCCCAGGCAAAAGAGTGAGACTCTGTCTCAAAAAAAAAAAAAAAAAAAAAAAAAGAAAAAAAAAGAACTCCTACAAGTCGTATGCAAGGGCTCACAACTGTAATTACACTTTGGGAGGCCAAGGCAGGAGGATCACATGAGACCAGGAGTTCAAGACCCCATTTCTATTGTTAAAAATAAAAATAAATTTTAAAAAATTTTTAAAAAGAATTACAGACAGATAAGAAAAAGACAGGAAAGATAGCCAAAAGATTTTAACAAGCATTTCATAAAAGAGGGGATCTAAATCAGCAGTCCCCAACCTTTTTGGCACCAGGGACCAGTTTCAAGGAGGACAATTTTTCCACGGATGGGGGGGAGGCAGAGCTGAGGTGGTGATGTAAGTGACGGGGAGGAGCTGTAGTGGCTACAAATAAAGATGCAGCTTTGCTCGCTTGCCCACTGTTCAGCTCCTGCTGTGTCACCCTCCTTTCCTAAGTTTCATGGAAGACAATTTTGCCACGGAATGGGGGGCAGGCAGAGGGGTGGTAGTGGGGTGCAGGGAGCAGGCAGCAGGTCCATGGCCCAGGGGTTGGGGACTGCAGATCTAAATGGTTAATAAATATACGCAAAGGTGATCAATTTGTCATAAAGAAAATAACTTAAAACCACAATGAGATATCACTGTATACCCCAGAATGACTTTTTAAAAGCAGATAATACCAACTGTTTACAAAGACTTAAACAAGTGGAATTCTCAAACAATGCCAGTGAAAGTATAAATTGGTAAGCAACTCTAGAAAACTGGTATTATCTTCTAATAATACACATATGCAAATCCTACCTAATTCCACTCAAAGATATATACCTAACATAAATGAGTACACATGTGCACCAAAAGACATGTGTTCATAAGTAGTTTCATTTATAACAGCTGAGAGCTGAAAATCATCTAAATGTCCCTGAAGAGTTAAACAAATAAACAATTTGTGGTATATTCATATAATGGAATATTAGAACAATGAATAAGAATGAACTGCTACATGAGAGTATATACTATAATCCGGTCTACATGATGTTCAAAAATAGGCAAAACTAATCTGCAATGACAGAGGTCAGAATACTGGGCTGGGCACAGTGGTTCACACCTGTGAGGCCAAGGTGGGAGGATTGCTTGAGGCCAGGAGTTCAAGATCAGCCTGGGCAACATAGTGAGACCCTGACTCTAAAAAAAATTTTTTAAAAATTAACTGGGCTTGGTGGAGAGCACTTCTGGTCCCAGCTACTCTAGAGGCTGCAGCAGGAGGATCACTTGAGCCCAGGAGTTTGAGGCCAGAGTGAGCTATGATTGTGCCACTGCACTCCAGCCTTCCAGCCTGGGTGACAATCCTGCCTCCAAAAAAAAAAAAGAATACTGGCTATACTGTTATTTTTGGCAGGGTCTAGCACTGACACAAAGGGAGGCTTTGGGGGACTTGTAAAGTTTTATATCATGATCTAGATAATAGTTATATAGGTATATTTATTTCTTAAAACCCATCAAGCTGCACAAGGATGTAAGAAAAAACGGATAGGATCTCTATTTCCATGAAGTTTACATTTTAAAAGGGAAGACAGAAAAACATATCAGTTATTTGGTAATTTCTGTACAGAGAATTATAGTAGTCTGATGTAACAAGAGGCTGCCCAGATGATTATTTTAGATTGGCCCATCCAGTCACTTAATGACATTAGCATTTAGTGATACTAAGATGTGAATAACAAGATGGAGCCAGTCTTGCAAAGATCAGGTAAGGAGTACTTCAGGCAGAAGAGCATTTCAGGCAGAGCTTATACAAAGGCCCTAAGGCAGGAATGAGTTAGTTGTGTTCAAATAATAGAAAGAAAGCCAGTGTGGCATAGAGGGCATAAGAGTGGTTCGCTGAAGAGAAGTGGGTTCATATAAAGGCTTTGAAAATTAGGAAAAGGAGTCAGGATTTTATCCTAAGTATGATGGGAAACAACTGGATCGTTTTAAGGAGACTGATAGTATGATTTAGGTTTAAAAAGAAGAACATTCTGGCTGCTATATGGAGAATGGACTAGAGTGGGACAAGAGCAGAAGCATGGGGTACCAGTTAGGATGTCTAGCATACTGGTTAAGGCAAGAAATGAAGGTAGCCGGGTCTGGGATGGTAGTCGTGGAGATAGAAATGGGGATGCGGCTAATTCTGGATGTGTCTGTAGGTTACCTTGACACAATCTGCTGAGGGATTAGACATGGGAGATGAGAGTAATTGAAGGTGATTCCTAGAATTTTTTGCTTGAGTAAATGAGTGTTGGTGGTATTTACTGAGATGGGGAAAACTACAAAGGAACAGGTTTTGGGGGAAGAAACCAAGAATTCTAAAACAGGAAAAAAAAAGAAACCAAGAATTCTACCCTAAATTTAAGATACCAATTAGACATCCATGTGAAGCTGTCAAGAAGGTAGTCTAAAACTCTAGACAGTTCTCAGGGCTGGAGAACTGGATTTTGAAGTTACTAAATATAGATGGTACTTCAAGCTATGTGATTGACTGAAATTATATTTGAGTGTTTAACTTTATTATTTAATTGCTCCATCCTTTCCTGTTCACTCTAAGCAAGTGGGCCAAAATGGGAGTCATTACGTCTTTACATGACCTTGTCTCCTGTCCATAGTTACCGTTCTAAAGATTGACATCTTTTCCAAGCTGGACCAATCAACAATTCTTGCTCATGATTTTATAAAACAGAGGCAGGAAAGAGTCCTTTCCTCTTTAGGATGAAGGTGAGAAGGTGTGAGTTAAGGTCTTGCTAGGAGTTATACATCCAGGTTGGTGGAAAAAAGTGGTCTGAGAGACTGAACCTGACATGCAGAGAAAAGCAGCCCTGAGAGGTAAGAAAAAGACAATGTCCACAGTGGTCTACTGTTTATGTCAATTACTATCTTATCATAGTTTGGTTGCATAAATTATCAAAAGTCCCCATTTTTTCCCCAAACTAGTTAAGTTAGATTTCTGTCACTTGCAAACAAAAGCCTTGATTCGAGTTACAGATTTCCATACATGGATATCTATACTTTACAACTAATTATGATAGTGATAATCCAACTCTATCAAATTTCAGTGAACTTATGAATACCCCTATTTTGCATTAAAATTTCATGTTTACTTTGTTCCATTGTTTAAATAAATAAAACCTGATTTTGTTTAAAAAAATATAATCCCAATGAATAGTATGGTGAAGAAGAAGGGTACGTTTGGTCCAAAAGTTTCTTTACTGAAGTAAATTCTTCATCAAGTTGTTTCCTTTTTTTTTTTTTTATTTGTATCTATTTTATTTTTTATTTCTTTTATCTTTTAAACTTTTTCTACTCTACTTTATTATTACACACGGATCTTGGAGAAGGAAAGTTGTTTCCTAGAATCCGAAAGGAACTCATTTTTTCTAAAAATTACCTTCTAACTTTCCTCTTTCAGTAATTTCTAAAATGATAGAAATGAAAATTTCAAATTCTTTGTGAGTCCATTGCTATCACAAATCTGAAGTTTTAGATTAAAAATCAATCTCTACCACCGCATAACATTAACTATACCACATTTACTTTAACATTTAGAAGATTCACTGACATGAAAATTTTTCATACTTTCTCTAAGAGATTCCCAAAATATTAAAGAACTTAATGTGAACATTTTGTGTTAATATTTGTTTTATAAAGTATAAAAGAACCTCATGTGAACATTTTATTTTAATATGATTTCTATTTTCAATATTCATATTTCTTTTCTAGAATCCTCTTGGAAGATACTTTTCTATCTACTTTCACTATTTGATCATTTGACTAAGCAAGTAGCATTTATTTTCCAGAAATAATCCAAATATCTCTTCACTGCTTACTGTAACTATTATTTTAATAGCCATAAGTTAACAGATAATAAAATAATTTGAACTTACCCAAATGAATACACAGGGCTAGGTTTCCTCATCGTTACCCAGTAACTTATTAAGCATGTCATCAAACTAAGTAAAAAGATAACAAATTTAGTATTAGAACTAGAACTGGAACAGAACACACAAAGAGAAATTAAGTTTTCAGAACTCCAAAGGTGCTAAAAGTTATCAGTGTTTGCATGGACTAAATTAATAATAAAAAATAAATAATTCTAATAATTTATAATCTAATAACAATGACCATCCTAACACATGGTATATTTGGAAGATGACAGTTCTAATATGTGAAGAAACTGAAAAAAGTTATAATACATCAAATCAGTTAAATAGAACCTAAATTCATACTTTCTCTACACAAACCAACAATGCTATCTATCCTAAATGGTTTTCATTACTGAAAATGCTTAAAAAATGACACAATAATATAATGGTTATGTATTTTATTCTAGGCATATACAATAAATTTTAACTTTGATAAACTTTATATCATTGTTAAAAGTTAAACTAAATATTAATAACACCCTGACAACAATCTGGATGAGATAAAATTATTTTAATTGTCCAAGTATCATGGAAATTCACTCTAAAACTACTAGAGCATAAAATTCAGGTGACAACTATCTGTTTTAGATCCAATTAAGTAGGTTTGGTTACCTGATTAATAAAAAGACATCCTTATAACATACTCCTATCATGTGGGTCTTGAACACATCAAAGTCGAGGTATTTTACAATCCTTACGTGGAAATATGAAAGGCCCCATGAAGCAGGGAGCCAACAGCCTGTCTCAATAGTTCACAATTCCTTACTTCTCAGTTATTAACTGTCCCTCATTTCTTTTCCCATCTACAGACTTACAGGGGGAACTGATATGTTCTTACATGACCTGTGCCCTGGCCACAGCTGACTAATCCACAGGTAGGCAGCTGAAGCACCTTATCTAAGCTGGGCCAAAATACTGCTCTGGGAAAATCTGGAATTGGAACCAAGGCACTCCATTCTTAATTAGGCTGCTTTCTTTTTGTTTTTATTTTGTTTTCTTGTTCTGTTTTGTTTTGTTTTGAGACAGAGGCTCCCTCTGTCGCCCTGGCTAGAGTGCCATAGCATCAACATAGCTCACAGCAACCTCCAACTCCTGGGCTCAAGCGATCCTTCTGCCTTAGCCTCCTACGTAGCTGGGACTACAGGTGTGCACTACTGTGCCCAGCTAATTTTTTCTATTTTTAGTAGAGACAGGGTCTCGCTCTTGCTCAAGGCTCAGGCTGGTCTCGAACTACTGAGCTCAAGAGATTCTCCCAGCTCAGCCTCCCAGAGTGCTAGGATTACATGCACCGGCCACCTCGCCTGGCCTTGACTGCTTTCTAGAACAGTAGAAATGCAAATTTGAAAGTTAAGCACAGTATCTATGTTTCTATCCCTGGACTTGGGAGCAGAAAAAGATGATCTACAGGAAGAAAGTAGCTCAAGGGAATCTATGCACAGGGAAACAGAGACCAAGACAGAGGATGAGTTAGATTCTTACAGCACTCTAGTCTTGGGGCCCAGCTAAACGTCCTCCCTCTGATTCCATGAAACACCCTTGAACCTGTAAAATTAGGGATCCTCCACCCCATGTCCCCTAAGATAGCTCCAGTGGGAGTCTGATGACTGCAATCAAAACATCCCTGGCTAGTGCCCTTAGTATACTTTACACTCGTCATGACAAAGTTCTTTTTTTTTTTTTTTGAGACAGAGTCTCACTCTGTTGCCCGGGCTAGTGCCGTGGCATCAGCCCAGCTCACAGCAACCTCAGACTCCTGGGCTCAAGCGATCCTTCTGCCTCAGCCTCCCGGGTAGCTGGGACTACAGGCATATGCCACCATGCCCGGTTAATTTTTTCTATATCTTTTTAGTTGTCCAGCTAATTTCTTTCTATTTTTAGTAGAGACGGGGTCTCGCTCTTGCTCAGGCTGGTCTCGAACTCCTGAGCTTAAATGCTCCACCTGCCTCGGCCTCCCAGGGTGCTAGGATTACAGGCATGAGCCACCACACCCAACCATGACAAAGTTCTTGTAGTCTGCTAACCTCACTTCCAGTTCAAGTAATCAGCAAGCATACCGTATTTACACTGAAGCTAAGCTAACAATCTGTTTGGTTTTGAATGAATGGATGATTTTTGAAATTGGTTGAAATTGGACTGGATAAAGCCAGCCAAATGAGTCTCAGCAGTCAGAAATATAATTTTTTTTTTTTTTTAGAGATGGGGGTCTCCCTCTGTCAGGAGTCTCCTCTCCCCCAGGTTAGAGTGCAGTGGGGCATGATTATAGCTCACTGTAACCTCAAACTCCTGGGCACAAGCAATCCTCCCACCTCAGCCTCCCAAGTAGCTGGGACTATAGGCGCACACCACCACGCCCAGCTAATTTTTAAAAACTATTTTGTAGAGATAGGGTCTCACTATGTTGCCTATGTTGTTGGTCTCGAACTCCTGGCCTCAAGAAATCCTCCCACCTCGGTCTCCCAAAGTGCTGAGATTATAGGCCTGAAGCACTGAAACCAGTCCAGAATATATATGAAGAAGAATATATATGAAGCTTGAATTATAAATTATATAAAATTTTTCTTTGAAATCATGTATATAACTAAAAGTATATTACAAATGTGGATGAGATCCATAATAATAAGAAATCTTAAGAATTCATTTGGTGTGTCTAAATACTAATTTTTGAAAATTTTACCCTTAAAAAATGATTTGAAAAATCTGAAACCTTTACTATAGTTCATTAATTTTAAGAAGTATATTTTTTCATATTTTAATAACCTTGACATTAAGATGAGTCTTACTATTTATGGTGCCTCACTGTTGAATTGACAGCATCTTTCTCTTTCTTGGGAACAGATAAAATAATTATTTGTCTTACAGTTGTTGGGATCTAATATTTGATGAAATATAGTATATTGATCTTGTTTATCTCCCATTACTATATAAATCTAATAAATCAGCATCCATTGATTGATACATTTCAATGAATTCATTCAATACATTTTACTTATATGTATAAATTAATTCTCATTAATTTCTAGTTTAATATCACCATGGTATTAATGTTCTCCATTAAAACATATTTCTAACACCGGTATGTAAAATAATAGAATTTATTAAAATTTTTAATACTCTCAAATGACATATCCAGGTTTTTTTTGTACCTTTGATACTAGTAAAGCTCTAAATGAACCTAAATTATACCTTTCTTTTTTCTGAAATGTTATATATTGATACTTGACTCATATGGAAGATTATGGGCCTCTAAAGAAAGAAACCTCTTCAAATTAAGGGAAAAGGGTTTCCTTACAAACTTCAGGACATTAGGGAGACACTACTATTTTATTATTTTTTATTTTACTATTACTTATTACTATTATTTTATTATTTACTATCAGATATGGTTGGTAACATTAATAACTATTCCCCTAAGTAACATATTTTAAATTGCATTTGTTTTTGAATTAGTATTTTATGTAATTTTTTAATTTAATTTAATTTAATTTTACTTTTGAGACAGTCTCATTTTGTTGCCTGGGCTAGAGTGAGTGCCGTGGCATCAGCCTAGCTCACAGCAATCTCAAACTCCTGGGCTCAAGCGATCCTCTGGCCTTGGCCTCCCAGAGTGCCAGGATTACAGGCGTGAGCCACTGAGCCAGACCTATTTACACAATTCAAAATTCAGGCCCGGTGCAGTGGCTCATGCCTGTAATCCTAGCACTCTGGGAGGCCGAGGCGGGAGGATCCCTTGAGCTCAGGAGTTCGAGACCAGCCTGAGCAAGAGCAAGACCCTGTCTCTACTAAATATAGAAAGAAATTAGCTGAACAACTAAAAATATATAGAAAAAAAAAAATTAGTTGGGCATGGTGGCGTGTGCCTGTAGTCCCAGCTACTTGGGAGGCTGAGGCAGGAGGATCGCTTGAGCCCAGGAGTTTGAGGTTGCTGTGAGCTAGGCTTATGCCATGGCACTCTAGCGGGGCAACAGAGTGAGACTGTCTCAAAAAAAATAAAAATAAAAAAATTCAAATTCAAAATTTACAAAAGGATATAAAGTGGGAAGATTCTAACCTTGTCCTGCCACTGAGTCTTCCTCCTCAGAGGCAACCGTTATTATCCATTTCCTGTTTATTCTTCCCACGAATATTTACGCAAAGATAAGCAAATGAGTATAGTATGGGTATGTGTATGTGTATTCTTTTTATTCCTTCCTCCCTTTTAGTACAGATTGCAGCATACCATACAAACTGTTGTGTATTTTGCCTTTTCTGCTCATTAGTACCTCTATTTATTCCAAATATAATATAAATGTAAAATAATGCAAATACAGCATCTCAGAGTAATTTTAATTTGCATTTCTCTTGCTGTTAGTGAAGATGAGCAACTTTTCATAAGAGCTACTTCTATTTCCTTTTCTGTCTGTGGTATTATACATTTTTTTTTCTCTCTTTTTTTTCTTGGTCTTTGCCTCATTAAATTGTAGGGCCCTTTAAATATTAGCAAAATTAGCCCTTTGTCTGAGATACAAATTACAAATATCTTCTCAGGCTGTTCTCTGTTTATGGTTATATTTGTTACCTAGACTTTAAATTTTTTATATAATTGGAGTTATCAGTGTTTTCTTTTATAGCTCTTGGCTTTTGTGTCATTTATCACACAGTAAATTCACCTAAGTGTTTAGGTATATTACTCAACCTCCTGTTCATTTTCTCACATAAACTTTAAATAAGCATATCTAGTTTGATTAACTTGGAAAGAATTCACTTTTTAAAGTGATTTTCCGTACTCCTATCTAAGTATACAGTCTACCATTCTACTGTTTTCGGGTCTTTTTTTTCCTTCAGAATCATTTTGAAATTTTCTTCACACAGAAAGTGTAAATACCTCGTGAGGTTTATGCCTGAGTATTTATCTTTTCTGTTATTATGTAAATGACATATTTTCTTCCATTATATCTCTAATTGTTGTTGTTTGTATATATGTTCTATGTTGATAATCTTACTTATGTAAATTACTCTAAGCAAAGAAAACTTATTTTCATAAGTCTGGAGCACCAAATTCCTTATTGGCTCTAAAACATTAAGGAGAGTTTTTAAAACTTACCTAAAAAGATCAAAAATGGTCAAGTAAGTATAGGCAGTTAAAGCTGTAAAACAACAAAAGGACTGATTAAAATGTTACTGAATCCCAATACAGCAAGTCACCAAAATTCTTCATACCAGGGGTATCCATTACCAAAAAAAGTTTTGAATCACTGGCCAATGTCATTATGTTGGCAATTATCTAGCAAATTTGATAAATATCCAAAAGTTGGTTAGTAGAAAAGTTCACTTTAGACCCTGATTTCTCCATCAGGAAAAATGAAGCAAGCAAATGCTCAAAAGCTCTGTGACCATTTTTCTGCCTGTTCTGTCATCTCAGTACTATTTTAAATGTATTATTTGAATAGTAGGAAGAAAAGAATGGTACATAAAAACATAAGAAAACACAAGAAAAAATTACAGAATTCCCTTTTTGAGGAAAAACGAACCAACCTCAAAATCTTACTTATAAACTACATAAATTCAGGTAGCTGAGAAGGGAAAAAGCAAATAAAAATTAATTAATTAATTAATTAAAGTTTTAACTTATCACACATTAAAAAGAAATCTCAGTTTCACAAATTTAAAGCATTTTTAAAAAATAACAGCTCATTAAAATGATAATGTCCTAACAAATCGAGCAAACTTTATAGTTTACAGGGCAGTTTTAAATATATTTTCTCATTTAAATCTTTTGAGTTATACATATTTAAGAATACTATGTTCTATGTAAAGGAAGATATAGCTTTATTGAAAATCAGAAAAATACAAGTGAAACTAATAATTAACTCTATAAGTATGAAAATGGGGACATACCTATACTATTAGTAGAACTGCACCACATAAGCAGGAAACCAGTACATATCAAGTTTATTGCACCAAAAAGCAGTATCTTCCAGGACTGTGAAAAAGAAAATCACTCTTATTTGTACAGTACTGATAAATTTCACTGGGTCTGTTCAAGTTGTTGAAATTCATACTCTGATATTCAAAGGAATGAGCACAACTTCCTTTAAAAAATCTGTCTTGCTTTCTACAGCTACCAAAATTTTCATGAACCAAGTTATTATTACAGTACATGAATCTAAAAGAATAATTCCAGAAGGGGAATTTTTCAAGAGAAAATAAATTCTGACACAGAAACTCTCAAAGAGTTGAGAAAAATGTGCATATATATGTATATCATTTAGTCTCTATAAATATCTACACAGAGTCAATGATAAAGCAAATGGGGCGAAATATAAGCATTTGGTGAATCTGAGTAAAGGGATAAAGATTATACTAATTTTGTAACTCTTCGATAACTACAAAATTATATCAGAATAAAAAGTTACCCAAAAAAGGCAGTACTTGATTATTTAGCAAATAAACTATATGAAATAAGACTGCAAAAGAGGGAAAAATTACCACGGTTTAGAAGTTAACACAAGAGGGAAGAACTGAGATAAGACTAGGAAACACCTGGGATTTAGTCAGAGGAAGAAGGAAGGGCATTCCAAAAATAAAGGAAGAAGAGATCAAGTGAAGTGTTTTTTATTTTTGTTCCATCTCACTCACTACAAAGAAGGGAGATCTATGCTTATTTCAAAGTAGAGGGAAAAGAAATTAGTGAAAAGGCAATTGTTTGGAGGTGTCAAAATTAAACCAGTACAGCTGGAAAGGTCAAGTGTGGTATGAGTATTAGAATTCAGATGGAAAGTACAGGTTTAGAAAGGAAAAACAACATCTCTGAGAAAACGAGGGTAAGAAGGTGACTGAAAGGACAGGGAAATTGTGAGATCAAAAGAAGTGAAGAGGCCCAGCACAGTGGCTCACGCCTGTAATCCTAGCACTCTGGAAGGAAGAGGTAGATGGATCCTTTGAGCTCAGGAGTTCAAGACCAGCCTGAGCAAGAGTGAGACTCCTGTCTCTACTAAAAAAAAAAAAATAGAAAGAAATTAGCTGGACAACTAAAAATATATAGAAAAAATCAGCCAGGCATGGTGGAGCATGCCTGTAGTTCCAGCTACTTGGGAGGCTGAGGCAGAAGGATTGCTTGAGCCCAGGAGTTTGAGGTTGCTGTGAGCTAGGCTGATGCCCTGGCACTCTAGCCCAGGCAACAGAGTGAGACTCTGTCTCAAAAAAAAAAAAAAGAAGTGAAGAGTGAAGTAGCACAGAGCCAACAATCTACAAATCTCTAGAAAAGAAGCAAAGCCATTTTCTAAAATTAAGGAATATGGCAAAGTAAGACTGGAAACTTAAATCCAGAGGAGAATCTAAAGAAGAAGCTATTATGATAAGTATACTATAAATCGTCAAAGATGAGAACAAAAATTATCAGCGTGAATTTTTGGTAGGCACCATTCCGCAACTTCCTCTACCCCCAAGAACAGAACCAGAGAAGCAGGTAAGGTAGGGATGTTAGGGACTCGAGAACTGATGTTGGGTAAAGGACTCTAATTCTAGTAAAGACAATAAAATTATTGGACATGGAGTCTAGTCAGGACAAAGATATTCAAAAACAGCTAAGAAAAGGGATAAAGAAGATAAACTGAAAAATGACATTCTCTTTAGCTCTGGTGCTGAATCAAGCTATTTATCCACTCAAGAAATATTTAAGTACCTATGTTGTGTTGGACTAGTCTAAGCACTGATGATACAGTAGTGAACAAAACATGGACTTTATAAACTAGGTGACGGACAATAAATATATAAGGCCAGGTGGTAATAAATGCTAGGAAAAAAAATAAGTAAAGGTAAAAAGACAGTAATGGGAGATATAAAAGGGCTGTTTTTCCAGATAGGGTGGTCAGAAAAGACCCCTTTGGTAAGGTGACATGTGACCAGAAATCCAGAAGACACGAAGGTGCTAAGCATACAGATATGTGGAAGAGAAAATGGGAACCACAGTGAAAATGCCCTGAGGCAGAAGAGTGCATGGCTGAGGTAGAGCAGAGTAGGTGAGAGGAGCCTGGGGCTACATCAAGTAGTATTTGGTATGACAGGAAAAGAACTGGGATTTATCCCAAATGAGATGGAAAGTGACTTAACTTACATTTTAGAAAGACCATTCTGGCTTCTCTGTGGAGAACATCCTGCATAGGAGGCAAGGATGGAAGGCGGAAGACCATTTAGAATGTGATTGTAACAATCCATGTGAGAAATGATGGCAGCTTTGAGGGTGATAAGAAGGTGTTAGAAGAGTCAGACTCTGGGTATTATGTTGAAAATAGAGCTAGCAGATTTACTTATAAAATGGATGTGAGGAGTAACGAAAAGAAAAGAGTTGAGAATGACTCCAGGGTTTCTGGCCTAAGCATTTGGAAGAAAAGAGTGGCCATTTAGGGGAGAAGTGGTTGAAGATCAAAGTTCAGATATGACCATGTTAAGTTTGAGATGCCTATTAGATGTCCAGGTGGAAATGCTGAGAGAGCCATTATATATAGCAATCCGGAAGTAGTGGAGAGGTTAGGGCTTGAGATACAAGTATGGGGTCATCAGCATATAGATGCTATCTCGAGACATATATGAACATAAAAAGGAGAGGTTGGAGCTCTAAGCCCTGACGCTCCAAAATTTAGAGGTCAGAAAGATGAGAGAAAAATGGCAAAAAAGACTAAAATAATGGGCAAGTAAGTAGGAGAAAACCAAGAGTGCTGTTTCAGAGTCCAAATGAATAAATGTTTTAAGGAGGGAGTGACCAATTTTTGTCAAATACTGTTGAAGGTCAAGTAAGGTGAAAAATGAAGACAACCATTGATTGTGGCAACACAGAGGTTACTGGTTAACCACCTTATAAAAGCTGTTTATGTGGAATAGTGGGGACTGGTGCCAGACTGGTATCTGTCCTCAAGAGATCATGCTAAATGGACTATCTATCTAAGAAACAGATGCATTCTCTACCCTTGGCTCTTTAACATTCTCATTCAGGACATGATAATATTTCCAAATACTAGACTTAGTGAATTCTGACTATAGCTCAACGTTTTAGGAACGGGAGATACAGTGGTAACAAAGAAAAATAGCTTCTAGTCTAGTTCACAATGCAAGGCAGATATCACTGAGACTGCTTATAATTATGTTCCATTGAAGCTAGTTTTACTTAAAGCTCATCAAATATTTATTGGGTGCTTATTTTGTACTTCTATAAAAAGGTGAGCAAAACAGACATGGTCACTGCCCTCAGAGAATTTATAATTTAGACAATAATGAGAATGAAAATAGCATAGTCTACATTTGTGGTCAAAAAGGATAACAATCATATATTTTTATTAACAGTCTCAAAGCATGATATATTTTTCCTGCCTTACATTAAAAATGAGAAAATATGGCTTTAGACTACATCCATTTAAATTTTTAGAAAATTCGTAAGAAAAAGCAATTGTAAAACAATTTTTCCTTAAAACACTTTAGAATTAGAATAAAAACTTTGACTGAAGCCTTGCTTCCTCCCAACAAAACAGAACTGAACACCAAAAAACTGTAATTTTACATTTAAATAATGCTTACCCAACATGGAAAAATGAAAACAGTGTGGTGGGATTTTTCTATTTGCCTTAAAAATTACCTTCTTTCAATATGATAATGTTGTTTATTCAGTAATTAAAATTGGGGATAAGGAATAACTTACCCTTCGGTCAGCTGCTACAAGTCTAAATTCCTGTAATAACTTGCCAAAAAAGGATCTTTGTGGTTTTCGAAAGAGATGAATTGTCCCCTTTCAAACAAACAAACAATATACAAATCAGCATTTAAATATCTAATCTTCTTCACAGTTCCTGTGATGTGATATAGTAGTAATAACAACTAACATTTATTGAGTACTCAATATATGTCATGCACTTATTCTAGATACTTTACGTGTATTTATCGACTTAACACTCAAAATAATCCTATGTGGTGGAAACAACTTTTAGTAAGTTATCCAAAGTCACAAAACTAGTAAATGGCTGAGCAAGAATTCAAACCCAAGCATTTTAGCTCCAGACCACACTCTTTAGTTTTAAATGAATACGGCAATTTGAATCAGAGAAGGAAATAGTTTGCCAAATAGCTCTATTGGAAAGAGAATATCACAGTTCCATAATCAAAGCTATACATATGAAAGTTCTGACAACTATTTTAGTAAAACCCCTGAGGTTCTCTACTAGGTGTTAAGTCAAAGTATCTGACATCCTAGCTAGTCTCCATGGCCCTGGCTAGTACATAGTATGGGTCTAGAAGAGAAAGGGCCTAGCAGTAGGGTTACCAATGAGAAAGAAGACGAAGTGGCAACCAGAGATTTACCATCCAAGGAAACCCTGTGGGAAAGCCTTAGCAGAAAGGAGAGTTCATATGCATATGAGTATTCAATGTCATAGGGAGAAAATATAAGCTATTCAATAAATGGTATTTTGGTAAAGGTAATGTTGCATCCTTCCTCTCCTTACTCTAATTTGTTATTTTAAAAATAATATACAGGCTGGATGTGGTGGCTCATGCCTGTAATCCTAGCACTGTGGGAGGCAGAGGCGGGAGGAATGCTTGAGCTCAGGAGTTCAAGACCAGCCTGAGCAAGACTGAGACCCCATCTCTACTACAACTAGAAAAATTAGCCGATGTGGTGGTGCGTGCCTATAGTCCCAGCTACTTGGGAGGCCGAGGCAGAAAGATTGCTGGAGTCCAGGAAAGATGGCTTGAGCCTAGGAATTCAAGGTTACACTGAGCTATGATCAGGCCATTGTACTCTAGCCTGGGTTAGAGAGCAAGACAGAGGAGAGGACAGGAGAGGAGAGGGGAAAGGAGGGGAGGGGAGGAGAGGGGAGAAATTAAAATATAAAACTATACAGAGTAGTTGAATAAAAAGTATGGATGTATAATTTTATAATCTCGGAGTTGGAGAAGACCTTTTTAATATGACATAAACCCAAGAGGCTGTAAAGGAAAAAAATTCATCAATTTTACTACATAGTCTCTTATGGGAATACCCTAAAAGGGGGGAGGACCCTAGAGAAGTTAAATTGTGAAAAAAATTCTAATTTATGACAAACAATAGGTTGATTTCCAATTTCTTCTGTAAGAGCTTTTACAAATTAAAAAAAAAACACAAATGACCCAGTTTAAAACGTTATATATTTATAAAGCTGGCCAAATCAATAGCTGCGTATTATTCACAATATTTGTTTGTGAGACTTTGTATTGCTAATTTGAAATCACAATTTTTGTTGCTATTTTAAAAATAAAAAATGGTATGCCTCTCCCTATATAGTTCCACCCATCTCTTGCTGAACCACAGCTTCCGCTGCTTTGGAGGAGGCCTATATTTCTCAAGTGGCTTTTCAGCACATCCTGATCCCCCTACCAGAGAGAATATCGTGTTTGCCATATACCCTATATATAAAATCATACAATCCCAAATTTAAGGAAAACCATTCCAGTCATTTTCCTATGATGTAGAACAGACAATGAAGCAGAAACTTAATTTATGTCTATGAGGAAGGCCAAAAATGGTACTTTAAGTGTGTGCTATCATGAATTGAATTTATGATGTTTACTGGTAATAATGGGAATAATGCCAAAAGACATATGATTACTGATTTCTTCAGTTATCATTCAAAAAACTTAATCTTTTACATGCGGAAAATATGGCATGGCCCTATTAATTTTTCTGGCATAGGTTTCCCACAGCAATACTCTATAGGTTTTTTTGTTTTTTTTTAAGACAGGGTCTCACTCTGTCACCTGGGCTAGAGTACCATAGCATCATCATAGCTCACTGCAACTGCAAACTCCTGAGTTTAAGCAATCCTCCCGCCTAGGCCTCCCAAAGTGCTAGGATTACAGATGCGAGCCACCATGCTCGGCCTATAACTACTTGCAAAGAGAAAATTCTGTTATTCAAAGTAACTATTTCCAGGGGGAAAAAAATCCTTCATAATAATTTGATTGCTAAGTGCCATATACTTAAATATTTGGATTTTAACAAAATACTTTCCTAGATGGTAAAAGCCAGAAAGTAGTTTGGCTACTAAAGTTTGCCAATTTGACTCTGAAAGCCCAGAAAGCAGTGGAATTGGGGTATTAACAGATTATAAATGTAAAACACCTTCAGATGTAATTCAAGCAGAGGCATGATTTTTCTACAGAGTTAGCATCTAGGGAACATTAGAGTAGTTGCAAGGAGGAATAACCCATTTCTTCAAAGCTTAGATATGCCATTTGCTGCATTATGCTGAAACTCAGGAAAGGCAGAAAAAGGACCAAGCACTAGCCTTGGCACAAAAAAAACAATGGCACAGTGTTGATAATTGTTGATACCAGGTGATGGATGGGGGGGCTCATTATATTATAATGTCTCTATTTTTGTATATGTTCGAAATTTTTCATAATAAAAAAGTAATAAAATGATAAAGAAGGCCAGGGCAGGCAGGGGTGGCTCACGCCTGTAATTCCAACACTCTGGGAAGCCAAGGTAGGTGGGATTGTTCGAGACTGGCCTAAGCAGCATAGCAAGACTCCATCTCTACAAAAAATAAAAATAAAAAATTTAGCTGGGTGTGGTAGCGTGCACCTGCAGTCCCAACTACGTGGGAGGCTGAGGCAGGAGGATCGCTTGAGCCCAGGAGTTTGAGGTTGCAGTGAGCTATGATGATGCCACTGCACTCTAGCTCGGGAA